>NC_091950.1:328459385-328804385 GCF_031021105.1 Erythrolamprus reginae | reverse complement strand
TGTTATTTCAACGTGCTGAATACATCAGACACTTACACTGTAAAAGACTAGAGTGATTTTCTCAATGCTTACATTAGCAGCAGCAGTCTTCTCCAAACATATATCTGTACCACAACTTCTATCATTAGGTTGTTGTAATGGAATGTGTGGATGGCCTTGGGGGATGAAGGGAAGAGATGCTGCCTAGGAAGCACCGAGACAAGAGAGGCAGGAGCCCTCAATGGTTTAATGGTCAGAGAAATAAATTTAAGAAGGACCCACCAATAATGGCAAATCTTTTGTTCATAGGTACAAATTTCAGACACATACACGTTTGAAAATTCAAAACAATGTTCTTTATCATGAAAATTCACTTAAACTAAGCCCTCTTTTGTTATAGCAAAGAGCACTCGTCTCCAACCAAACTGGCAATTTGTACAAGTCCCTTATCAGTTCTGAGATACTTATCTTGCAGCTGTGAGGCAATTCACAGTCCTTCTTCTTTCACAAAGTGAAACACACTTTGCTCTGGTTTAGTTTCAAAGCAGTAAAAAAACAGCACACAAAAAGTCAAAGTCAGTAAAGCAGTCATGAAACACAAGGATCAGATAATCCTCCACAATGGCCAAACCCACAGGCTGCTATTTATAGCAGCCTCACTAATTACCACAGCCCCACCCAACCATAGGTGGCCTCATTTTCTTTGATAATAATCTCTCAGTTGTTGTTGCCTATGCATCGCTCTCCGCATGCGTGGCTGTATCATTAACTCTTGTTCTGAATCCAAGGAGGAGCTAGATAATTGATCTCCTTCTGAGCTGTCTGCCACACTCTCCTCCTCCGTGTCACTCATGTCTTCTTGGTCAGAGGAGCCTTCATCATCAGATTCCACCGGAGCTGGGCCAGAGCTAACCAGAACACCTTTTAGACCCCAAATGCCCAAGCTGCATGCATGCGCATGCCCAAATTGAAACATGCACACTCGAACAAGCGCAAGCATGGATATGCACGTCTATGGGCATGAACATGTGCAGCAGAAACCTGAAGACCAGCTGGCTGGCGGGAGGCAGGGCATCCCAACACTGGCAGTGCAGCAAGAGGTAAGATCTTTTCCTTTCATGAGCTTCTGTTTCATTTCTGTTTCATCATTTGCAGGGAAACAGAAGTTCACGAAAGAAACGCCATGGAGATCTGACCTGGGGTGCCAGCACATGTGCTAGCAGAGAAGGCTCTGAGTGCCATCACTGTCGCACGTGCCATAGGTCTGCCATCACAGAGCCACCTTAATGGGTCAAGCAATTAAAAGTGGCAGTGGGAAGGTAGGGCCTTTAGACTTTGCAAGATTCTTATAATGCAGCCTTACAATAAAGTAGAATTAGTTCATCTAGTTCTGTTTCATGTCTTGTTTACCTGAGAGGGATGAGAGTTATGTTGCCTGGGGATTCCTGGACATTTGGTTCAAGTTTTTAGAATCTTTCGTTAAGAAAAAGTTGCTTAGAACAACTAGAACTTGGTTTGAAAAACAGATTCTATCAACTTTTTGAACAAATTGGGTATAAGTAAGTTCTCAAGCGTTAGTGCAGCTCCCTTTTCTCCATGCCAATTTAGTCAATCAATCAATCAATCAATATCAATATCAACTTTATTTGATTAGTCAATTGACCATATCAAAGCGAGGAAAAGGACCACATCGGTCATCATAAAACTGTGACTGGTTAAAATACAATAAAATTGGCTAAAATAGAGGGAATTTGAATAAATAATAATTTAAAATGCAGTATAATATGCTAAAATTGAGTAGTAAAACATGAGAATATAACTTGTGCAAAGGATTATATTAAACAAAACTAAGATACTGATATAAAATATTCTTAAGTGAGTTCATCTCCTTTGCATGCCACCCCAATATGTTCTAATTTAGTCATACACTGATGTTTCCATTAATTTAAGACAGGGTTTTGTGGCTGGGTTTATACATGTTGCAAAAGCACAAACTGGTTAAAGCCGCCCCGATGTTGTTGTGAGCCGCCCGGATGTTGTGAGCTGCCCCGAGTCTGCGGAGAGGGGCGGCATACAAATCTAATAAATGAATGAATGAATGATTGAATGAATGAATGAATGAATAAATAAATAAATAAATAAATAAATAAATAAATAAATAATGTATTATTTACTGTACTTTGATATGTAAACCCAGTTCTACAATAACAAACCATCATTGCTGGGCTGGTTACCACTGGTGTCAATCCTGGGCTGGTGTCAA
Source organism: Erythrolamprus reginae (assembly GCF_031021105.1). Taxonomy (NCBI): domain Eukaryota; kingdom Metazoa; phylum Chordata; class Lepidosauria; order Squamata; family Dipsadidae; genus Erythrolamprus; species Erythrolamprus reginae. The sequence continues at coordinate 328,802,143 of NC_091950.1, read as the reverse complement.
TCCTGATGCTAAATCCTTGCTTCTCTGGGTGTTGATTGCCAAGGAGGAAGTATTCTGGTCCTTTAGTTTCCTTTTTAGCTTTTTTATTGTCTCTTTTGAATGGTGTGTAAATATTGTTTCTATGCGCCCCCTGATTTGTCTGTATGCCAAATTTCCAGGAACTACCTAGAATTTGTGGATTTACCTTGATCTAGAATGCTCACAGGTTCCCTTTTGAAACTAGGATTAAATCTGCCCGTGCGTTGATGAAATTAAGAAAATTTCATTGTGTCTTCTGACTGCCACTTGATCTGTATGGATACATTCTGCTAATCTTCCTGTCTGCCCTTAACAGACAGACTGGATTAACATCAGAAACAATATCAAACAAAAAAGGAGTAAACAAATCTCTAATCAAGGAACTATCAACTCAGACAAACAATCAAGCTGTAAACAATAATCTAATCAAGGACCTACCAAGGACAAAACAACACACAAACCCAATTTTGGCAAAGCAAGCTACATAAACAGAGAGCAAATCCTTCATTTTTCTAGCACTGAAGATGTTACCTAGTCAGGTTACAAAATGAGAGCTCACAGAGTACCAAAATCTCTACATTTCATCCCTGATGAACATATTTTCTCCTTTATTAATATTCTCTCTACACAAGAACAATCCTAAGATGCAATCCTAGGATACTTTTTTGCATTTATTGTATCTGGTATGATGGTACCCACAGCTTTTTAAAAGCCGCAAAACTCAATTTGCACAAATGTGTTTTGATTTTCTATGCCTGAGATACAATCCAACCCTGTTGTACCCCAAGTGGAAAGCAAATTGTAACTAATCAAAAATATCTAAAACAGTGGCAGACTTTATTTCCCTTATTATAAAACCCCCCCACACCTGTTAAATTACAGATGTATTGGACCGCTGACTTCAAAATTTGAAGTGGTAAGGATGTAGCCCTAGGCTTTTCTCTCCCCCACCAAATGTTGCAAATGACAATCCTGCAGCTCCTGTTTATTGAAGGTTACGTGAAAAGAGGTAAATCTGAATTAAATTAACACTAAATAATGCAGATTTATTCACATTCTCTATTTATCTCCATATAAGTAGTTAGAAAGTAGCTGAAGAGGTCTTTATCCTGCAGGGGATTGATTGAGGTTGAGAATGAATGGGGAAAAAAATGAATGAAATTAATCAGATACATTAACATGTATCTGCCTGTGCTTAGAGACATTACGCTTATTTATTTGAGTTGCCTTCAAAGTGTTTCCTGACCAAGTTCTAACCCTAACTCTAACTGCGCTCACTAATGAAGCTGTCAACAGATGTGAGATGTGACTTTGAAGAGAGATTATTTGTTTGCTTGCTTGCTTGCTTGCTTGCTTGCTTGCTTGCTTGCTTGCTTGCTTGCTTGCTTGCTTGCTTGCTTGCTTGCTTGCTTGCTTGCTTGCTTGCTTGCTTGCTTGCTTGCTTGCTTGCTTGCTTGCATGCTTGCTTGCTTATTAGAGTTGGAAGGGACCTTGTAGGTCATCTAGTCCAACTCCTCTCCCTGCTCAAGTGGAAGCCTCTACATTATTTCAGACAAATGGTAGTCCAATCTCCCCTTGAATGTCTCTAGTGTTGGAGTACTCACAACCTCCGCAGGAAAGCTGTTCCACTGGTTGATTGCTTTCATCATCAGAAAGTTCCTCCTTATTTCAAGGTTGAATCTGTTCTTGGTCAGCTTCCATCCGTTATTCATCGTCTGGTCTTTTGGTACCTTGGGAAACAGGTTGACCTCTGTGGCAGTCCCTCAAGTATTGGAACACTGCTCTCATGTCTTCCCTGGTCCTTTTCTTCACCAGACTGGCCATGCAACCTCTCTTTGTCTGTTTTCGTTTCCAGTCCCCTTATCATCCTGGTTGCTCTCTTCTGCACTTTCTCTAGAGTTTCAATGTCTTTTAGTGTGGTGACCAAAACTTGGTGATTTGATAGATTCATTCTCACACATAAAATTTGACTGCCTGCCACTCCACATTTAAGAACCAGGTTTTTGGAGTATAAAATGGATTTGTACCTTTGAACATGGAAACCCAAAACAAATAAGCAAAAGCGTGAACTATTCAGGAACTTTTCTGCCTTTTGCACAAAGCCACCACAGTTAGAGATGGAACAGGGGGAAAGAAAATTGCATCATCTTCGCTCTGTAGCAAGCCTTGTAGGCCACTTTCCTTGCCAAACTGTCTGCCTTTCCAGCAAAATAATTAAGGGTGGGGAAAGGCATATTCAAAGACTCCGCTTCCTGTTTCAGGGAAAGAAAGACCACCTGATTTTTGCAACTGCTTGCAGCAAACCTTCCTTATCACATGAGCTGACGTGGAAAAACTCTTGACGGAGCATTAGATGCATTTTAGGGAAATGAAATGTTGACATTTCAGGCTCTGGAAGGAAAGAAAAGGGGAAATGAATCTTGCAAGCTTTCATTTTTTGTGTGCGCTTCTTTCTATCTGCTGGAGGAAATTTAAAGAATATATTGAACATGGGTTTCTGAGTAAGGCAGTAATGTTGGAATCCCATATTTTAACAGTGTGGAGGGTATCCTGTCATATGGGGGAAACTTCTTTTGCTTTGCTTTATGTTTAACTGGTATGTATGTTGTTGTTAGACTGGATTCAGGGTTTTTTATATGGTGTTTTAGTTGGGGTTATAATTATTGCTATACAGTGATACCTCTACCTACGAACGCCTCTACTTACGAACTTTTCTAGATAAGAACCAGATATTTTTGCCTCTTCTCAAGAACCATTTTCCACTTACAAACTCGAGCCTCCGAAAATGTAACCGGAAAAGGCAGGGAGAAACGTCCGTGGGGCCTCTCTAGGAATCTCAGGACCAGAAAAAAGCAGGGAGAAGCCTCTGTGGTGCCTCTCTAGGAATCTCCTGGGAGGAAGCAGGGCCTTCACCACCCTGTGGTTTCCATAATCGCACACACTATTTGCTTTTACATTGATTCCTATGAGAAAAATTGCTTCTTCCTACAAATTTTCTACTTAAGAACCTGGTCATGGAACGAATTAAGTTCATAAGTAGAGATACCATTCTATTTTACTTCATTTTTACTATTGTGTTATTGTACTGTTTTTATTGTTGTAAGCCGCCCTGAGTCCTACGGGATTGGGTGGCATAGAAGTCGAATAAAAATTAAATTAAATTAAATTAAATTACTCCAAAGTCAAGATTCATCCTGTTCCTATTTTATGCTGTCAGTACCCCCACTTAGAGAGATTAAATACTCCATCGATATATTGAGTTATATAGTTGAATTAATCTGCTTCCACTGAATAGTATCATAAAGTGGCGGAGTCAAACCCATTCAGCTCCCTTTGCTGTAGTAGATTAATGGATCTTACAACAGGTTGCAGGCAGGGAGACCCAGTTCCAATCATTCACTAGGTTGCTCATTACCTGAGATCAACCTTCCTGTAAATTCGCTCTGTTGTACAGTATTTAGTGTCCTGGCCAGCTAGATTACCCCATAGGGACAAGAAGATTACATTGGTCTCCTTTGGTTATTTGTTAGCATCATAAATATACTAATTCTTAATACAGAGGATCCGCATGGTAGCTTTTGTGTGCCAAATGTATGATTTTATTTTTAAAAATTAAATTACACATTTGGCACTGAAGAAAGAGATAGCTGGAGGGGTATCGTGTTTCATTCTATTACAGTTTTTCACATGATAAAATTGCTATCTATTTCAAAATAGATCTCGCTATCTGATTTTCCCCCCTCAAAGAAGCTTTTGCCTAACAAAAGAAGCCATTTAGGTGTATGCATGTATGTATGTATGTATTTAAAACAGAGATATACACAGTACAAGCTGAATTTCCAGGAGGTATGCTGCTCTGAAATGAGTAGTCTGAGGCTGTATCAATGACAAGATTAAGATTCTTTCTCATGCATGATTTGATTTGATTTAATTTAATTGATTTATATGCCGCCCAATTCCGTAGGACCTAGGGCGCCTTACAACAATAAAATAATACAACAATACAATAAAAGTCAAATATAAAACAGTAAAAAAAAAAGTAAAACCACAATTACACTAATCAATAAAAAACCCTAAACTAAGCTATGCAGTCATACACACATACCAAGCAAATTGCAATTAGGCTGTGACTAGGTCACTGAGGGGTCGCCCACTGCTGGCACTACCGGTATGCTTCTGGTGGCAGACATGTGCATGTGCGCAGAAGGGAAATTTCACGTGAGGATGCTTGCACGCGCAAGATTTCAGAAATTTTTGCTGATTTCTTTGCTTCCACGCATGGAAGCAAATTTATTTGCTTCCAGCAGCCAAATCTTGCATCTGGGGCACACAGCTGCACATATATCGCCATTTTTACCAACTAATCAGTGATCACAGTCATGCCAGCTGCGGCTCATTATTGGACTAGGTGTTAACTCTCATGGCCCCCAGGCCTGCTGGCAAAGCCAGGTTTTCAATGCCTTTTGGAAGGCCAGTAGGGTGGGAGCAGTATGGACATGGGGGGGAGGGAGTTGGTTCCAAAGGGATGATCCTGGTACAAGGGATGATCCTGACACAGATTGGACCACTCTTTAATTTTATAAAGACAGCAGTGCAGTACAATATCAGGTTTATATTTTATATTTAGTTTGGCACTTAGTCACTGCAATCAGCCAATACCTACCATAAGAATTGAGAAAGTGGACCAAGTATATAAATACATAAAGATTGATGTTATGGTTTTGATGAAAAACCCTTGTCTCTGAGTTACTGTCTATAATGTAGTCATTGACCTACAACTACAGTTAAGTCCATAATTTTCATTGCTAAGCAAGATATGTTAACTGAGTTTTGCCCCACTTTATGACCTTTCTTGCCACTGTTATTAAGGGAATCAGTGAAGTTATTAAGTTAGTGTTCTGTCTGGGTCCCCCCAGATGCCAACACCAACCAAAAAGAGTATCCAGACACACTGGTAAAAAGCAAAGGCAGTTTATATACTGGAAAGCAAACACAGGTAACAAAAACTGTTCTTACAGACAGGAACACGATGCAGTTTCACAGAGGTTTCACGAAGGCCAGGCAATAAAACAGGATTCTTGCTGGCAAAAACAACTCTGGAGATAATAAAACCCACGCCTCCCCCAAGTCTTCCAGGCTTCTAGGCCACAACCCAAGATCAGAGACGCCAAGAATCGAAGCAAGGTCACAGGACTCCCAGTTGATAACTCTCCACGAGACTGTAAGGGTGGGCCTGCCTTTTCAACCCTGCTGAGGAGAACCACACCCAAACCCAGCTGTTGCCAATTCAGGAATGGAAATATCTTTCTAATTGGCCCCTTCTTTGAGCTGCACGTCTCTGCCGCATGTCTATTATAGCCTGTGCGTCTTCATTCAATGAATTCAGGCTACTAGCTGGGGAGAGGCCCCCCCGGGGGTCTCAAGCTGCTCTCCCTCCTCCTCCTCCTGACGTTCCTCTCCCCCGTCTGCCTGGTCCTCCCCCTCCTGGTCACTGTCCTCCTCCTCTGGGCATGGATCCGGCAGAGCTCCAGCCGGTCCCTGAGGAGCCTCAGGCTGAATCACAACAGTTAGTAACAGGTTTGTTAAGTGAATCTGGCTCGGAACAGTCACTAAATGAAGTGTTGTAAGTCTTACTAATCTTAGAACACAAGATCATTGTTTTTCAACGTTAGCAAATGTTGAGTGGATCACAGCTTGTAGAATCCGCCCCGAGTCTGCGGAGAGGGGCGGCATACAAATCTAAAATAATAAATAAACTCCCCAGCCAGCTGGGAGCTGAATTTTACTCATCTTAAAATTGACAAAGACTTGAGTATGGACACAGAGATAAGCGAAGATGTTTCATTGACAAATAAAGGACATTGGAACCTCTATCTAATGCATCTACTTACGAACTTTTCTAGATAGAACTGGGTGTTCAAGATTTTTTCGCTTCTTCTCAAGAACCTTTTCTACTTACAAACCTGATTCTCAGAAACTGTAACCAGAAAAGGCAGGGAGAAGCCTCTGTGGGGCCTCTCTAGGAATCTCCTGGGAGGAAACAGGGCCAGAAAAGACAGGGAGAAGCCTCCATAGGGCCTCTCTAGGAATCTCGTGGAAGGAAACAGGGCCTCCACCCTCCCTGTGTTTTCCCCAATCGCACACATTATTTGCTTTTACATTGATTCCTATGGGAAAAATTGCTTATTACAAATTTTTCTACTTAAGAACCTGGTCACGGAACGAATTAAGTTCATCAGTAGATGTACCACTGTATCTTTCATTCAAAATAAATTTCCTCTTTTGATCCGATCCACCCACATTTTAAAGCATGATTTCCTAAGAGCTTGCCCAAAAGCCAGGTTTGCCCATTCATCCAGAAAACATTCATTTAAATAAGTTACCTAAATCATTTAGTTTAATTAATTTGATTTTTAAGTCATTTTTGAGTACTTTAGTTTCATTAATTTCATTTTTGAGCCATGATTCACGAATGATTTAAAAAATGCATTGAAAGAGTGCTTTAAACCTCAGAAGGGCACAGACTTTCTCTGCTGCCCATTAAAGCAGTTCAAACTTTATAAGGCTTCCTCGTGAAACTAAAAGGAAACACTGCTTAAGAGGATCTACAGGAACTTTAAATGTTAATAGCACAAAAACCTGAAAAATGACAGGTTGTTTTGATGAACAGCAAAAGTTCTGTTCATGAAATCCAGAGCACTTCTGAATCATTTTGGAAGTGTGAAAAACGGTGTAAGTGATTTAAATGAAATAACCCTATTCACTAGTTAAGCATTTTAATAATGTTTAATTGTCCCTTGGTTCAGAAACAAATCTCAGGACAGTACTCATAAATATTTGAAAATTATATGACAAGATTAAATCTGACTACACGTAATAAAAACAGAATACATTTGACAATAACTTTTCACATAACTGAGAATTTGATAAGATAAAATCCCCAAGTACTGTAAATACATAAGCTATAAAAATGTTTTCTCGTGGCATCAAAAAAAATAGTCTTAGCACCAATCAGAACTCCAAAGGTATGGGGCTACTTCAAAGAAGGCTTTCTATAAGGAGAATATTTGTAGTTCAAGATTAAAATGAGAGTTCCTTGGTGCTCTTTGAGCTTCTTGTAGACATTTCATTACCCAAATTAGGAAACACTATCAGTGTTAGTATGAAGCCTCCCTTTTGCTCACTGCTTTGTCAAAATTCAGGTACATATTCTGAACTTTGACCAACTGAGGGAACAAGATTGTCCCTTGGCAGTGTGTAGCCTTCTGTGAGTAGCCACAAGGAGAACATTTGGCAACAACAGGATGCAAACCTTGCACTTACGTGTCTCAGTATTAGATACGAGTACACATTTTGTGGGTTTTGCTTTCTGTCTTTATGATGCATTCTGTTATACGTCCTTCTTTCAGAACCCAATCCCCACCACTTTGAAAAACCCACAAATCCAGAAAAAGTCTCGTTTGCAACACATGATTTGGGAGGCTAAAAGCTGCAACTCGATGTCCCGAGAAGGAATACCGTATTTTAGAAGGAGCACAGATTTCCAAACCAACAATGATTTTGTGATGTTCACTGTTAATAACACATATCATTTTCTCCGCTTCCTGTATATCACTTCTTTTTGACCTCTCTAATATTGTGAATGTATATTAACTTATTTCTCAGGGTAATATTCCATTTTAATTCAGTACATATTTCCTAGCAGAATATGTGAAGATTCTCTCTCTTTGTTTGCATAGGATATAAGGAACCATATACAGTGGTACCTCTACCTACAAATGCCTCTACTTACGAACTTTTCTAGATAAGAACCAGGTGTTCAAGATTTTTTTGCCTCTTCTCAAGAACTATTTTCCACTTACAAACCCGAGCCTCCGAAACTGTAACCAGAAAAGGTGTGGAGAAGCCTCCATGGGGCCTCTCTAGGAATCTCCTGGGAGGAAACAGGACCTCCACCCTCCCTGTAGTTTCCACAATCACATGCATTATTTGCTTTTACATTGATTCCTATGGGGAAAAATGCTTCTTCTTACAAACTTTTTTACTTAAGAACCTGGTCACGGAACGAATTAAGTTCATAAGTAGAGGTACCACTGCAGTAGAATTTGAGAAGCAGAATAGACACAACTCTTTAATACTCATTGTGTACACAGACGCATACAAAAAACGACTACTACACAGTAGTAATATTTGAAGGCAGGAAGGAAGCTTATCGTTTCATTTGGAAATGATTTGCCAACCTCCTCTTGCTAGGGGGGAAAAACACACCAATCTACTTCTCCTCAGTGACTGCAAAATCAAATCTTACCAAGGTTCAGCAGCTGGACTTTCAAGTAAGTCAAACCAAGGTTCACTGAACGGAAATCAACCTAGCCATGATAACTGTGCAAGGCCTGTCTTTCTGGTTCAGCTGCAGAATTATGCCCTATCAGCTGTTTTGGAAGCTGTGCCAATCAGCAGTGGGTTGGTACTGCTATGGTACAGTTCTACGAACCAGTAGTGGCAGCGGGAGGCTCCGCCCACCCGCCCCAGACACTTCTGCACATGTGCAGAAGTGTCTCTTGTGTGTGAACCAGTAGCAATGGGATTTAGAACCCATCACTGCTGCCAATTTCACAGAAGACACCAAAGTTTAACGTAGAGTTCAGTAAGAATCATATACATAGAATATCTGAGTATCTGAGAAGATAGTTTGATATTTACACTACTATCTTGGGATGCAGTGGATTACCAAAATGCAAGCACTTTTGTTCTTGGTTTCTCTTCCCTTCCATGGTTCCATATTTCTTCTTTGTAAGCTCTTGGAGTTTGTTGGCCAAACTGATGTAAAAGAGAATAGGATGATAAGATGACTGTGAGAGAGAACAGATGTCATGCTCTTGGGTTCTGTGGTCACATCTGAACTGAATCTTTTCTGACAAAAAACAGGATAAAATATATTCACCTGTATAGATTATTGCAAACGATGGATGGATGTATCAGGCTTTAGTTCACCTGCAAAGTCCTTTACTGGTGACCAGTAAAAGATTGGCTACCATGAAGATAATGGGAGTCCCACATCAAAGTGTTTTAAATCAAGTGTAATTGAAGAAATCAAGAATAGTTTAAATGGCTGAATGGCTCTTTATATTGTAATTTAGCAACTACAACTGTCTTAATTGTACCCTACTGGTCTTCTCAACTTTATCTCAAGGTTTATCAAATTATAATAAAGTTCCGTCACCCAAAATTGTGGCAATAAGTAGGTGTATGGACAAAATAGAACTCATGATTCATTCCCAGTGCAGAAGAAAATATTATTGTATTGTATATTGTTTTTCTATTACTGCTGTGAGCCGCCCCGAGTCTACGGAGAGGGATGGCATACAAATTTAATTAATAATAATAATAATAATAATAATAATAATAATAATAATAATGTTTGCAAGTTACTAGAATAAAGGTGATCGCTGATTGGAGCAGTGCGACCAATAAGAAGCCTGCTAGCGCAACCAATGGGAAGCCTGTCCGCGACCAATAAGGAGCCTCCGGGCTCAACCAATAGGAAGCTCCAGCGTGAAGTCTTGAAACATTGTCACCAATCCCTGCGCTAGTAACAATGTATATAAGGTGCGGTTTTGGCTGCTTGTTTTTTAAGTCGCTACCTGCCTGCGAGCTGGTCATTTCAGATGTTCCTGATTCTTAAATAAAGAGCTGTTATCCTCTTCATCGGCCTCTAGCCTCTGATTTAACAGTGGCGATGAGGGGTTCGAGCCTTCGCATTCCAGAGATGGCTTCAGCAATGCCACATGCATTGCCCTTCTTCAACCCCGACAAGGATACGTGGATGGCATATATGTCCAAATTTCGCATCTTCCTCAACAATAATAATAACCCTACTATAAAAGTTCCATCTTTTTTATTATTTTCTGCCAGAACAAAATTTGAAATGCTTTGGATATTCCACCTGTAAGAAACTGTTGCTCTCTTATTTTTCACCCTTAGTATGTACTGAAAGCTACCTATCAGGGATTGCAGAAAATGTGGCAAAAAAGTTTTTAAAAACATTTTTTAAAGTATTAAAGCTAACACTTGTTATTTTAAAAAACCTTAAAAAGAGATATATTAAACAAAATATTCTAGACCAAGTGATAAAACAAACAGTGGGACCAAACTATTTTAACATTCTTTTCAATTATTACATCCATCCCACAAGGCTTCCTTAATTTTTATTTCAATTTAAACACGTTAGGTCACCCTACTGTAGATTTTTTTCTCTTCTTCTCCAGCTTTTTTTTTCCAGCCTGTCAAGTACAAGTCCAGCCATGTTACTACATAACATGACAACCTGTGCCAGTAACTTGCTAGGCTGCAAACATGCAGCAGTAACCAGCCCTTTTCTGCTTGGCCATTTGCTTAATTGCTCCTTTCCTCAATGCTCCACTCCCTGAACAGCCCATTCAGTCTAAATTGAAAAGACGTGCCTGGGCCATCTATTGCACTGGCTAGACTAGAAAACCAGGCCAATCCCAAGTTACAAAGCAACAGTGAAGTGATGTGCTCTGCCTAGACACACAGGCATGCAAAAACGGAAGAGTTACAGGTATTTTGCTTCATGCTTGGAACAGTCCAAACAGGATTGTTGAAATGAAATGAAGCGTTTGGTTTTAAACCTTTTGCACATACCTACAAATGGTGGCTGGAGTAGATGGGTGGAGAATTGCCAGCGGAAACAATGAAAGCCCTTGTCGTGGCAGCTGTAAAGGGGGGGGGGGGAAGCCATTATTCCATATATTATAACATAAATGTCTAATAAGGCTTCTGCATCTTTTCATTGAGAAAGCAAATGTGATTATGAGGCTTCATTGACTACCCAGAGACATATCAATTCAATCTTTGGACCAGACTACCTCCGGAACCGCCTGCTACCGCACAAATCCCAGCGACCGATAAGGTCCCACAGAATTGGCTTTCTCCGGGTCCCGTCGACTAAACAATGTCGTTTGGCGGGCCCCAGGGAAAGAGCCTTCTCTGTGGCGGCCCCGGCCCTCTGGAACCAACTCCCCCCCCCCGGAGATTAGAATTGCCCCCACCCTCCCTGTCTTTCGTAAACTACTCAAGACTCATTTATACCGCCAGGCATGGGGGAGTTGAGATATTCCTTCCCCCTAGGCCATTACAAGTTATGCATGGTATGTCTGTGTGTATGTTTGGCTTTATAATAAGGGTTTTTAGTTGTTTTATTATTGGATTGTCACATGCTGTTTTTATCATTGTTGTTAGCTGCCCCGAGTCGTCTACTACTACTACTACTACTACTACTACTACTACTACTATTATTATTATTATTATTATTATTATTATTATTATTATTACTCTTTAGATCTGTGACTGCAGAGGTTTGGGCTACTTGAAGTTCAATATCAAAAGTTACCCATTTGTTCTTTTATTGTTGTCTCTCAGAAGAGCCTTGCTTCCTATGAAAGGAGAAGAAGAGTTTTACTGCTAAATGTTCTTCTTCTGTGCTGCCAGTCAGTGTTGAGTCAAAGCTGGAGGTGCTTTCCCCACGGTCCAGTCTATGGACAGATTTGACATCATCATCATCTTCTTCTTAACAAGCCTTCACAAGAACAAGAAAAAGCAACAACTTCTCAAAATAGGGGAAATTCCAGCAGAAATGGAAAGTGTAGTTTTTTCACTTCATGCTATTTTATTTTCAGGGAACTTCTAGTGATCACTCTAGAACAGTGTTTTTCAACTAGTGTGCCGTGAGACATGGTCAGGTGTGCCGCGAAGCTCAGAGAGAGAAAGAAAGGAAGAGAGAGAGAAAGAAAGCAAGAGAGAGAAAGAGAGAGAGAGAGAGAACAAGAGAGAGAGAAAGAAAGCAAGAGAGAGAGAGCAAGAGAGAAAGAGAGGGAGGGAAGGAGAGAGAGAGAAAGACATAGAGAGAGGGAGGAAGCCAAAAAGAGAGGAAGGAAGGAAGAGAAAGAAAGAGGGATGGAGAGAGAGAGAAAGAAGGAGGAAGGGAGAGAAAGTGGGAGGGAGAGAGAAATAGAGTGAAAGGGAGGAAGAGAGAGAGAGAATTTTTTTGTCCAAACTTTTTTTAGCGCCCCCCCCCCCTCGCTCATTACTGCACAATCATATGCCTTCTTTATTATCAGGCTTTCAGTGTGTGTATTGGGGTTCCTGCAGCATTACACATATGCAACCCTAGCAGCTGTTGTGATGCATAAAATCAAATACTTGATACTTGTATTGTATTGCCTTTTAAATCTATCTAGTAAAAAAGATTCTGGAGTGAGTTTTACCATTGTTCCTATTATTACCTGTAGCTAATTGTTGTGGTTCCGTCTGAGGCCCCTCAGGGAACGGCTGATCTTCTGTCGGTTTCCAGCTCAGAGGGAGAGGATGAGGAACAGGAGGTGCAGGCAGACGAGGAGGAGGAATCCCAGGCTGAAGAAGAGGGAGGACAGCCAGAGTCCCCCCAGAGGGAGCTCTCCCCAGCAAGCAGCCTGGATTCCTTAGAGGAAAATGCACAAGCCATAATTGATCTGCGACAGAGAAGAGCTACACAGCGAAGGGACCAATTGGCTAGGTACTTTCAGCATTAAAGAGGCAACAACTGAGTTTGGGTGTGGTGCTCTTTGGAAAGGCTAAAAGGCAGACCCACCCTTCCTGGCTTGTGGAGTTTTATCTTTGAGAGTCTTGGGACCTGGCTGTGAACTTTGGCGTCTTGGAATCCTGGTTTGTGCCTTTTGACTACTGAAACCTTGGGGTGGGTGTGCCAGCAAGAAGCTTGCTGTATTGTCTGGACATCAGGACTCTGCTGTAAAGTATTATAGCCTGTCTGTTGGGAAGAACAGGTTTTCCTCTGTGTTTATTTTTTCCAGCTATAAAGTACTTTTGCTTTTACCAGAGTGTCTGGCTGTTTTTTCCAGTTGGTGTTGAGGTCTGGGGGAACCCAGACAGAACACTAATTATGTATCTTTATTCAATATTTCTTTGCTTCACGACACGATCACCGCCTGTGAATGATGGTGCGTTGCTTGTCTTTACATTTCCAACAGATTGGATTTAAATTTGAATATATTTTAACTAATCATGCAGGGGCCAACTACTAGTGATAAAATATTTTATAATGATTCTCTTTGTAGGATGCCAATTTTGTTCTTTTATAATCTCCTTGAAGTTTTCTATCTGGCCACAGATATTGTCCCTGTATTGAAGGTAGCTGCTATCTAAGTTGCAAAACTCATGCATTTTTTAAATTATTATTTAGAAAAGCCACTAAACAGAGGTATTCAATGAGGGACCTGTGTCCAGAAACCAGCACAAATAAAATACAGCTTGCTCTACTATAGCCATCAGCATTTTTGAAGGCAAATGTCATCTTTTTCATTCCTGGTTTTGAGATGTCATCCCATGCCTTACTCAAGTTTAATGCATGGCCCACCAAAAAGTAGTGGAGAGGCACTTTACCTAAGCTCTTACCAAACCCAGTCTCTTTTTTGGTAACCCCAAGTCATTTAATGAGTTACGTTACAGGTTTATTCTTCTACAGGTATTCTTCCTTACACTAATAATGTGGTGCTATTTGGGGGAAGAGCTACAACTGAGAAGTAAAACATAGAGCAATGGTAAAATATTCCATGCAAGTTTTGAAATCCTAACCTAAACTCTTCCATTTCAAAATAATCAAATAACAGGACAAATGACAGTGTATTTTGCTTGAGATCCTACAGAGATCTACTCTCGCCACCAGGCCAGTCAATTCCCAACCAGCTTGATATTTTGATAGGCACACACATCATACTAAAGCATAATAGCATTTGCATCCAGGTGGCTGGATATGTTTTTATTCATTCATTCATTCATTCATTCATTCATTCATTCATTCATTTGTCGAACAAGTATAGGATAGTAGTTTGTATAAGCATAACATAAGTAGAAAGTAATGATAAAAGAAAAGCAATAGGGCCATAGGACAGGAACAATAGGCACAATGGTGTATTTATTGCATGCCCCTTACAAACCTCTTAGAAAAGGGGAGAGGTCAACTCTAGACAATCTGAGGTTGAAGATTTTGGGGTTTGGGGAAGAAACCACAGAGTCAGGTAGTGCATTCCAGGCTTTGATCACTCTGTTGCTGAAGTCGTACTCGGTGGTTGTGCTTTGTAAACTCTGGTTTACAGCTTAGTCATTAAGCCTCAGTGTGGTGTGTTTGAACTCAAGCCTGCTTGTGACTGATTTGACAAATCAGGATTAAGCAAACAATGACCTAATGCATTGCACAAGACAGCCATAGTATGAATTAACACAAAGTTCCTTATTTATCTTGTGTCCCTTGTGTTGCTTATTTATATCATTGCATAAACAAGATAGGAGTGACCAAATACAAGGGGGGGGGGGAGTTGAGGAATATGAATTAATTTCTCTTAAGCTTATAATAGATTATTTTGGATAGCTTCTAGGCCCCAAACAAGAGGATCTGTTTATTGGAGTGATCATTAAACAGCCTGGGCAATCCTTCATCATAGGCAAATATTGATCCAAGGTTTTGCGAGATAGACATATCTTTCTTTCCTGGCCTTGAGTTTCCCTTGAACAGTGATAGGCTTACTGTGATAGCCTATCACAATGACAGACCATAGAAGGAGAACATAGCTCCTACGTGGAGCACCTATTTTACATGCAGAAGCCCCAGGTCCAGTTTCTTCTGTTGGCCTTTGAGAAATCCCTGCTTGCATCCCTGAAGGATTGCTGCTAGCTCATCCTGACAATCCTGGATAGATGGACCTACAGGCTAATCCTGTGCAAAATTGCTCCTGGCATAAATATCCCAAAGACCAAAACCCTGCAATTAGCAATAGAAAAGAGATAATACTTGTTAACTCGCTGCTTTTGTGAATCAGTGCTAAACCATTACATACCTTTTTAGAAACATACATAGAAGACTGACGGCAGAAAAAGACCTCATGGTTCATCTAGTCTGCCCTTATACTAATTCCTGTATTTTATCTTACAATGGATCTATGTTTATCCCAGGCATGTTTAAATTCCATGCCCAGTCAACAAAGCAGTGGAAGTGATATGCCGGTGCCTGGAGGCTGTTGGGGCCTGGATGGGTGTCAACAGACTCAAACTCAACCCGGATAAGACGGAGTGGCTGTGGGTTTTGCCTCCCTAGGACAATTCCATCTGTCCATCCATTACCCTGGGGGGGAAATTATTGACCCCCTCGGAGAGGGTCCGCAACTTGGGCGTCCTCCTCGATCCACAGCTCACATTAGAGAACCATCTTTCAGCTGTGGCGAGGGGGGCGTTTGCCCAGGTTCGCCTGGTGCACCAGTTGCGGCCCTATCTGGACCGGGACTCACTGCTCACAGTCACTCATGCCCTCATCACCTCGAGGTTCGACTACTGTAATGCTCTCTACATGGGGCTACCTTTGAAAAGTGTTCGGAAACTTCAGATCGTGCAGAATGCAGCTGCGACAGCAGTCATGGGCTTACCTAGGTATGCCCATGTTTCACCATCACTCCGCAGTCTGCATTGGCTGCCGATCAATTTCCGGTCACAATTCAAAGTGTTGGTTATGACCTTTAAAGCCCTTCATGGCATCTGATCAGAATATCTCCGAGACTGCCTCCTGCCGCACGAATCCCAGCGACCGATTAGGTCCCACAGAGTGGGCCTTCTCCGGGTCCCGTCAACTAAACAATGTCGGTTGGCGGGCCCCAGGGGAAGAGCCTTCTCTGTGGCGGCACCGACTCTCTGGAACCAACTCCCCCCAGAGATTAGAACTGCCCCTACTCTCCCTGCCTTCCGTAAACTCCTTAAAACCCACCTCTGTCGTCAGGCATGGGGGAATTGAAACACCTCCCCCGGGCATGTTTAATTTATGCATGGCATGTTTGTGTGTGCGTCTGTTAGTATATGGGGTTCTTTTAAATTTTGTATATAATTTTAAAGTTTTCTGATTATTTATGATTTGTTCTATCTTGTTGTGAGCCGCCCCGAGTCTTCGGAGAGGGGCGGCATACAAATCTAAATAATAAATAAATAATAATAAATAAATAAATTCAGTTACTGTGGATTTACCAACCACGTCTGCTGGAAGTTTGTTCCAAGGATCTACTACTCTTCAGATTGTGTCCCCTTGTTCTTGTGTTCACTTTCCTATTAAAAACACTTCCCTCCTGAACCTTATTTAACCCTTTAACATATTTAAATGTTTCGATCATGTCCCCCCTTTTCCTTCTTTCCTCCAGATTATACATATTGAGTTCATTAAGTCTTTCCTGATACGTTTTATGCTTAAGACCTTTTTAAAAAAATGACATCAGTATTGGAAAGGCAGAAGAAGGAAGAAAAAATATATTTTAAAAATACAATTTTATTATCTGGATTTCTTTTATCTTGCCCCGTCATGATGTTCCTACTGGCTGAGATGACACTGTAGCATTCCATAAGTCAAAGGACAGATTCTTTCATTGCTTTAAACCCCAGCAAAGGTTTGTTATAGCTGTCGGGCCAGTCCTCAGCAGCCCTGAAGCTAGCACTACGTCTAAGCTTTACTCTGTGACTCTAACCTAATAGTCTTGGATGATATTTCTGAGATTATCCTCCCACATGCTGACCTGGTGAATCATCAGAAACAAAAGCCTCAGAGGAGGAGAACTCCAACCAAAGGTGTGTTCTTCACTCATCTAGAGATAAATGACAACATGGCAATTAAGTTCTAGTGGTGCATTTCTTAACCACACGATACAATCTGTTGATAGCAGAACGAGAGTGCTGGTATTTCATACACAGTATCTATATTTTATGAACGTTAACAAGCAAGAAGCCCAGGACAAGCAGGCAGTTATGAGCTCAAAAGGCTTTGTCAGATATTTTCTCTGAGGACTCATTAAAGTGGTCTTTTAATGGAGTACTTCATATCTGAATCTTTAACTGTAGCTATAAATAGGGTCTATAAGTACTTGACAATGTGTGGTAAAGTAGCATTAGTAATGCTTGCCCTCCTTCTCCTCATACTGTACTCTATTTGCTGTACAGTAAACGTTAAAAAGGACAGAGGGGAAAGGGTCTTGAAAATGGTTCCAGGCATCCGTTTAACTGTATCAGTGTTTCCCAACCTTGGCAACTTGAAGATATTTGGACTTCAACTCCCAGAATTCCCCAGCCAGCAAATGCTGGCTGGGGAATTCTGGGAGTTGAAGTCCAGATATCTTCAAGTTGCCAAGGTTGGGAAACACTGAACTATATGAACAAATTAATATGAATCACTAGTTTGGTTTTCTTGAAGGTAGCCATGCTTCTCTTATCTTCTGTTCTCTTTAGAAATCAGGAATCGCTGAGTTTCTCTGTGGAACAGACTTGGTCTAGTTTAGTTTAGTTTTAATTCAATTCAATTTATTAGAGTTGTATGCAGCCCCTCTCTGAAGACTCGGGACGGCTCCCAACAGTAATAAAAAACAGTGTAACAATGGAACAAATCTAATAATAAAATTATATTTAAAAAACCCCAACAATTTAAAAACCATACAGCACATACATACCAAACATAAAATATAAGAAAGCCTGGGGGAGATGTCTTAATTCCCCCATGCCTGGCAATATAGGTGGGTCTTGAGTAACTTGCGAAATAAATATTTATTTTAATTTTAAAGTAACATTCACATTATCTTTTCAAAAACAGGATGGGCACTATTGGGTTTGTTTATTTTTATTTATTTATTTATTTCATCCAATACACAATACACATTGAAGAGAATAAATATGTAATAATATATATATCAAGGAAAGGATAGAAGAAAAGATATAAAAATAAAATACGTCAATGAAGAATAGAGGAAAAGATACTGTATATGAATGGAAGATATATTTTTATATCAATAGTGGGTGGCCACTATTGGGTTTGTGTGTTGGGTTTTTTTTACATTCCAGGGCCCTAAATGTAAACTGATAGCTAGTGATGCATATTCCTCATTCACTGGCTTGCACTAGAGGTAACGCAGACTTTGTGGCAACAACTCCTGGTCCATTTTCCCCACCTCTCTTTCTATTTACACTGCCATTTCTTTTTTCCTTTTACTTTTTTGGCAAGAAGGTGATTTATTTCCAAGTCCTCAGAGAGGGACAGCATACAAATCTAATAAATTATTATTATTATTATTATTATTATTATTATTATTATTATTATTATTATTATTCTCTGCTTGCCCATTTTGTAGTGATATGTTTATGGATCCTCTTTAGGAGATTGTTAATGTATTGTTTAAGGGGTGTGCATAAGTGTACCAGAGTGCCTTCTGTCCCCTGTCCTAATGTTTCTCTCTTACTAGTATCATGTATATGAATATTGTTGTATCTTTGTATACCATCAAATACGTACTTGACAAACAAACGAACAAGCAAATAAATAAATTGTTATTGTTGTTTTTCTTATGGATCAATGCAGTTTGTCTCTTTTTCAAATCTATATACAAAAAAGTAAAAACTACTCATTCCGTAATCATGAAATCTCCAGAATCATAAAAGTCTACAAACTTGAAATTTGCCACGTATGTTTCTCTTGGCTTCTAGGTGCCCACTAAGAAAGGATTTTTTTTTTAAATGACCATCAGAGAGGGTCATGCATACATGTGCAAAAGACAGGGGTTATTAGGATGAAAGAAATACCCAGGCAGTGCCGGGTCATCAGCTAGTCTACTTATATTTACACAATTGTGGGATATCTTTCCTTTAAGACAGGGGTGTCAAACTCAATTTCATTGTGGGACACATCAGGGTTGTATTGATCAGAGTGGGTATGGCCCACTCAATGTCACTTATGTTGGAGGTGCCTGTAGTGGCCCAAAGTCTCTGCCAGCCAAAATAGGCTGCCCGGAGCCCTCCTGAGCTCTGTTTTTGCTGGCAGAGGCATAGTGGGCTATTTCCAGACTAGCCTCATGGATCACGTCTAAGCACCCCGTTTGCCGTATCCTGCCCCCAGGCCTTGAGTTTGACACACCTGCTTTAAGATATCATAATGTTAGCTTCATTTTGACCCAGCTTTGCTTGCTTAATATTAATATTTTTCCAATTATAGAAACCGAAGCATATAGATACAGTGGTAATTCAAATACCTGGGTTTTCATTCCTACAGGTCCTTTATGAAAATTGTACATGGGAGTAATTTCAGGTTTCTGAATGTTTGGAAGCCCCATATTACTGTTAACCATGAATTAGAGAAAAAGCTTCAGCAGTTGCATGTCTATTCATAGAACTGAGTTTTGTTGCCACTGAACTGAAAAATTATCCTGGACTTGTTTCATCTGTCTGATGTTTGATGCCTGGTTGACAATAATTTCTTTTTCAATCTGT
Source organism: Erythrolamprus reginae (assembly GCF_031021105.1). Classification (NCBI taxonomy): domain Eukaryota; kingdom Metazoa; phylum Chordata; class Lepidosauria; order Squamata; family Dipsadidae; genus Erythrolamprus; species Erythrolamprus reginae. The sequence goes on along the minus strand of NC_091950.1, from coordinate 328,782,775 downwards.
TCAGCAGCACCAAATCACTAAAGGAGAGTGCAGTGAACTCAGGATAGGAGCAAACCAAAGGGTTCGGTCTAATGTATTTGTTAGAAATAGGCTTTTATGATTATTCATTCATTCCATATTCATTAAAGCCGCCCCGAGTCTACGGAGAGGAGCGGCATACAAATGTAATAAATAATAATAATAATAAATAATAATTTATCCCATCTTTAATTATTAACAAGTAACTCAAGGTGGTGATCATACGCAATACTCCTTCCTCTTTCTGTTTTCCCCACAATAATAATCCTTTGAGGTGGATTTGGCTGACTGGCCCCAAATCACTTGGCAGCTTTCATGCCTAAGGCGGGACTTGAACTCACAGCCTCCAAGTTTCAAGTCTGGCACCTTGTTGCTTATATCCTAAGATTTTTATTAATATTGCTTCTTCATTGCTTATTTGACCCCTATGACAATCATTAAGTGTTGTACCACATGATTCTTGACAAATGTATATTTTATTTTATGTACGCTGAGAGCATATGCACCAAGACAAATTCCTTGTGTGTCCAATCACACTTGGCCAATAAAAATTCTATTCTATTCTATTCTATTAACTACTAACCCTAACTGTCTCTCAATAAGGTAAAAATCACCGGAAAGGATAATATCCTTTCATAAATCAACACACGCCATTATAGGTTCCAAAGACAGAGAATCTGCCCCACAAAAATAGCAATATTCCTTCCTTCCTTCCTTCCTTCCTTCCTTCCTTCCTTCCTTCCTTCATTCATTCATTCATTCATTCATTCATTCATTCATTTAGATTATTGAGGCATGTGAAGCTTTGCTGTATATCTGGCCTGTCTTCAGGTTATTACCTCCTCTCTGCATATACAATTGCGTTGTCTTTATATACTTGTTACAGTATTATACTGATTACTGTATATTAAGGAACTGAATTGTGTTTTTCAGTTGAATGATAAATAATCAGGAACAGCCCTAACAGAGTTTTCAAATTCTACTTGACATGTTAAGAACACCGACAAAGCATAGCTGAACGAAAACATTCAAATCAAATCATTTCTTTACAGTCCCATAGCATTAAAAGCAGAACATTTATTCAGGAAAACATAATCTCAGAATGATAGAAAGAGAGAAAAATGCAGCTTAATGCACCGTCCTGATTTATTTTAAGTGAAAAATAGTAGGATTTTTTTTGGGGGGGAAATTAAATTACAGGGTTGTATAAAAGGGAGTTGTTGATGCGCTAGACCAATTATACATGGCAAAAGATGCTTGTTTTTCATTGCAGTAAAGGTTCTTACAGGCACAGTTTTTATTCCATAACAGAGAAAGAAGAATAAAATGCCTCCCTTGGTAGGATAATATTTGATCAATACTATCAAAACAAAAAGACATTCAAAAGCTTTGGAGGAAAAATGTTAGCAGTGGATTACCAGGTTCCCCTATATTCAACGTTTCAACTTGGAGGATAAGGAAGAATCTTTTTTGGCACAGTTTCCAAAACAGAATCCTTCCATCCACCCCCCACCCCCACACAGTGTGTGGTGGGTTCTAACTTGCCTCACTACCAGTTCATTTCCTCCCGCGCTCCCGGCTGCACAATGCCGAAAAATCATATTTTTTTTAAAAGCCAAAAACAAGATGGCGACTGAATGCACAGTGCCAGAAACTTGACTTCTGCACATGCTCAGAAGAAAATCTGCCATCAGGCATGGAGGAATTGAGACATCTCCCCTGGGCCTAAACAATTCATGTATGGTATGTTTGTGTGTATGTCTGCTTTATTAAAGTTTTTTAAAAATGTTTTTAATTTATTAGATTTGTCTTGAATTGTTCTATTGTTGTTGTGAGCCGCCCCGAGTCTATGGAGAGAGGCGGCATACAAATCTAATAAATAAAAATAAGAAGAAAAAAAAGCCCAAAACAAGATAGTGACTGTTCTGTCAGGCTCTCTGGTAGAATCCTCCCAAAAATTCACAGGTACAAATTTCAGACACACACACGTTTGAAAATTCAAAACAATGTTCCTTATAATGAAAATTCACTTAACCTAAGCCCTCTTTTGGTATAGCAAAGAGCACTCGTCTCCAAACAAACTGGTAATTTGTACAAGTCCCTTATCAGTTCTGTGATACTTAGCTTGCAGCTGTGAGGCAATTCACAGTCCTTCTTCTTTCACAAAGTGAAACACACTTTGTCCTGGTTTAGTTTCAAAGCGGGGGAAAATCAGCACACAAAAGGTCAAAGTCAGTAAAGCAGTCACGAAACACCACGATCATATAATCCTCCACAATGGCCAAACCCACAGGCTGCTATTTATAGCAGCCTCGCTAATTACCACAGCCCCACCCAACCACAGGTGACCTCATTTTCTTTGATAATAATCTCTCAGTTGTTGTTGCCTATGCATCGCTCTCCGCATGCGTGGCTGTATCATTAACTCTTGTTCTGAATCCAAGGAGGAGAGAGATACTTGATCTCCTTCTGAGCTGTCTGCCACACTCTCCTCCCTGTCACTCATGTCTTCTTGGTCAGAGGAGCCTTCATCAGCCGATTCCACCAGGGGCGGGCAAAACAGGCCTGCAGCATGTGGATGTCTCCCCCACATCCACAGTCCTTGGGACAGGAGCTGGGCCAGAGCTAACCACAACAGTGACTGAATGCACAGTGCCGGAAACTTGGCTTCTGCAAATGCTCAGAAAAAAAAAATTGGGAAAAAAATGTCTCGCTTAACAACAACCAAAAAATGGGTTCAATAGTGTCGAGGACTACCTATAGTTGAAAAACTACAAGGCTTGAGAACCAGTTGGTCATAATATGTAAATAAATCGGAAAAATTGGGGAAAAAATAATTTTTTTTAAAAAAGTTGGCAGTGCCCACAGACCAGCACCGGCCAAACCAGTTACGTGACATCATTATGACGTCACCAGTGGGTCACTACCAATTTGGGAAACCTTTCTGAATCAGGACAAACCCACCTCTGACGCACAGAGATAAGAAGGGTGCTGACTCTCATAGGGTTCCAGAAAGCCTTTAAAACTTCTTGGTCCAAAGCTTGGGATTGATAAATCATTGTTTGCCTAAGGCCCTAATTTTATTTTTATTTTTTTGACCTTTGTGGTTATTAAAATTACTGGGCTGCCTGTTTGGTTTGAACCCGTACTCTCCATTTTTCTGTTTCTTTGTTTTTTTCTAGTTTTGTATGGTGCCTATAGTCCATTGGAGTTAAATGAGTAATAAATTTAAACAGATAAATAAGGTTCTGATGCAGATCTGTGTCCAATCTGATGGTCGGTAGGGTCTGAAATTTGCCATATGCAATCGACAAATGGAATCTCTTTGGGTTTGTGACCTGATATAGGCTAAGTACTTGCTTGCTCATAATTTCTGTGACTCACTTTACAGAGAACAAAGAAAATCTCAACACGATAACCCTAATCTTAATGTTACAAGACAGTTTCGCAAACTGGAGCCTTCTAAAATCTAGAATAAAAACAAGGCAGAGAAAATGTAGCATGACCGCATGAAAACATTTCCTTCCCTCACTTAGAAATCATTAAGGAAGAGGCCAGTCTAATCTTTCCTGGAAAAGAGTCAATCAATGTTGAACTGGCTGTTCCCTTATCTTGCATGCCACCAGCTGCAATTCCAGAATAAGGTCACCAAAATGATTATAAGTGAAGCAGGGTCATGACAAAAGAAGCAGACTTTGGGATGCCCATTTAGAGTTTTATCAGTGCTAAGTGAAAATAAATAAATAACTGCTTTGGTACAAATCGGATGCCGATGAAGCACGAGTGTTATACAAGCCACAAAATGAGCCACAGTGATGTAGTTCAGATGATACCATCAACTGGACCACGGACCAGGTGATGGTGTTATGCTTAAGCCCAGGCAGCTGTGGGGTTTTAACATTCCACAGGTTAATCCTGGGTTTAAGTCCTCCTGGGTCAGTTCTATTGTGAGCCACCATAACTCAGTGGGGAAAAAATGAGGCAATTCCATAACAACTGCCTAGCTAAATAGCTTTATAAGAAAAAAATTGTTGGGATTAACAACTGGCTAGAAAAACTGGGGTCTCCATTATACAACTTTGTGTCAGAGTCCTGGCAACCTCTGAACCCACCTCTCTACACTACAGTAGTCCCTCGCTATACCGCGCTTCACTTACTGCGGCTTCACTTCATCGCGGGTTTTCAAGAAATATTAATGAGAAAAATCATTCGCGGATCTTCGCTGGTTCGCGGGTTTCTGAGGAAGTCGATCGGCAGATTTAAACAGCCCGCCGAACTCGATCGGCAGGTTTTTCCAATAAAAAATATCTAAAATTGTAAATACTGTATTTAAATACTGTATCTAAAATAAATACTGTGTGGGAAGGGTTTATAAACACTTAAAACAATGAAAACTTACCAAACAATTACAATATAAATACTTAAATAAGTACTATCAGTCAATAAATTCCCCATCGCGGATTTCACCTATCGCGGCCGGGTCTGGAATGTAACACCAGCGATAGGTGAGGGACTACTGTAATTGGTTGCAAAAGACATCAAACCTTCAAGCCATCAAACTTGGAGAAACTTTCCTGCTGACATATTTTCAAATTGTCCTAGTCAGGCAGGGGTTGCTGTTCCCGCCAGCATGCTCACACGCACATGTGAGTAAAATTTTGCTTCTGCGCATGTGCAGGAACCAAATTTTATTTATTTATTTTATTTATTCATTTGTCCAATACACAAATACATAGGAAGAAAAATAGACATGTAGAAATATATATAAGGGTAAAGTGAACTTAGATGAGAGGATATATGAAAGAAAGAAAATATATATGATAAGTGAGAGAAAGAAAAGACAATTGGACAGGGGACGAAAGGCACTCCAGTGCACTTATGTACGCCCCTTACTGGCCTCTTAGGAACCTGGAGAGGTCAATCGTGGAGAGTCTAAGGGAGAAATGTTGGGGGTTAGGGGTTGACACAATTGAGTCCGGCAATGAGTTCCACACTTCGATAACTCGATTGTTGAAATCATATTTTTTACAGTCAAGTTTGGAGCGGTTCTTATTAAGTTTGAATCTGTTGCGTGCTCTTGTGTTGTTGCAGTTGAAGCTGAAGTAGTCATTGACCGGTAGGATGTTGCAGTATATGATCTTGTGGGCAATACTCAAATCGTGTTTTAGGTGCCATAGTTCTAGGCTTTCTAGGCCCAGGATTGTTAATCTTGTGAGGGGACGTGTTTGTGTGAGAGATTTGGGTGATTCTTTGCTTCTGTGCGTGCGCAAAAGCAAATAAATTTACAAAATCTCACACGCACGGTTCGGATGAGCGCCCGCGGCAGAGACACAGAGTTGTGCGTGCAGTTCAATTTTTGCTACCGGTACGATTGCGTCAACTGTCTCGGTAGGATTCCGCCACTGGTCCTAGTCCCCATCCCTAGAAGGAGGCATCATAAGAAAGAAGTGAATTTGAACCATCAGAGAAATCATGGGACCATACCTCTTCATTGGCATATCGAATCCACATCTCTATGTTCAATTTGGCATATTATTTTGAATTTGAATATTTCTCATCCATTCTCGCTCTCTTAAAAACAAAGAATATCTACGGTTGAAAATTACACTTCTTTGTGTTCAGTTCTGGAGACCTCACCTACAAAAAGATATTGACAGAACTGAACAGGTCCAAAGACGGGCTACAAGAATGGTGGAAGGTCTTAAGCATAAAACGTATCAGGAAAGACTTAATGAACTCAATCTGTATAGTCTGGAGGACAGAAGGGAAAGGGGGGACATGATCAAAACATTTAAATATGTTAAAGGGTTAAATAAGGTCCAGGAGGGAAGTGTTTTTAATAGGAAAGTGAACACAAGAACAAGGGGACACAATCTGAAGTTAGTTGGGGGAAAGATCAAAAGCAACATGAGAAAATATTATTTTACTGAAAGGGTAGTAGATCCTTGGAACAAACTTCCAGCAGACGTGGTAGATAAATCCACAGTAACTGAATTTAAACATGCCTGGAATAAACATATATCCATCCTAAGATAAAATACAAGAAATAGTATAAGGGCAGACTAGATGGATCATGAGGTCTTTTTCTGCTGTCAGACTTCTATGTTTCTATGTTTATGTATTGTTTTGTGCTTTTCTAAGCAGTACAGGTAGCCCTCACTTTACAATAATTCATTTAGTTACAATGGCACTGGAAAAAAATGACTTGTGACCGTTTTTTCACAGTCATAATCTTCGAAGCAACCCCTTGATCATGTGATCAAAATTCAGATGCTTGGCAACTGGTTCATACTTATGACCATTGTTGTATTCCAAAGTCACATGATAACCTTTGGCAACTTTTCGATAAGCAAAGTCAATAGGGAAGTCAGATTCACTTAACAACTGTGGCAAGAAAGGTCATAAAATGGGGCAAAACTCACATAATAATAATAATAATAATAATAATAATAATAATAATAATAATAATAATAATAATAATAATAATAATAATAATAATAATAATAATAATAATTATTATTATTATTATTATTATTATTATTATTATTATTATTATTATTATTATTATTTATTGGATTTGTATGCCGCCCCTCTCCGTAGACTCGGGGCGGCTAACAACAACAATAAAAAAAGCATGTGACAATCCAATAATAAAACAGCTAAAAACCCTTACTTATAAAAACCAAACATACACACAAACATACCATGCATAACATGTAATGGCCTAGGGGGAAGGAATATCTCAACTCCCCCATGCCTGGCGGTATAAATGAGTCTTGAGTAGTTTACGAAAGACAGAGAGGGTGGGGGCAATTCTAATCTCCGGGGGGAGTTGGTTCCAGAGGGCCGGGGCCGCCACAGAGAAGGCTCTTCCCCTGGGGCCTGCCAAACGACATTGTTTAGTTGACGGAACCCGGAGAAGGCCAACTCTGTGGGACCTTATCGGTTGCTGGGATTCGTGCTTAAGAAATGTCTCACTTAACAACAAAAAAATTGGGTTCAATAGTGTAGAGGACTACCCATAGTTGAATAGAACTACAAGGCTTAAGAACCAGTTGGTCATAATATGTAAATAAATCTCTATACCATTCTATCTTCACCAGCCTTTTGAAACTAGACTATCTGTACTCTGCCACAGGCATTTGGCGAAAGTTTTTTGGACTTATTTGCTTGTCATATTCAGATGGGTGAGGTTGAGAGCTGGCAGGAAACCTCACACTAACATTTACAAGAGCTCCAGTGGCTTAAATTCAACCTTGGCTCTGAATGGCCCAGATTGTGTGTCTTGGAAGAAGTCAGTTAACCTCTCAATACTTTGGCCTTCTAACCAAGGCGCAGCAACAAGAAAAGCTCGGCTGTCAGCAAACAACGGCTTAGGATGACCTCATAGGAAATGCGCAGAGTTCAGTATTATCTGAGGATGTGTTTTCTGGATGGCAGGTTGAGATGTATCCCATTGGGCATCGTTTGTTTTTCAAAATATGGACTCTGCAAGTGACATTTGAAACAATCAGAAAAAAAAAATAGTTTTTCTTTCCCCCTAGACAGCGAGACCATTTGATTTAATGATTCTTATTTTTTTTTAAACATTTCTTTATTAAGTTTTACAAAATATAAATAAAAGTAGGTGTATACACTAAAATATCTTTCTTTTTTTACAGATCTTACCCATTTCATCATTTTCTTATATTTCCATTTTTACATTTTATATATTTACATTTACATATTCACATTTCTATATCGATCAGTTTGTATTTACCTTTCCAAATTGTTCGTTACATTGTGTGTGTGTGTATATATGTGTGTGTGTGTGTGTGTGTGTATATATATATATATATGCCTTTACACATTGTATCACTTTTCTATATTTATTTTATTTATTTTATTAATTGGAATTATATGCCGCCCTCTCTGAGGACTTGGGCGGCTTACAACATATAAACATTATTATGGTTCAGGTGAGATTATTTAACCTGGATGAAATGGAATGGCATTCCAGCAAACTGATCTATACAAGCTATATGATAATACTGCTGGTGATCATCTAAGGACTCTGCTACAGACCCAGCACTCACCTTTGACCAGTGCTATGATCTTTAACCCATTTCAGGATGGAATGATCCCTTATAGACTACACATCCAGCAGGCTCATTTTAACATTTTGAGAGCAAATCATGGAATCCCAAAGAAAACAAACATCATGGAGTGGAGCTTGCCTATTCCTAAAATGGCTGCCAGAGGGAATGAGGCCCATCACACGACACCAGTCAATCAGAAAGCAGGCTAGTAAGGATGCTTTATTTCTTTGGAACAGATCATGCAGAATGCAGCCGCGAGAGCAATCATGGGCTTTCCCAGATATGCTCACGTCTGTTCAATACTCCATAGCTTGCACTGGCTGCCGATCAGTTTCCGGTCTCAGTTCAAAGTGTTGGTTATAACCTATGAAGCCCTACATGGCATCGGACCAGAATACCTCCGGGACCGCCTTCTGCCGCACAGATCCCAGTGACCGATTAGGTCCCACAGAGTTGGCCTTCTCCAGGTCCCGTTGACTAAATAATATCGTCTGGCGGGGCCTAGGTGAAGAGCCTTCTCTGTGGCAGCCCCGACCCTCTAGAATCAACTATCCCCGGAGATCAGGACCGCACCCACCCTCCTTGCCTTTCGTAAACTTCTGAAAACTCATTTATGTCTCCAGGCTTGGGGAATTTAATATACCCCTTAGCTATTATAATTTATGTATGGCCTATTTGAGCTGTATGACTATTTTGTAAGGGTTTTTTAAATTGTTTTTAACTATTAGATTTGTATATTGTGTATTGTCTTGTTGTGAGCTACCCCGAGTCCTCAGAGAGGGGCAGCATACAAATCTAATTTAATAAACCCCCCGAAAGTAAAATAAAAATGCTCCATCATATTTATGACGGCTTTTCTTATATCTGAACCTGGTCATTATCGCATCACCTTTTCCACTCTCTTCTCCAGGCTAAAAAATCCCCACATCTTTAACCTTTCCTGGGAGGATAGATGGCTGTGCTCCCAGGAAAAGAAATGTTCTAAGGGTGCCAATAAAATGGCACTTTCGGCATTTGTGACAGGTTTGAAATGCCTGCCTGTCAAGATACCACCAACTGTCTCCAGAATCAGAAGGAGGGTTTTCTCTATTCCCACAGCCATATCCACTAATCACTAGTTCTTTTGGCAAATCCTGCCCTTATCTTCACATGCAATATAGGAAGAGGTTACATTGCATTTTAACAAGTTTAAATTGTGTTGCTCTTACACAAATCTACATGGCCATGACCCCAGCAGGCTGCAATCATCGGAAATATAGAGCCTCGTGGTGCAGAGGTTAGAGTGCAGTACTGCAAGCTACTTCTGCTGATCACCGGTGCCAGCAGTTTGGCAGATCAAATCTCAGTAGGCTCAAGGTTGACTCAGCCTTCCATGCTTCCAAGGTCAGTAAAATGAGGACTCAAGATTGTTGAGGGCAATATGCTTACTCTCTGTAAACCACTTAGAGAGGGCTGTAAACAGTGATGGGCTCCTATGGGTATGCAGAACCAGTAGAATTTTTTTTTCTTTTTTCCCCTTCTGGGCTCTTAGCATGTTTTTCCTATAGCAGTAAATGCGGTTGAAAGTGTATAATTTTAGAAGAGCTGTGCATGTGTGTACATACACATATGATTTACTCATACATAGTAGATAATGTATATTTTTGTGTGCCTGTGTGTAGGTATTCAGTAAAATTCAGCTGGCGGGACCCAGGGGAAGAGCCTTCTCTGTAGTGGCCCTGACCCTCCTTGCCTTTTGTAAACTTCTTAAAACCCACCTCTGCTGTCAGGCATGGGGAAGCTGAGACATCTCCCCTTGCCTATGTAGTTTTATGTATGGTATGTTTGTCTGTATGCTTTTTATATAATGGGGTTTTTTAGCTTTTTAATGTAAATTGTTATTTTAGACTTCAATATTAGATTTGTTATGGTATATTGTTTTATCACTGCTGTGAGCCGCCCCGAGTCTACAGAGAGGGGCAGCAAACAAATCTAATAAATAAATAAATAGTAAAATAGATAGGGAAATTGTATCTCTTTGAGGCAAGGAGAAGCCAGACATTCTGACCCTAAACCAAACCCTTGACGTGAGTGATGTCAAGTTGTCCACCTTTAAGCCAGTCACATGACCTTTAAGCCAGCCCCCAGTCACATGAACGTCAAGCCACTCCCACCTGGTCACATGGCCCACAAGTCATACCGACAGTGTTGTAGCAAAATTTTTTGCAGCCCTTCACTGGCTGTAAAGCACTGTGAAGTGGTATTTATTGATTGATGATTTGATTTGATTTGATTTGATTTGATTTGATTTGATTTGATTTGATTTGATTTGATTTGATTTGATTTGATTTGATTTGATTTGATTTGATTTGATTTGAATGCCGCCCCTCTCCGTAGACTCTCTGTAAGTCTAAATGCTAATGCTATTGCTAAATACAGAAATATGAAGCATTGGATGAGGTAACTACAGAGACACTACAATGGTCATAAGTGTGAGGACCAGTTGTAAGTCACTTTTTTCAGTACTGTTATAACCATTTGTTTAGCAACTGTTCAAAAGGATATAAGTCAAGAAGTCAAGGACTGAATGTATTCAGATACCAAATTGCGGCTGACGTTGATGTTCTTGAAACTCAAAGTTGTCAATATTTACGATAATTTTATTTTAAAACACCCACAGGGCTTTATTTCAAGAATGCCTTTACAGTGTTTTTCATTTTGTTTCACTGGCACATTCCTCTGAATGTAGGACAGGCCTACAGGTTCTCTAATAAGTCAACAAAAGCAGCTTCACACTGTAAAACCTGAATACAGCCTACGCTCTGTTTGCCAAGAAAGGCCTATTTTTGTTCAGGAGACTTTTTACTAATTTTCTTTCCCACTCCGCCATTCCTCGCCTTGCATTTTTACATGCCTGGACATCCCAGGCATATGGGGGAGTGGACAAAAAGGCCTTTGAGAAGGACAACTTTTTGAATGATCCTATTGTGGCCTGCCCTGAATCAAAGCATGCCTGGCTCTGATCATATGTGGAGATCGCCTCTCAGCTGTTCGGTCAGCTTGAACTAAGCTACCCGTCTTTTCAGCCAAAGCAGTGGACGGACAGAGGCAGCAAATGTTTTCATTAAATCACATGACTCTTTTAATAATGCTCCACAAACAAGGAGATGCAAGAGGTGTTTTTTTTTTAACAGCAACAGATGTGAATTCTTTGGATTCCTAAGCACAACGCTGGCATTTTCTTCTTTTGTTCCTGAGATGAATGGTTCTGCATTATTAGGAAAAACAAAACGAAACAGTTTGGTGGGTAAACTTCTTAGAGGGAATGACAGAGAAATAGAATGAGCATGGTGCAGTGCTATGCTCCTAAACACAAAGACTTCTGGGTTTTTCTTCCTGAGAGCACAGAAGATGAGATAATGCTCACGCGGAGAGTCAGTTACTTAAGTTTAATTCCCCACCTCCCCTCATTGCTTAGCTTCCTTTCTATAGCAGAATTCACTTAGTTGCCTTCCAGAAATGGATTGGTCTCAGTGCAATGTTTACTCTGTCAAGCTCTGCTGCAATCTGTTGACAGAGCTGTGCAGGAAGAGAAAACAAGAAACATGCTGTGTTCCACTGGGGTACATAAAGTTGCTGAAATGGATTCTCAGACCCGCAACTGGTGAGAGTGGGAGAGACATTTGGGAGCTCGTGAGGCAAGTACAGATTCTGTATCAGCAAGGAAAAAAAAGACAACTCGAAGAACTGGGAACAAACCCACCCACCCTCCCAATTTCCAGAAACAGCCCAATCTTGCCCTCGTCCCTCCAGAATTGGCTCAGTTTGGTTAGATCTTTGGAAACAGAGCTCTAGACTCTAAAGATACTGTTCACTACTCTAAAGCTAAATTTACTGAACAAATTTATGTTTTGTTTTTCAGAATCGAATTACAGTATACTTAACAGGCGAGCTAAATGGTTTTGAAGGGATGGTGCAAACAAAGTTTCACAGAAGCTGATTTCTCAAAGGGCTCCTTTTTAAGTAGTCATGATTTTGTTATTCCCGGTGATCAGTGGTGAAAACCAATTTTTTTTTACTACAGCTTCTGTGGGTGTGGCTTGGTGGGTAAGGCAGGGGAAGGATACTGCAAAATCCTCATTCCCATCCCACTCCAGAGGAATGATACTGAAAAATCCCTATTCCCTCCTCACTCCTGGGGGAAGAATATTGCAAAATCTCTATTCTCATCCCAGAAGTGGAATTTGCCATTTCTCCAAACTACTCAAAATTTCCACTACCGGTTCTCCAGAACCTGTCAGAACCTGCTGGATTTTACCTCTGCCAGTGATACTGGCATCAAGAATAGGAATATACACAAGGTGATGTCGGGGAGAATTTTTTTTATGACTAGTTGGAGCATATATGTTCTGTCGAGCTCTCTGGTAGAATCCTCCCAAAAATTCACAGATACAAATTTCAGACACACACACGTTTGAAAATTCAAAACAATGTTCTTTATACCAAAAATTCAAATAAACTAAGCAGTCTTTTAGTATAGCAAAGAGCACTCGTCTCCAAACAAACTGGTAATTTGTACAAATCCCTTATCAGTTCTGAGATACTTAGCTTGCAGCTGTGAGGCAATTCACAGTCCTTCTTCCACAAAGTGAAACACACTTTGCTCTGGTTTAGTTTCAAAGTGGAGAAAAATCAGCACACAAAGGTCAAAGTCAGTAAAGCAGTCACCAAACACAACGATCAGATAATCCTCCACATATGGCCAACCCCACAAGCTGCTATTTATAGCAGCCTCACTAATTGCCACAGCCCCACCCAACCACAGGTGGCCTCATTTTCTTTGATAATAATCTCTCAGTTGTTGCTGCCTATGCATCGCTCTCCGCATGCATGGCTGTATCATTAACTCTTGTTCCGAATCCAAGGAGGAGCTAGATAATTGATCTCCTTCTGAGCTGTCTGCCACACTCTCCTCCCTGTCATTCATGTCTTCTTGGTCAGAGGAGCCTTCATCAGCAGATTCCACCAGGAGCAAAACAGGCCTGCGGCATGTGGATGTCTCCCCCACATCCACAGTCCTTGGGGCAGGAGCTGGGCCAGAGCTAACCACAACAATATAAATAATTCAGCACCTCCCCTTTTACATGTAGCACATGTGCACCTCACATCAAAAGTAGTGGGGCTTCCATCTCTTGAAGTTGTAAACCTCCCATCCATGGGTGCCCTTGAACACATCTTGTTTTGTTTAAAAACTAAGACAAAGGATGTTGTATATGCAACATGCTATGTTTTTGTTTCTTCTTTATAATTTGTGCATATGTGTGTAAAAATGACACAAATCAAATTTTATCATTTCATGTATATTAAATCAATAGAAATAATAATAATAATAATAATAATAATAATAATAATAATAATAATAATAAAGCCAGCTTTAGCCCAAAGAGAAGGAATGTTTATAATAAATGATTTTATTAAATACAATACTGCTCATTGTTTAGGTTTGAAATAAAAGTATAAAGTGAACCTGACATGATTTTTCCATCATAAAATAAGTTGCTAAGCTATCTTAACTGGCAGATGAAATTTGCAGTCACTATAAAATTACCTAGAACATCTCATTGTCCTCATAAGAAACTTACATACAGACTAGAAAAACACAACATGGAAAGAACATGGTGAAACAATGGCAATGGATGCACCATTGGAAGAGGCGAAGGAGCAGGTTAGAGACAGATTGTCATTGAGAAAAAATTTATGTGGGTGCTAGGAGTCAAAAATTACTCGGTGACACATAATCAGTCAATACAACCACTGAAAACATGAGACTGGACCTTGGTACAAAACACTGAACTGTATAATTAAGGATTAATGAGCCGCAGTGGCGCAGTGGTTAGAGTGCAGTACTGCAGGCTACATCTGCTGATCGTGGGTTGCCAGCAGTTTGCAGATCGAATCTCAGCAGGCTCAAGGTTGACTCAGCCTTCCATCCTTCCAAGATGGGTAAAATGTTGGGGGCAACATCATTCTACCTTTCAATTTAGAATTATTGGAACAGCCAATGATGGTATGATACTTCAGATTTGGGGACAAGCCTGTCAGTCACTCAATCCAATATTATCTGTTCCCTTCAGGGTGTTTTACTATCTAAATTATCTGATAATAAGCCCAATCGGGCTTCTGAGTGCATAGCAAGAAGGCCAAGTGTTTATTTCAGGGTTCAAAAAATATAAGAAAGCATCTTATTTTCAGGGAAACAAGGTAACTGCTGTAACTTTTTCCCTCCTTGTTAGGCATCCTTTGGAGTTTGAGTGAACAAGAACTGGAAAACTAAGGTCAAATGTATCTGCTATATTCCAAGGAATTTAAGTAAGTCATACTCATCTTTGATTTGTATTGGAAGTTGTATAGTCTAGATGATCATGATTAGTAATTCATGATTTATGGCTTAGCATCCTATGTGAATGCAATCAACTCTGGCTTATTCAAAAACAATGCTTTAATAAAATGGTTTGGAACACTTTATACCACTTTGTCTAAGTTTCTTGTATTTGGGTACAGAAAAGTCTTTCTACATTGTTCCCTTAAGTACAATCCAAATTCCCTGCTTTCTCTTTTTCATTAGATTAAGATAAGCTTTTTCAGGCCTATGTGACAAACTCTACTAGAAAGCTATATGTAATGCTCTTAAATAGATCTGGCTGTTATAAACACTGTGTGGGGCCTGAACCAGAAGGCAACGTTCAACAGATTTTGGATTTCCCTAGCCTGATTGAGCAGCCAGATTTTTATTTACATAACTCCATTAGATGATCTGAAAGGGCTCCAGCAAGCAGCTTGAGAAAGGAACTGGACATAATGCCCTCCCCCCTCCAGACAGCTTATCTTCATGATGGCTGATTATCTGACAATGATATCCTGTACAGGATCAGCTCAGAGCCTATCCGTATTATATCCAGGGAAGAGATAGAAAGGATAGCCATGTGATTCCTAGTTGGTGGAAATACCTGTTTGATACTTGACTTTGTTCAATCCCAAATACCTGTTTGGTACTTGACTTTGTTCAATACCACATACCGTGGTACCTCTACTTATGAACTTAATTCGTTCTGTGACCATGTTCTCAAGTAGAAAAGTTTGTAAGAAGAAGCAATTTTGCCCATAGAAATCAATGTAAAAAGCAAATAATGTGTGTGATTGGGGAAACCACAGGGAGGGTGGAGGCCCTGTTTTCTCCCAGGAGATTCCTAGAGAGGCCCCATGGAGGCTTCTCCCTGCTTTTTCTGGTTACAGTTTCAGAGGCTCGGGTTTGTAAGTGGAAAATGGTTCTTGAGAAGTGGCAAAAAAATCTTGAACACCCAGCTCTTATCTAGAAAATTTCATAAGTAGAGGCATTTGTAAGTAGAGATACCACTGTATAGCAAAATACATTCTCTACGGTAGACCTTTCTACATTACTTGGGGGGGGGTTGTTTTTTGTTTATCTCTTGCTTAAAACTACATGTACTTCAGTGGTGGGTTCCTACTGCTGCGCTAGGGTGCGCCGTTCCGGTAGCAGCTTGCAAATTGCATAATTTGAGCAGCGCCATCTTTTTTCACCCATTTTTTGGCCCTTTTTTTGTTCGTTTCTTGCACATGCCCAGAAGCAAAATCTTGTGAGGGAAGTCTTGCACACATGAGATTTTGGCGATTTTTTGCTGCCGCCCATGCACGGAAGCAAAAAATTGCCACAATCCCATGCGTGTGAGTGTCCCCTTCTTCAGGTCCCGTCAACTAGACAATGTCGCTTGGTGGGGTCCTGTGGTCTCCGTGGTGGCCCCAGCCCTCTGGAATCAGCTCCCCCTGGAAATTCATTCTGCCCTCACTCTCCTTACCTTCCGTAAGAGTCTCAAGACTCATTTATGTCACCAGGCTTGGGACTTTTAGACTTCTGCCCCTGGCCAATGAAAGTTATGCAAGTTAGTGGATTGAATGGGTATGAGTGTTTTTATGGTCATTGGGTTTTTAGATTATTTATTATTGATTGGATTCAGGATGTTATATATTGTTATTTTATATGTTGTAAGCCCCACCGCGTGTCCTCAGAGAGGCACAGTATAAAAGTCCAATTAATAATAATAATAATGATGATGAATGATGATGATGATAATAATAATAATAATAATAATAATAATAATAATGCAATACTGTTATAGGACTTCTGCTTTTAATGAAGATGATAGCCTTATATACTAGTAATCCAGCTCTTGCTTTATCAGACAATTCCAGTTTGGGGTGGACAATTATTGCTATGCCCCTCTGCATATTGTTAGATTCTTCTTGCTTTGATTCTTGATCCTGCGAATATTTAGCATCCATAATACACTAGTGGCAGAAATCTTCTAGAGATGGAAAGCTGTTCTTGTTCTTTCTCAGCAAAATGTTTTCTTCTTTCTAGAAAAAGGAATCATTTGTGCTCTTTATTCCCCAATCCCTGCTCCATGGATAGGCACCAAGCTGTGGCATGCCTGAAACAGGGCCACGGAAACAAACGAAGCCCCGTCCACAGGATGTAGGCAGCACACGAAACCGTGTCACTACTGGTCCACGGAAAAACCTCTCTCCATCAAACCAGTCCTTGGAGTCCAAAAGACTGGGGGCCACTGTTCTACAGGATTGGATTCAAGAATGAAGTGCTACAATATCTATAAGAATCTGTATTGTATAATAGCCTTCTCTTGGAGCATATGGTGGTGAGGTCCTCTTTCATGGTACAATGCATATGGACCAATTCTCTTATAATTGCACAGACAATATGAATATGTGCAGGAACGACCCTTAGTAAATTTCTTTGGAAATATAAACCCTGCACTACGAAGTTTCCACTGTAAATTGCTTTATTCAGAAGTTCTCTTCATTGGCTGCATAAGTGCAAGAGGAAACTGGGCCAAACCATAATTCTGTGCTTGGTGTAGTGTGCACTGATTTGCACACACCTCCTCCGGTATCAACAAGCATCATGTATCCTCCAGTATCAACAAGTTTAAGTCAAACATTTGTGGGAACAACTATGGAAATTGTGAGAACAACTATGCACAGAAAGGCTTGCCCAACATCTGGAAACTTTGTAGTGCTGTGTTTGTATTTCCACTTGTTTGTATTAAACTTCATTTCTGTTTTGGCCCTGCCTGTGTTGATGACCACAGAGTGAAGAAGGAAGAGAGGCCAGCCATTCCTCTTGCTCACCACTACTATTTTTATGTAAGTGATGTGTCCTGGCTTATTTTTAGGTCATGGAACAAAGTGTGTGTATGTTTGTCTGTACATGTCTGTCTATGGGGAGGAGACATGCTGAAGTGCATGTACCAGCCCCATGATTGCAATCCTTCCAGCCCATTGCCAGACTGCTATTCTAGCTGCTTTAATTGGAGTAGCTTTTTCTGTATTACATAGAGAGAGAGAGAGAAAGAGAGAGCGAAAGACAGACAGATAGACAGACAGACAGACAGACAGACAGACAGACAGATACAAACACAAATTTGGACTTTTGCTTTGGCCTTTTCCACCCATATTTGTAGCAGAAGAGTATTTTCCAGGACACATATTATAAAACAAAAAAAGTAAAATGCTTTTTCTTCAAGGGATTATTTTTGAAAATCACTACAATATAACTGTTATGTGTGCTTCTATAGCTGATTTAAGGCAATCAGATTGTGCACAGCAGTATTACTGTGTTCTCGAAAATAAATAAATGAAGCCTACAACAGCAAAAACTGGGCATTGTTTGATACACACAAATGGGGACAATTCAGGCAACATTACATTACGTTCATTTCAATGGGAGGACAAAGCACTGTTTAAATCTCACCCATTTAATTCCACAGGGCACAATATATTTAATTTTGCCTGGAGGACCACCACTTCATGACACTTTCTAGTCTAAATTGTGTTTTTTAAAAGCATGCACTCAATTGTTATAAACACTGTTCTGTCCGGCCACTCATAACAAACACCAAGGATCTTCATATCATCATGCTTACTCGAACTCAGTCTGTGATTCCAACTAGTAGCATTGCTTATCCATGCCATTTTCTCCCCCTTCACTGTAAACAATAATTTTGTGATCTGGTAAGTGGGGAAGTGTTCTGTTGTGACACAGCATTGGTGATGATTGAAGTACTCCATTTGTTGGAATGTGCCCCACTTGGACCATCACAAAAACCATGCCTGAAAAGTTGTGCCCCAAGGATTTTTTAAAATTACTTCTTAGGCATCCTCAATCATACAAGCCACCCCAATAGTTATATTACATCCTCTGTTGTGAACATATTAAATCTTCTGTGACTGGAGACTTTTAAGTATGAAGAAAGAGTTCTGCTGGCCTCATAAACTCACACAATATCTCTGACTGTAGTGCTGGTAGTTCTGTATCAGAAATGGGAACAAGAGGTTTGCGGAGAAGAGTTGGAGCCATCACTGCCGTTGCAAACACAACCCAGACTTAGTGGGCGGATGGGGAATGGTGGCTGCAAAGTACATAAATGCCATTGTTCTCAAAAACAGAAAAGGATTAGTTGCTGGAGTGGAGAGCTTTTCTTATGCTCTAATGCGGGCACTTCTCTAAACTGTGCTACTTATAATCCAAAGGCCAAGAAGCCCCATTTGTATTCTTCATTGTTATATTGCTTCTATAACAGAAATAACAGCAAAAGTTCTCTAGATATAATTGAACTATATCTTTTATTCACAAGGATTCGGGGTGCTGGCAGCCAGGGCTCAGCAATATCTGGGGAGTCACATGTAGTTCACTCCTGAGTTATGTTGTGCCTGTGAAAAAAGATCATTTCAAACATTTTTTTTTTAAAAAAAGACTCTTAATTTTTACATTTGTAAACCAAATGTAAAACTTAAAGTTTTTCTGTCAGCTCAATGTGGACACAGCGTAGACACCTTTACCATTTGCCTTCCTTACTAGTCCCCGTCTAATTTGCAATTTTTATGGATAAGGATGGCAGAAATGGTGGCACTTGATTCTCACTGTATAATCTTCAATGGCTATGGAATTGGGACACTATAGGGCAGTGATGGCGAACCTATGGACGGGTGCCACAGGTGCCACCTGGAGCCATATCTGCTGGCACGTGAGCCATTGCCCTAGCTCAGCTCCAATGTTCCATATGTGTGCTGGCCAGCTGATTTTTGGCCCACGCAGAGGCTCTGGGAGGGCGTTTTGGGCTTCCAGAGAGCCTCTGGGAAGATGGGGGTGCTGTTTTCACCCTCCCCAGGCATTGAATTATCGGTGTGGGCACTTGTGCATGCACGACGGGAAAAAAAGGTTCCCCATCACTGCTATAGGGCAAACTGGTGGCCAATGGGCTGGATGTGTCACAGGCAAGCCACGCTCACTCCAGCTCCTTACAGCCAAAAATTGTCGCAATACGTTACGTGATATCAATGTGACATGGGGAGTTTGACTTCTGTGCTACAGGACAATGGAAATACGGTCTACTAGGCATTTTTTTGAAAGAACATCTTGCATAAGCAGTCAGCAGCTATCTTTTTTGGGGAAACCAGATCCCCTTTGCAAGCTGCCTGTTCATTAGCCTGGCCTGTCATATCTGAGGAAAAAATCTTGTGCCTATACATCATAAACATGGCGTGGGCTTATGCTTCAGCCAACAGAAGCAGTAGATAACCCGGAGGAAGAGTCCTATAAATAGCCAGTCACAAAGATTTAGAATCTTTGCAAACACCTATTGCCTTTCTAGACAAACCACAGGACAACACGGTTACTATAAAATTTTGCTTTCAGGCAGATCCATTTTCCTTTCTTGCCATGCTACTTTTAAAAAAATAGGGGGAGAGAAAGAAAGAAATAAGAAGGCATCTTGTTTTTTGGAAAAAAGGCAAACACCTGGAAGCTTGGATGACACGTGTGTTTGACATTAATTACATTTATGAAGGCGCTTTCTAATGGGCTGTACAAAAGTCCCTCCTGTAATTCATAGAGATGCTCAACAGTTTTATTGTAAGTCGGGGCCCATTATTCTGCCCAGCTGCTAGAGCACCACTGCTGAACGATTGTTTCAGCATAAACTCTCCTTGTTACAGCCTGGGACATCGCCTCCAGGGCAAGCGGACACAGAAGAGCAATTGCCGAATTGCGTATGAAAATTATAGTTTTATTGTCCGTACAAATGAAGGTTTGACTCTGACACCCGCTCCGCTCTGCTTTTGTGATAAAGAAGCAATTCTTTCGCCAAACAAATAAGCACAGCACACCATTGTAATCCAAGAAACAGGCACTATTTATGCATTGGAAAGACAGGCTCACATTTGTACTGAAGAGCTAAAGAGTTTAAGGTCCCAGAAGCTGCTTTTTTAGTATATTGGGGGCAGGGTTGGGGATGGAATGAGTACCAAAACATTAGACCGAGCTGGAAAGTGCTCATGGCATCATTCTTGTTAATTTAACAGGCATGACTGATAAGTTGGGACCATGTATTTTATGTTTATGTAAGCATCTTCACCACCATAGCGTTCAAAAGCTTCCAGTGTCTCTTGAATCAAGTCTCCAATATTTTCTCGCTTCTGCTGGCTGTAATCAATGCCATCGCCAGAGTTCACTGAAATAAAAAAAGACAGAAAGAAGATTGGTTGTAGGTGGTTGTGGGTGCTCCACCACTAGGGGTTTTCAAAACAGATTAGCAGGATCATTATACCCAACATCAACTTTTTTCGGCTACATGTCATAGTGCATATTAACGGTACATTCATAGGATAACTTCTTCCACACTTTTGGTATGACTAGAAATGCAGGAAATGTCATAATATGAATTTATTTATTTATTAATTTATTAGATTGGTATGCCGCCCCTCTCCGTAGACGCGGAGCGGCTCACAGCAATAATAAACAATATATAACAAATATAATAATTTAAATTAAAAACCCCATTATTAAAAGCAAACATACATACAAACATACCATACATAAACTGTATAGGCCTGGGGGAGATGTTTCAATTCCCCCATGCCTGACAGCAAGGTGGGTTTTAAGGAGTATACAAAAGGCGAGGAGGGTGGGGGCAGTTCTAATCTTTGGGGGGAGCTGGTTCCAGAGGGTCGGGGCCACCACAGAGAAGGCTCTTCCCCTGGGTCCCACCAAACGGCATTGTTTAGTTGATGGGACCCGGAGAAGGGCAACTCTGTGGGACCTAATCAGTCGCTGGGATTTGTGCGGCAGAAGGCGGTCCCGGAGATATTCTGGCCTGATGCCATGAAGGGCTTTATAGGTCATAACCAACACTTTGAATTGTTATCGGAAACTGATTGGCAACCAATGCAGACTGTGGAGTGTTGGTGTAACATGGGCATACCTAGGGAAGCCCATGATTGCTCTCGCAGCTGCATTCTGCATGATCTGAAGTTTCTGAACACTTTTCAAAGGTAGCCCCATGTAGAGAGCATTACTGTAGTCGAACCTTGAAGTGATGAGGGCATGAGTGACTGTGACCAGTGAGTCAGGGTCCAGATAGGGCCGCAACTGGTGCACAAGGCGAACCTGGGCAAACGTTCTCCTTGCCACAGCTGAAAGATGGTTCTCTAATGTGAGCTGTGGATCGAGAAGGACGCCCATGTTGCGGACCCTCTCTGAGGGGGTCAATAATTCCCCCCCCCAGGGTTATGGATGGACAGATGGAATTGTCCCTGGGAGGCAGAACCCACAGCCACTCCATCTTATCCGGGTTGAGTTTGAGTCTGTTGACACCCATCCAGACCCCAACAGCCTCCAGGCACTGGCACATCACTTCCACTGCTTCATTGACTGGACATGGGGTGGAGATGTACAGCTGGGTATCATCTACATACTGATGATACCTCACCCCATGCCCCTGGATGATCTCACCCAGCGGTTTCATGTAGATATTAAATAGTAGGGGGGAGAGGACCGACCCCTGAGGCACCCCACAAGGGAGTAACCTTGAGGTCGACCTCTGACCCCCTACTAACACTGAATCCAGGTCTATTTTCTTGGAAGTTATTCAGCAGGCAGACTGCAAAGTTTCTTCCATCTTGCTGACAGGTGAGCATGTTCTGCCAAACCTCTTGGTGTATAGGGCAATAGGGATATACTCACTCATGGGCTATTGCACACACCGGAGGGGGGAAGAGGGACACAGTGGGGATAGAAAAAATGGAGCTTACATATAGTAGATAATGTATATTTTTGAGTGCCTGTGTTTAATATGTATGTACACATATGGCATATACTGTATACATATAGGATTAAATAGTATATTTTGAATGTTCAAAAATAGTAAATATCTTGTATCTCTTTGAGGCGAGGAGAGGCCAGGCATCCTAACCCAAATTCTTGACATGAGTGATGTCACATTAGCCACTTTTAAGCTAGTCACATGATCTTTAAGCCACCTCTAGTCACATGATCATCAAGCCACTCCCACTGGTCACATGGCCGGCAATCCACTCCTACCCAGACACATGGCTACTCCCACCTGATCACATGACCATCAAGCCACACCCACAAAATAAGCCACACCCACAATGTGGTAGTAAAAAAATGTGCGGCCCATCACTGGATATATTGAAGGAGTACAGAGACTATATAAAATAGGAGCCACTTCAAATGCATCTTGTTGCTATAGAGTTTGTCTGAAACCCAGGCTCCAGGCATTCCCTCCTACATAGGTTAGGGGGCTGCCCAATATCTAAGCATAGATTTGTAGGGACATTGACATGAATCTGATCACATCCAGGCCAATGTTTTGGTCCACATTCAACCTTGCTTGATAATGAGTTGATACTAAGGCAGTCAACTATTTTACTGAATTGAATTGAATTAGTGCTGAATAAGGCCAACCCTAGAAACAAAAGAGGCTCCGCCCACCTACTGGGAAGCTACTGAGCATGGGCAGAAATGTTGCACAGACACTCATGCGAATTGGTAGAGACAGATTTAGAATCCATGATTCGTACATGATAATTTTAGTGTAGAAATACAAATTTAAATAATAACTGTTATTGGCTGTCTTTGTTGTTAGATCTTGATCCTTTGAGATCTGGTTGCTAAATTGCACAGGAAAATACATCTCACTGAAGTAAAGAAAACAATGAGAAGTAAAGAAAACAATGAGAAGACCAAAGGACTCGGTCTTCTGCTTTGTTTGCTCATTTTTCAGAATAACCTTAAGATCATGGCTTCTCCTGGTTTCTTAACGCTTTTATATTTAAATTGGATTTGCATAAAATAATCTCCAAATGGAGAAATGTTCCCAGGAAAAGAGAACATATGGCCATCCTGCTCTCATTAACACTAAGCGAGGCCTTTTCCTGCTTTCTTGATGAAATTGATGGTATTAGAATACTCTTCACGATACCAGGAAGATTCTGAATCATGAATTGGTTCTGGATGTCAGGTCAGCCAGGTTTCAATCTCAGGAGCCGAAGTCGCTTTTTAGCTTACAGTTGATAAGTGAACTTCAAGAGCGGGATACCTAATAAATTATTTTGGCTGCTGCCAAACACCAGAACTAGTTGTTCAGGGAGGCTGAGTTCAAGACTGCAGAATTGGCAAAGAAGATGCTGTGCTTGTTACAAACTCTTCTATTGAAGAAAATGCAATATAATCTTAGTTCACCCAATTTTCTTCTTAAAAAAAAAGCTATTGAATTAAGTCAAAGTCAGGAATAGATGTTATTAGAAGTTCTACGTGAGAGTAGTGTTTTTCATCTATTCTGCAGTGTGGCAGCTCAAGAGCTTATGAGGAACGCATATTTGCTGCCAGATGACATTCAAGTAAAAACAGTCTAGATACTGTTGCAAATATGAAATACAATGGTCGCCCAGAAAGTAATGCACCACATTTTTTCTCAGCCTACAATAATGGTATGAATGCAAAACTTTAGATATGCATTATTTGAATTGTCAGGAGTGCATGTGTAAATTTTGCATTTCTTCAGACAGCATAGCTGCAGCAGTGTTTCAAAATGGCATCTGTAAGTGACGTACGTTACAAGCAGCGTGTTGTCATTGAATTTCTCACTGCAGAGAAAGAAACTGTTGGGAACAATCATAAATGTTTGTGTACAGTTTATGGAGAATCTGCAGTCAACATGTTCTGTCGAGCTCTCTGGTAGACTCCTCACAAAAATGCACAGATACAATTTCAGACACACACACGTTTGAAAATTCAAAACAATGTTCTTTATACCCAAAATACAAATTAACAGAGCCCTCTTTTTGTATAGCAAAGAGCAATCGTCTCCAAACAAACTGGTAATTTGTACAAGTCCCTTATCAGTTCTGTGATACTTAGCTTGCAGCTGTGAGGCAATTCACAGTCCTTCTTCTTTCACAAAGTGAAACACATTTTGCTCTGGGTTAGTTTCAAAGCGGGGAAAAATCAGCACACAAAAAGTCAAAGTCAGCAAAGCAGTCACGAAACACAACGATCAGATAATCCTCCACAATGGCCAAACCCACAGGCTGCTATTTATAGCAGCCTCACTAATTACCACAGCCCCACCCAACCACAGGTGGCCTCATTTTCTTTGATAATAATCTCTCAGTTGTTGCTGTCTATGCATCGCTCTCCACATGCGTGGCTTTATCATTAACTCTTGTTCTGAATCCAAGGAGGAGATAGATAACTGATCTCCTTCTGAGCTGTCTGCCCCACTCTCATCCTCCCTGTCACTCATGTCTTCTTGGTCAGAGGAGCCTTAATCAGCAGATTCCACCGGGGGCAAAACAGGCCTGCAGCATGTGGATGTCTCCCCCACATCCACAGTCCTTGGGGCAGGAGCTGGGCCAGAGCTAACCACAACACAACAGAAGTAAGGTTAGTCACTGGGCACATTTTGAGGATGACGAAGAGATGATTCGCACAGTCCAGAAATGGCTTCGTGACCAGAACAAGGAGTGGTACTGACAGGGCATACACCCCCTTGTGTCTTGCTGGAGGAAAGCGATAGAACGGGGCAGAGATTACATGCAAAAATAGGGAGTGTATCAGAAACATCATTCTTTCTTGTGTGTAAGTTTCATTGTGTTCAGTAAATAATTGTTTGAAGAAGAAAAATGTGGTGCATTACTTTGTGGGCGACCCTCGTACATGTAAATGTAGACAACTATCTATTTTTCTTGGATTTTGATGACACATGGTGATGCGTATTTGAAAATAGGTCTCAAAGATATAGAAAAGTGGCATCGCTCTCAACGAAACATACATGACTTCCAAATTAACATTCTGTGCAGTTTCAGAGACGGTCGATGGGATAATGCTGGAATAATGTTCATAAATCATGGCCATATAAGGGAGCATCCTACAACTCCCGATGCCGAAGTATATTCAGAATCATACCAAAAATAATTTGGCAATAAGCACTGGATGATTTAGAGGTTTGGCAATAAGATACTGACTTTTTCAATCTCTTATATCTTTGGCTCTAACCCTGTCTGGAGAGGTGACTGCTGGAAGGTTATTTCATGGCTCATGTGACATTAAGTGAGCTCACTTTTGTTAATAGCAGACAGGTGTCTAAACCATAAAACTCAAGAGCTCTTCTAACACAATTCATCCATTCCAGCAGCAATATTAGAGAAGTCAACAAAACTAAGAAAGACGCCACATAATCTTTTCTGTCTGGGAGCTGCAGCTGACACTTTTCTGCTTCAGTTACCTGAATTTTTTAAAAAGCAAAGTCCTGGGTTTTTTTTTTTAAAGGAAAACTGTAATTAAACAATGTTTCTGTTAGGTTTTTGAAGTGGCAACTTGCTGTATCTCAGTGAAGATCTTAACCGCTATGCTATATGAGAGCCGTGGGAGGGAGGGAAAAGAGATATAGCAGCTATTAGGGGTAAGTATTGACTAGTTTGTGTTGTGGTTAGCTCTGGCCCTGCTCCTGCCCCAAGGACTATGGATGTGAGGGAGACATCCACATGCTGCAGGCCTGTTTTGCCCCCCCCCCCCGGTGGAATTGGCTGATGAAGGCTCCTCTGACCAAGAAGACATGAGTGACAGGGAAGAGGAGAGTGTGGCAGACAGCTCAGAAGGAGATCAATTATAGCCGCCCCGAGTCTTTGGAGAGGGGCGGCATACAAATCTAAATAATAAAATAAATAAATAAATAATCTAGCTCCTCCTTGGATTCAGAACAAGAGTTAATGATACAGTCACGCATGAGGAGAGCGATGCATAGGCAACAACAACTGAGAGATTATTATCAAAGAAAATGAGGCCACTTGTGGTTGGGTGGGGCTGTGGTAATTAGTGAGGCTGCTATAAATAGCAGCCTGTGGATTTGGCCATTGTGGAAGATTATCTGATCGTTGTGTTTCGTGACTGCTTTACTGACTTTGACTTTTTGTGTGCTGATTTCCCCCCTCTTTGAAACTAAACCAGAGCAAAGTGTGTGTCACTTTGTGAAAGAAGAAGGACTGTGAATTGCCTCACAGCTGCAAGCTAAGTATCACAGAACTGATAAGGGACTTGTACAAATTACCAGTTTGTTTGGAGATGAGTGCTCTTTGCTATACCAAAAGAGGGCTTGGTTTAAGTGAATTTTCATTATAAAGAACATTGTTTTGAATTTTCAAACGTGTGTGTGTCTGAAATTTGTACCTGTGAATTTTTGGGAGGATTCTACCAGAGAGCCCGACAGAACAGTTTGAAGAAGCAACCTTGCCTTTAAAAGTAGCTGATACATTGCTGAGATTAGCCTACAGTCAACTGAAATGCCCTAGCCTAGCTCATGGGTTTTCAAAGTGGTCAACTTACGGACATCAACTCCCAGAATTCCTCAGCCAGCATAGGAGTTGAAATCCACAAGTCATAAGGTTTCCAAGTTTGGAGACCTCTGCTCTAGCTGCAACTCAAATGGAAAGAAGGATTCAAGACAACATAAAAGGGAGAAAGAATGGTGTCCAAAGTACAGAAGAGAAACACATCTTCAGTGTGTTTCATTTAAAGATGAATAGGGGATTAATAGGCAGTCGTACCATCTGTTTCTGACTTTCAAAAATCATTGCCTGCCCAGTCTAATCGTTAGAAAACTGGGGTTCATATTTCTGGGACCATACAGAATCAGGCATTGTTGTAAATATTTATTCTTCTGGTAATTCAACCTCACAGTCATGAATTAATAGCAAAAGCTTCAGTGATTTCACATTGCTGGATACATGTCTTCATTGTAAAAACTAGAAGGAAGTCATATACAGTATATGCAGAAGAACAGAGTATAAAAATCAGACCCATATCTCTGTCACCCCAGAGATTAAATCTTATGCATTTTCATCCTCCTCTTTTGAGTTAACAGACTCTTAGCCACTCCTTTCCCAGCCTTGAGATTGGCATGGATCTGCTCAGCATTTAACAGTTCCTTCTCTGACCTGGTTTCTGCTTCAACCCTTACATCCAGATGAGCGGTATATACTGACCTTCAAGGCTGGACCTGATTTCATTGCTGTAACAAGCTCACACAAGTTATAGGTTGGCCCTGGATCCAGTCACTTTGCTACATACAAGTATCAAAACTGCAGAAAAAATAAATACTACCAACCTGCCTTCTACTGAGGACCTGCATACTGCACGAGTCAAAAAGAGGGGTGTGAAAATATTTACTGACCTCTCACAACCTGGACATAAATAGTTTCAACTCCAACCCTCAAAATGATGCTATAGAACACTGCACACCAAGACAACTAGACACAAGAACAGTTGTTTCCTGAATGCCATCACTCTACTAAACAAATAATTCCCTCACCACTGTCAAACTATTCACTGAGAATGCATTACTATTATTATTAGTCTTCTCATCGTTCCTATCACCCATCTCCTCCCACTTATGACTGTATGACTGTAACCTGTTGCTTGTATCCTTATGAATTATATTAATATTGATTGTTTTCTGATTGCTTATTTGTATCCTTTGATAATAATTAAGTGTTGTACCTCATGATTCTTGACAAATGTATCTTTTCTTTTATGTACAATGAGAGCATATGCACTAAAGACAAATTTCTTTTGTGTCCACACTTGGCCAGTAAAAATTATACAGTGATCCCCCGAGTTTCGCGATCTCGATCTTTGCGAAACGCTATATCGTGATTTTTCCACCCGATGACGTCACTCCCTTCCTTTCTCATCTTTCTTTCTTTCTCTCTTTCTCTATCTTGCTTCTTCCTCTCTCACACTCTCTTCCTCCCTCTCTCATCTCTTTCTTTCCTTCTCTCTCTTTCTCTATCTCTCCCCCTCTTGCTCTTGAGCGGCGGGCGGCACCCAGGGAAGGTTCCTTCGGCCGCCCACCAGCTGATCTGCTCGGCAGCGCAGTAGCAGCGAGGAGCCGAAGATGGGGTTTCCCCTTTGCGTGGGCAACGGGGAAACCCCATCTTCGGCTCCTCGCTGCTACTGCACTGCCGAGCAGATCAGCTGGTGGGCGGCCAAAGGAACCTTCCCTGGGTCTTCAACTCCCAGAGCGGCGGACAAGCGGCGGCCGGATAAGCGGCGGACAAGCGGCGGGCGGACAAGAAAAGCGGCGGCCGGACAAGCGGAAAAGCGGCAGACAAGCGGCGGGCGGAAAAGCGGCGGGCGGAAAAGCGGACAAGTGGCGGACAAGCGGACAAGCGGCGGACAAGCGGCGGGCGGAAAAGCGGCGGCTGGACAAGCGGACAAGCGGCGGACAAGCTGAAAAGCGGCGGACAAGCGGGCAGGCAGGCGGCTCCTCAGCTGCTGGGTCTTCCCAGGTGCAGAAGTAAAAACACCATCTGCGCATGCGCGGCCATGGAAAAAGGGGCGTGCATGCGCAGATGGTGTTTTTACTTCCGCACCACTACATCCCGAAAAATCGATTATCGCGAGGGGTCTTGGAACGGAACCCTCGCGATAATCGGGGGATCACTGTATTCTATTCTGTTCTGTTCTACTCTACTCTATCCTCCTCTCTACCCTACATCACTCTACCTACCCTATCCTATCCTATTCTGCTCTATTCTATTCTAGTCAGTTTACCTCTTGGTCTCTAAAGTTAAACTACATAAGGATATTTCATGGTCTTTAAAATGACATTCTCAGCATACAATATTTCAGAATTAGAAAAGAAAGGTAAATACATTGAAGTAGAACAAACAGATCCATAGGTATCGTAAGATAAAGACTATGTCACTGTGTCTCCTTCATGTTCACATCTTTATGTGTTCTCATTTGAGATCATTTATCTTGGGCAGGGCATGGCATGGCATCGTTAATTTGTTAGGAAAAGAGCAAGGAAGAACATTCATTTGGGGCTTGAAATTTAAACAACTCTTTCAAAAGAAAAAGCTGAAGTTGAAATTGAAGTTCAAGGACACATTGGGTCAAGCTTGCAGATTACATTCTAACTATAGGCACACCATCGGGGATACTCCAACAGCACCAAGCTGGGAATGTCTCAAGACAGACCCCATTTTCTCTGCTTGGCAAAGTCAGGGGCTGACAGAGAACAGCAGGCTTCCCAAGCCAGATGCAAGTTGTTTTCAACATCTCAAAATAGTTATGGTATGCCTACTTCAGTCTGAATATACCCAGTGCTATCATTATTTTGGTGCTCAAGGAAAAGGAGGAGGAGGAGGAGGAGGAGAGATCTCATTACAGAATGCAGAATCCTTTGGAGTTGGGAAGTGGCATGTCGGTCACAGGTTGCTCATCATTTACCGAAAGGGGAGGGGAGCGCTCATTTGGTGCCAATGGTTGCCAAAACATACTGTGCTTCAACCTTCCCAAACTGACTTTGAGGAGGATGACTACCTTAAATTCTGGCAACGGATCTTGTTCTACCCCCTCTCTCAAATATTAGGTATTGTACAGAAAAGAGGCACCGAATTATACGCGTGTATTGGAGAGAGAGGGAATTAACAAACCACTGCGGTCTTACTTATGAGAGATGTGCCAATAGTTTGTTCCTGTCCAGAAAATTACGGGGAAAGATGCCAGAGTAGCAAAATCACTCTACTGTAGAAGAAGATAGTGCGGTTTGGAGGATTGAATAATAATAATAATTTTTTTTAAAAAAAGTAAAAGAATCTGACACTAAGAGAAGCCCCATAAAGAATGGCACCAAAGGAGGCTCAGACTATCGTTACTGACAATGTATGCTGTGTGCCAGGCTTCTCTCCTCAAGACAGCTATTGTTTTCTCTAATTTCATGACCCAGTTTACAAGCGACATTGCCAAAAGGCTATTTCAGCAAAGAAGTCACCCACTAAGCCCACAATAGCTGCTTTGCACAGCTATGGGAATTAGCAAATCTTTAAGGCAAAGTTGGGAATGATTAACCCACCAGGACAACATCCACCCCAGCATTTGCTACCACTCGACAGATGAGTCATACTGATTTCCTCAGCACACCTAAGGCTAGATATCTAGTCATAATAATAATTAGAACGAAAACATTGAAGCGGGGAGAGGATAAAAACTTGTCACCAATGCACAACAGTTTCAGCCTGCCTGTCTCTCGTGTAATGTTATTTCTGGGTTATTTATTGTATGGTGAACATGTGGGTAACTAAAAAGAAATAGCTGTCTCTATGATGCCAGAACCTGGATTGGATTCAAGCTGTTTACTGAAGTTTCCCTCAGTGGCAGAGAATTAATCAACATGAAGAAAAATTTGGAGGCCACATCTGTCTTGCCAGGCTCCCAAAGTGAAATGTCTAGCAGGCACAGCATGAAGCAAAGGATCTTGTCCTAGGAAGCAGAACAGTTATTATTACTATGCATAGGGGGGGAAAATACTCACTCAACACATAAAAGAACTGCTGATTTAGGCCACTGGAATTAGAAATAGTGAGAGCTCAGATAATCAACAATTTCTAGATTAAGGCATCTGTTATTACCTGTGGAAAGGTGCTTATTATATTTAAAGGTAGCTTCTGTTGTCTTATCTCTTAAGTGCTGTTTCAGATGGTGAGCTAAGGCAATCCTTAAATTGGAACTATAGAGAACCAATAGGAGTCAGTGGCTACTGCTGGGGGATTTGGTTGAAGAGCCATCCTTTGCCATTTCCATAATGTTGTGGTTAGTTCTGGCCCAGCTCCTGCCCCAAGGACTGTGGATGCGGGGGAGACATCCACATGCTGCAGGCCTGTTTTGCCCCCGGTGGAAGGCTCCTCTGACCAAGAAGACATGAGTGACAGGGAGGATGAGAGTGTGGCAGACAGCTCAGAAGGAGATCAATTATCTAGCTCCTCCTTGGATTCAGAACAAGAGTTAATGATACAGCCACACATGCGGAGAGCGATGCATAGGCAACAACAACTGAGAGATTATCATCAAAGAAAATGAGGCCACCTGTGGTTGGGTGGGGCTGTGGTAATTAGTGAGGCTGCTATAAATAGCAGCCTGTGGGTTTGCCCGTTGTGGAGGATTATCTGATCGTTTGTTATGTTTCATGACTGCTTTACTGACTTTGACTTTTTGTGTGCTGATTTTTCCCTGCTTTGAAACTAAACCAGAGCAAAGTGTGTTTCACTTTGTGAAAGAAGGACTTTGAATTGCCTCACAGCTGCAAGCTAAGTATCACAGGACTGATAAGGGACTTGTATAAATTACCAGTTTGTTTGGAGACCAGTGCTCTTTGCTATACCAAAAGAGGGCTTAGTTTAAGTGAATTTTCATTATAACGAACATTGTTTTGAATTTTCAAACGTGTGTGTGTCTGAAATTTGTACCTGTGAATTTTTGGGAGGATTCTACCAGAGAGCCCGACAGAACACATAAGAGGACATTTCTGCATCAGTACACTGCAGATACCTCCTTCCTCCTTGCAGAAATGAATCAACAATATGTTGACTTGCAAATCATCTTTAGATATTTTAACTTACATAGCACAACATGAACATATTTGGGGTAAAACTGAGCTTTGGTTCCACTTCTGACACTTATCCAAAATCACCAGCACTAAGGGCTTACTATTAGCAAGTAATATTGCACATGGCATGAGTGTAGCAACAGCAAAAGCAATAGCACCTAGACTAGTAATGAAGAACCTTTTTTTCCTCGGGTGCCAAAAGAGTGTGGGCACGAGCTATCACACATGTACGAGTGCCCACACCCATAATTCAGTGCCTGGGGAGGGCAAAAACAGCTTCCCCTGCCCCTTGGAGGCCCTCTGGAGGCTGGAAAGGGCCTTTCACAACTTCTAATGGGCCCAATAGGCTTGTATTTCACCCTCCTAGGCTTCAAAGGTTTCCCTGGAGCCAGGGGAGGGTAAAAACGCCCTCCCTCATTCCCCCAGAGACTCTCTGGAAGACAAAAACGCCCTCCCAGAACCTCTGTGTGAGCCAAAAATCAGCTGGCCAGCACACATGTGCATGTTGAAGCTGAGCTAGGGCAATGGCTCGTGTGCCAGCAGATATGGCTCCATGTGCCACTTGTGGCACCTGTGCCATAGGTTCGCCATCACTGACCTAGACTTATATGAAGCTTCACAGTGCTTTACAGCCCTCTCTAAGCAATTTAGCCATAGTCAGCCTATTAGTCAGCCTATTACTCCTGAACAATCTTTGTCCTCATTTTACTGACCTTGGAAGGATCGAAGGCCGAGTCAACCTTGAGCCGGTCAGCATCAAACTCCTGGAGTAAACAGTGACTTAGTCTGCAATACTGTGTTCTAACCACTGTGCGATCATGGCTCTTAAGTTACTGTAACTAAGGTTCATAACTGAATTTATCTTTCAAAAAAGCATTATGTGAAAATGTCAATCAAGCCAGCATGGGCAGAGGAGATCAATATTCACAAGGTCATTGATGACTGTAGCATATTGGAGATTGAGTTGGAATGTAAGAGGTGCATGAATTAGTGCTTTAAATGAAAGAAAGAAAATAGGAATTCACAGGCTGATGATAGTTATATATTATATTCCAATCAATGGCACTAATCAAAGATCCACATGTGACTTTGGAGAAAAACTGTGCAACATTTTGAACAAATGGGCTGGGCTTGAGGAATTATTCTTTTAAATGCCATAAATAGATAGGTAAGAACAAGATGATGGGATACAAAAAATGATTAGGCAATTTGCAGATTCAAGACTAAGTGCAAATGATGGCTTGGTGAACAGCATCAACATTATAGAATGCCATAGAAGTGTGCTAGTATGAAAAAACTTGGTGAAATAATGATGGGAAAGAGACTGTGGAAGAGAAATGATACATAAAAGAGTAGCACTGTTGTAAAAATGAAGACAGGGGAATTATATTGTACATACCAGGAAAAAAGATGATTGTAAAGTATATAATGAAAGAGAACAAGAAAGAAATAAAAGAGAGAAAATATAGATCAATATGGATGGAATAAAAATGATTTAGAAATGGATGAAAAAGGCTCAACAAGGAACCTCCCTTAAACGAACAATTTAAGAAGAAAATTGAGGAAATTATTGGTAATGAAATTAATGTGAGTGAAGGTTGGAAGGAATATTCTCTGTGAGTTAGGGAATGAAATTTTGCAGAGTAAAAATGACACTAATAGTATAAATGTCAGTATGTAAGGGGGGGAAATGGAGTAGAAGTTGCTAAAAGCGACGTTTTAAAAAATGCTGTGAAAACATTGAAAAAGACTAAAAATGTAGTTGGTGTAACAGGAGAAACATTAACTGAGGAATCTGGTTTGATCATGAAATGGCTATCCAAATTCCTCAGTGTTGTTGGGAAGTCTGTAACTGTATTTGATAATTTCAAGAATACTTATGGGGAATTCCCCCCCCCCCCCCAGAATAACCAGAAAATCTGTAATGAAATCTCAATGGAAGGAAATGTTATGAGAGGTGACACTGAGCAAAATTTTCAGAGATACAGTCTGGCTTTATATCAAGGAGGGAATGAGCAGATCAGAGATTTGTTCTTCAGCCATATATGAATATATAAATATATTAAAACTTTGTGGATTTTGGAGTTGGAACTGCTTGCCAAATCCCACAAGAGTGATTTTTGATTGAAATAAAGCATATATAAGAATAAATGGAATATGTGGTGAATAGCTCAACACTAACCACATAGTAAAATAAAAAGTATAAAGATTCTACTCATTGCTTAATATCTTTATTGATGCATGTACACTGTGCACAACTTGTGGCGCTTTTAATGTTGTGTCAGTTGTGGATGTGAACATATGCAACGTTTTGTATGCAACTTGCTACTGCACAAGCCAGTGATGAGGATGGCTCTAACAATGTTTCAGAGACCAATTGCATTTGAATGGAAAATGGACTAAATGATTTTAAGCTGTATATAAATGGCAAAAAATAAATAAATGAAGGAGATGAATTTGTATATCTTTATAGGACATTTACCAAGGATAGGGAAATAGATGCAGAACATTTACAATGTAGAAAGGCAGAAAAACAGCAGATAGTATCTGATTTATCTACCGCAATGAATGTAAAAGGAAAAAAAATGGCTATCTGTAGAAGTATGCTTTTGTCCACTTCTTATATGGAAATGAGAGTTCAGTATGTCAAGAGACATAGAAGTTAAATGCAATCAAATGGGCTACTTAAAAAGTGGATGCAATTAAGCAAAAAGAAATAAGGTCAAGTATAAATGAGTGATGAATGAATATGGATTGAATTCAAAAGTCGGTGACTAACACAAAAGAAGCAAAGCCAATGGAGTGATTATAAAGAAACTGATTGAAGATATATGAAAGAAGAATGAAGGGGTCAAGATGAAGGGGAAGAGTAAGAGAGGTGGACGGATGACGTTAATGAGATCCTCAAAGAAAGTAGTGTGAGAAATTTAAAGAATAATGACAGTTCTTTAGGTGGCATATGAATGTGATAGAAGCAAGGATGGTAGGCAAGGATAAAAAGAATCAGATAAGTACAGTAAACGGATTGGTGTAAATTAGATTTGTCTCTGTTCTTTGGAAATCCCCCTCCTCTTTTCTTTTTTAAATTAGAAATGTCTCCTCCTACCCCCTTCTGAAAGAAATATTTTATCTTTACACCCAATTTACAAATTTTCTTTTACTGGAAAGGAGAAGAAGCAAGAAAAAAAAGCAAGTCTGAATTGGGCCATAATATTATTAAAACATTTTTACTGTACTTTCTTGTCTCGGTAAGTGGTTTCCTGACCTTCGAATGCATTTAAACCTATATCCCCTTTTGACTTAATTTTTAATAAAATGAGCAGGATCCAAGAAGGGAAAGGTTGAGAATTATTGGTTTAGATTAGAATGTCCGTGGAAAAGATTGCTGTTGGACATAAAGCTTGTTAGAAGGAAATGAGTTCCAGTGCAGAATAAAATCTGTTAATATCTATAGAGGTTATTTAGCGTGAAAATGTACTATGGATATTCTTATTCTTCTACTTATAGGGGTGACAGTTGTCTGTTTAAGATGTTTAAACCTCTGGTTGTGATCAAACATCTGTTAAATCAGTGGCAGCACACTTGACCTTGTAGCTGATCCCCCCCCCCCTTTTCTCAGGGTTTCAGACGTGATGGAGGAAGTAAATTGAAACTGGAATGATTGAAAGACAGAAAACTCGCGTCTCAAGATTTTAATACTTTGGGCTGCCCAGCTCCTATTTGAAAAGAAGAGAATTCAAAGAGACTTCTGAAGAGCCTTTGAAATGGATGGCAAAATTCCAGCTTAAATATTTTTCTTAACAAAGGTAGGAGCCCAGATGCCCACATTCAACCATTTTATGGACAAACATCTATCTTTAATACCTCTCTCACTCTCACAGCACAAGTTGAACAAATATTCACTCTATTATCTTCGCCCAAATTTCAATTGTTCTTCAGCTCCACTGTTTTCATTTCTTCCAGCCTTAAAAGCTTGAGAACGGGAATGCTGAATTCTTCTTCTTGCAAAGGATCAGAGTTTTTATATTCTCAAAAATAAGTGTTTTGCCACTGAGCTCTCTCTGACCCTCAGCAACAAAAGTTTTCTTGCCTCCATTCCTCAAAAAACAAAGAGGAAAAAATACCCCTACAAGGCATTTCATTCACATTGTCATTGTGTGGCTGTGGCTGGCCATTTACAACAACATAGCAAGTCTTTGCAATTGTTAAGGAGAAAGCACCATTCTGTTTATCTTTATTTTTTTGTTAAAAAGCCTTTGCTAGTTACAATGCAGGAAGGACAGCTTGGCAGGGGGCATTTTTTGCAGCCGGATTCACAATAGCTTTAACCATGGTTGTGGCATATAATATAAAATCTCTAACTACACGTGGAAGAAGAAAAATAGCCATACCCTGGACTGGAAAGTGAGATGAAGCTAGTGTTATCACTTTCAAAGCAGGGAAAATCAAGATAAATACTGTTTTTACCAGGATTATGAAACTGACTAGAAAATCAAGTAGGATTGAGACTGTTTGTTGATAACTCCTGCTTATATAAATAAGAAAAATCAAGCAGGCTTGTCTTTTTTATATATGTATTGTGAAAGTGGCTGGAAACTAATAAGAAGGTTTAAGATCAACTTCACTGATAGGTTATTACCCTTATTTCTTTCCTAGAATCGATTGCAACAGACGGAGAATGCAAGAGCTGAGAAAGTATGTGCCCACAGAAAAGGAGGAGCAAACTTAACAGGGTTCCCACAGAACATAACCTTTGTGAGGGAAATAAGTAAGTAAGTAAGTAAATCCAGGTTGCGGTGCTTTTAGAAGAACTGATACAGGCTTAAAAAAAACTTTTTTCAAAATTAACCACTATCTTGGGGAATGGCAGCTGGTTAAAGAATGCATATGGAAAAGCCCTAAAAAGTATTTAATTTTGGCTGAAGAGTGTATGTAATGAATAACCACCCAATACATGAATAGTCACCAAAATCCATACCTTTGGAAGGGAAGTAAATTAAAAAAAATAGAAACATGTGCAAACGTAATCCAAAATACATAAATGTATATAGACTTCTGTTGACTCAGGTCATGATTTCATCTCTAGCTCAGTAAAAATGACTATACGTGATCAGAGGTTTATTAATCTGAGAAATATGGAGCATGAGATTTCCTAGAATGATGCCTTTTAAAATAGGGAAGCAGTGGAGACTACATCCTGCTTGTTCCCATGAAAGGGATCTCTAAATCCGAGTCTTCGGAGATGGGCGGCATACAAATCTAAATAATAAATTTAGATAATATAAAATAATAAATAATAAATAAATAAATAAATAAATAAATAAATAAATGTTCCACTCCTAAGCCTAACGTTTCCTTCTACAACTTTTTCATTGGAGTATCTGATTCAACAAGTGCCAGCATCGCCACTTGTCTTCAAATAAATCTTTTTCAGAATTGGTTCACTTAGGAAGAGGTAAGTACCAGTAGCAATTCTCCTTTTTTTGGTAATCGTTTGAACTGAAAGATTTGTGCTAAAAGATAGTCATTTTGGTCTAGCAGTTAAGGCATTAGGCTAGAAAGTGGAAGAGCATGAGTTCAAGACCCATCTTAGCCCATGAAAGCCAGCTGGTTGACTTTGGACCAATCATTCTCAGCCCAGCCCATCTCGTTGTTGTTGTTGTTGTTGTTTTGGGGACAATAGGAAAAAAGGATGCTGGATATAAAAATAATAAAGGTGGGATATAAATAAATATATAGGGCTTTCCTCTCCCCGGTGTATGTCTGATTCATTAAGAATTTGAACCTTTATTATATATACCAAAGTCGGTGAATTAGAAAGAAATGGAAAAGTACAGAGATAGGGAAAAAGAGAAGAGAGGGAGATTAATTCTGAAGAGCTCAGCTGTTAGTCTCTCTGACCCAGAAGTTCCACCTATACAGATGCACACAGACCTCAGATCATAATGTTAAACTGAATCTACACTGCATTTAGCCCAATTGGCCTTAGTTTGGTATACAATTCCTTAATCAGAACTTGGATATTTATGTTCTGGAGCTCTAACCAAGCCCAAAAACATGGGAATGAGGCCAATCACAAAAGACAAGGCAAAATAGAGCAAGTCCTTCCTCTTTTTAAAAGCCCAGTGTAAGGGGAAATAAGCAATTGCTTTTTTGAATGTCTCTGTCAGTATCACTTGATTAACAAGTCAGGTTTCTCTTTAATTTCTTTTTGTATCTGAACCAGAGATGGCATTCAGCAGGTTCTGACCAGTTCTGGAGAACTGGTAGCGGAAATTTTGAGTAGTTCAGAGAACCAGTAAATATAACCTCTGAATGGCCCTGCCCTCATCCATTCTCAGCCTCCCAAATCCCAGCTGATTGGGAGGTAATGGAGATTTTATAGTATCCTTCCACTGCCATGCCCACCAAGCCACGCCCACAGAACTGGTCGTAAAACGTTTTTGAGTTCCATTGAGTTCCATTATCTCCGGGACCGCCTTCTGCCGCACGAATCCCAGCGACCAGTTAGGTCCCATAGAGTGGGCCTTCTCTGAGTCCCGTCAACTAAACAATGTTGTTTGGCAGGACCCAGGGGAAGAGCCCTCTCTGTGGCATCCCCGGCCCTCTGGAACCAGCTCCTCCCAGAGATTAGAATTGCCCCCACCCTTCTCGCATTTCATAAGCTCCTTAAAACCCACCTCTGCCATCAGGCATGGGGGAACTGAGATATTCCTTCCCCCTAGGGCCTAGGCCTTTACAATTTATGCATGGTATGTTTGCGTGTATGTTTGGTTTTATAATAAGGTTTTTTTTAGTTGTTTTAGTATTGGATTGTTACATGCTGTTTTTATCATTGTTGTTAGCCGCCCCGAGTCTAGGGAGAGGGGCGGCATACAAATCCAATAAAAAATAATAATATTATTATATTATTATTATTATTATTATTATTATTATTATTATTATTATTATTATTATTGACCTGAACTTCTTGGAATAGAATGGAATTTATCATAATACTTACAATTTAACCTGGAGCAAGTTTCATTTAAAAAACAACAACCCCATACAGACCAAGTGTTTTAATAATAAGCTGCTGTTATAATTCTCCCCAGTGCAGGACATATCTAGTGACTCCCTCACCCTTATACAATGATGAAGTCACATACAGCACACTAACTTCTCCACATTGCTAAGATACTGCGGTGGATGCTGGGTGATATAACTGTGCTCCCCCACCCCGTCTTACACTCCTAGACTCTGACTCTGTAGGGTGAGATAAGGCTGTGGCACTCTCCTGGGCAGTATGGATTTCAGTAACTTGAGAGAAGAACTAAATAACATACAACATTTTGGTAACAATATGACTGCATTTGAAATAGACTGAATCCATGTATGTTGCTATTGCTTAACATGCATTGTCACTTCAGAATCAACTAAGATAGCAGCCCTTATCGTTATTTCAGCTCAAAGGCAGCTCTTTTTAAATTAGAACCTTTCTTTTTTCTGCTTTGCTTTAAATTGGGGTGTTACACTGAATATAACACTCCAGCCTAAGATTTTCTTTTTTTAAAAAAAATAATGATATGATTTTCAGCAAACATTTTGTCTCAGGAAAAGACCAATAGGGGAGGAACAAAATCTTTGGATTATCGCTGGAAGTATTTGCTCTTCTCCAACAATCCAAATAGCCTGCTCAGCAGGAAACAGAGACATGAAACAAAATTCTCAGTGGCCTTGGTACAGTGTTTGTACTGTTGTTGCAAAACAATGAAGCTAGGCACAAATCCTGCTGAAAGAGCCAGAGGGATCACATTTTGTCCCTGTATGTTATCTGTTGGAATTTACACAAAAAGAAAGCTCATATATCAAAACCGCAAATATTATCTATGTGAAAAAGAACTGGATGTGTTTGATTGCCAGTGACTTAATTCATATTTACACCAAACTAGATTTGACATTGTATTCATTTGCAAAAGAAATTGAATTAATTTGTAACTTAAGATAGCAACTTGAAAACAATTTGCAACCAATGTTCCCTTCATAAGATAATGTAAGACAATAGTGCCCAGAGGCAGACCAAGTGGCTTGAAAGAAAACCGGGAACAGGAAATAAAAACAAACATTATAATTGTGTATTTTTTTCATATTAAAAACACAAACATTTTATCTTCTTTGTGAATCCATAATCTAATCTAAAACCCCAAAATCAATCATTCCCATTCAAACAAAGAAACATGCGTTTCATTCATCGACTAGGGGGCTAGATTCTAATGGCCCCAACTTAAGCCTGGCAGCACAGATGAATTTTCAAACTTTTGCGGAAGGTGAGAAAGATGGGGGCAGTATGAATCTCTGAGGGAAGCTGATTCCAAAGGGCCGGAACCCCCATAGAGAAGGCTCTTCCCCTAGGTCCTGCCAGGTGACATTATCGAGTTGATGGGACCTGGAGAAGGCCAACCCTGTGGGACCTGACCGGTCGCTGGGACTCATGTGGCAGGAGGCGGTCCCATAAGTAATCTAGTCCGATGCCATGTGGGGCTTTATAGGTCATAAACAGCACTGAATTATTGAAATAAATGCATTATTTGATCCCACTAGAGTGGGAATAAAAATACAGCAATCTTGCTACTCCCAAATCCCCTTGTTCCTATCAGAATAAAAACAAACATTATAATTGTGTATTTTTTTCATATTAAAAACACAGACATTTTATCTTCTTTGTGAATCCATAAAGTGTGCTTACATTATATGATACATGAATTACTGTACTGCTTCTTCCCATGAAGGCCAGAAGGCAAACATTTATGCAGCAATTGCACCTCAACTCCTTAGCTCCCATTTCCAAAGGCCTGACGCTTGTGGGAAGAAGACATAAGGTACAGTTGATCCTTCCCACATAGCTAAGCTTTCTTACATCATTCCATCTGAGGTAGGGAAGAGTAGTATGTCTACTGGGAACTTGCTCTAAATAGCAACCCAACTATTCAAAAACTTCCTAGATGCCCAGAAAGATGATTCCATTCCCAGACATAACTTCTGTGTCAAGAAATACCTACTATGAACAGAATGATCCTGAAATTAATGAAAGTCACAGTCACGAACCTATTAGTGAAGTTACATCCCAAGACTTAATACGTTATATGACACAATGAATTTCCTTCTATCTATCTCTCTTTCTTTCTCTCTCTCTCTTTCTTTCCTTCCTTCCTTCCTTTCAGAATTAAATCATCAGGATCAGGACTCAGTCTCCTCCCAGAGTAATTATGATCTATGCAACTTTAAAATTTGTTTTTGTTTTTTTAAGAAAGGAAGGAAGAAAGAAAGAAAGAAAGAAAGAAGGAAGGAAGGAAAGGGGGAGGGAGGAGATGGAAATAGGGGGAAGGGAGTATAAAGAAAAGAAGAAGAACAGATTGGTAAATAACAACATAAAATAGGTGTAAAAATAGCATAGGATGATTCATGACTGATTGGATAAAATGTATAATTATGTATGTAATTGATATGTTTAAGGTCTTTATGCATTGATGTATATATGGAAACTGTGGAGAATGAATAAAAAATACTTTTACAAAAAAAAAAGAAGAGCTAAGAACATCTGAACCTGAATGGCAAAAAACAATGGTCCGTGTAGGCATTGAAACCATTTTTGAAAAAGCACAGGACCGGGTCGAACACTTTTACTTATGAAGGTTAAAGAACTGACAGCAGTGGAAATTTACTGGGCTGATTTATCTTTAAGTCAGGTATAGTCCAGACAGTTGTAATATGAGTTTCCTTATAAATCCATGGTAATAACCTAAACTCTGACCTTTGCAAGCAGGCAAAGGGGACCGGAAATAATTCTTTATACTATTTTTTTTTTACAATTTTTTTTTAAACCGGCAAAGCATTCCTGCTGAATATAGCTTCTCTTCTGTTTTTCAACAGAAATCAATGTACACTTTATGTCAGAAGCATGCAGCCGTCACTGGACTAATTATTTTAAGAGTAACGTCACAATAAAAGAATGATGATTCATAGTTTCTTCATCTTGAAAAAGTCATTCATTTCCATTCCAAAAAGCTTGCAGTCAAAATTACTTTTCCTTTCCAAATATAAATGCTGGGTACATACACGGTTTACCTTTGGTTATATTATGATCACATAGTATTTATTTACAATTAGTTAAGAAAAACAAAAAATTCTCAAAATTGTAGAGAGAGCTCTTGTTCACCCTCCAATCCAATCAGTATATTTAAAGTTCTGAAATTCCACGAATGAAGCCGGAGCTCACCTCATTTTCCTATAACCTGCATAACTTCCTACATACTCTTCAGATCACAACCTCATCCAGTTACTTTTAATAGATTGCTAGCAGGGCATCTATGAGCAAGGTTTCATTTATGGTTCCTTTTGTAGGTCAGTCCGAATATATACAGAATTCGAGATGAAATAGCAATTGTTTTTTGCAAATGAAAGAAATAAATTAACAATGTTGATTATGCTTTCAACAATTACTTT
The DNA here is from genome assembly GCF_031021105.1 of Erythrolamprus reginae. Taxonomy (NCBI): domain Eukaryota; kingdom Metazoa; phylum Chordata; class Lepidosauria; order Squamata; family Dipsadidae; genus Erythrolamprus; species Erythrolamprus reginae. Next base: position 328,740,375 of record NC_091950.1, on the reverse strand, counting down.
TTTTTGGTATAATTTTTTTAAATTTTTCTCCACCTTAAAATAAATAGAAACACAAACACAAATAAATGTTGTCATCATTTTATCTCATTAAAAAAGTTTTATCAATTTTAATTGGTATTGGTGAAAATTAGAATAATAAACATGGTAGTATGTTCATCTTGATTAATGCAATTCTGCCAATTAATGATAATTGCAGATTTTCCACTTTTCCAAGTCTTCTTCAATCTATTTTTTAAGTTTTATATACAGTTGTACCTCTACCTACAAACACCTCTACTTACGAACTTTTCTAGATAAGAACCTGGTATTCAAGATTTTTTGGCCTCTTCTCAAGAGCCATTTTCCACTTACAAACCCGAGCCTCCAAAACTGTACCGGGAAAAGGCAGGGAGAAGCCTCCGTGGGGCCTCTTTAGGAATCTCCTGGGAGGAAACAGGGCCTCCACCATTCCTGTGATTTCCCCGATTGCACACATTATTTGCTTTTACATTGATTCCTATGGGAAAAATTGCTTCTTCTTACAAACCTTTCTACTTAAGAACCTGGTCACAGAACGAATTAAGTTCATAAGTAGAGTTACCACTGTAGTTGTCGTCTTTAAGTGTTGAACAACTTGCTGATATATGGCTCCCCAAATATCTTACTTCATTGTCCAAAAGTCCTCTTAACTCCATTTTTTGCCTTACTGTCATATTCTTTACTATCATTTTTGTCTTGTCCTTATTAATTTTAAGTCCAGCAACTTCTCCATATTTTTCTATTTGATGCAAAAGTTTCACTCCTGACATCAGGAACAATTACTTTTTTAATAGGTTTCTGGAATTGCTATCTAGTCGAATTACCTCATACTTTCTCCTACACAAAGGGACTTTCTTGTATAAAAATAAATGCTATTTGAGATATAGTTCTGACCCAATACAAGATATGGTCTTGGTTCTGTTTAACACAAGCCTACCATTAGCAACTCTCAGATCATGATTATGAAAGAGGTTGCAATACACAACTGTCTTGGTCTCCAAAGGTATGGTTTTATCCAGGGGTGGGCTACTGCCCGGACGGGGGGAGGGAACGCAGTGGGGTAGCGAAAATGGAGCTCCACCCCAGAGCATTCAATTTGCACTGAAAGATGTTGAAAGAAAATGCAGGGCATCCTACATAAACCACACCCACAGTTTGGTAGTAAAAATTTGTTAGCCTTTCACTGGTTGTATTATTCAGGACTCTTAAGAATCTCATTTTTTAATGAGATGATAATCTTTGAAATTGCACATTCGCATACACACAGCAATACATTATGACATGGATAAGATTCTTTTAATCAAGATTGACTATTTACTAAAACGTTTCCTTTCAACAGTATAGAAAAAAAAGCCACTATTATACCATACAACATAATCTCTTTGAATGTTTGCCAGGATATCATTCATGATTGTTAAGAATCTCATTTTTAAGGGATGATAAACTTTGAAATTGCACATATGCATACACACAGAGACACATTATGGAATGGATAAGATTGTTTTAATCAATATTAACTATTTACTAAAATTTGTTTCCCTCCAGCAATATAGAAAAAAAGCCAATGTTATACAACACAATGTAATCTCTTTGAATGTTTGCCAGAATATGTTTAGTCATGTTGTAACATGCACTGTCAGCTAAGTTTACTAACTGTAACTATGCTTCAATGCTCTTGGGAATTCCTTCTTGAACATGCACAAACTTGCACTTAGAATCAAAACCATTTGTGTTTAGCAATGCAAGTTCTGATGGGACCTAAAAAAATCAACTTGATCATCTCAAATAAATTCTTTGAAAATAATACTGGGCTACCCTTCTGCTGCTTTGGGGCAGGGGCAAATCCTGCAAACTGTGTATATGTGCATGAAGGAATTTCTGTTGGATGAAATGTTCTAATAATCCTCCTACTCAACTGGTGGAATTGCAATTTCTAATTAGTCAGAGGAAGAGCAGAGTGAAGTTTAAGGATGAGTGACAAATGAGTAATAGTAGCGGAGACAAAATGGTACATGGAGGCAAAAAGCCAATTAATTATATTTGAAAGGAAGAAATCGACAATGTTGAGACTATGAATTCATGTTCCAAAACAGAAACTTAGCTTGATTATTTCCTGACACTGACACACATACACACACACACTTATACAACTCTGCCCTCATGCCCTTAATTTCTGGTATCTTTAACAAGCTGCTTGACAGAAATGATGATGATCATTTTAAAATGCTCTGAGATGCTGTGGGAAAATAATCTGGAGCTCCTTGAGAATTACCAGTTCTAGACATGTCTGCAAGAAAACCTTCAGGGTAGAAAGGAGCCTTAGAACTGACCCTGATTCTCCTAACGCATTATTATTATTATTATTATTATTATTGTTGTTGTTGTTGTTGTTGTTGTTGTTGTTATAAACATCATCATCAATCATCATCACCATCATCACCATCACCATCATCATTATTATTATTATTACTATTATTATTGTTGTTGTTGTTGTTATTATCATCATCATCAATCATCACCACCATCATTATCATTATCATTATCATTATCATTATTATTTAGATTTGTATGCCACCCTTCTCCGAAGACTCGGGACGGCTCACAAGATCTTGTGCTCTATGTCACTATTGTCAAATTGTTCTTTCACTAAGAAAAACAGTATCAATAGTCTGTAGTAGGGACAGATTACTACTACCGCTGCTACTGGTGCACTGTGCTTGCAGCTTCGGTTGTGTTGCGTGCATGCAGGCACTATACACACACACACCCAGTGGGTTGTTGCTTCTGTGCATGGGCAGGAAGCAAAAACGTACTGAAATCTCATGAGGGGACGTGTCTAGTGATAGGCACCAACCAGTGCGTTCAGGTACTCCGTCCTGGTAAGAAATTCTGGGATGTGTGAGCAGCTGCGCGTCCCCGAGGCACCCACGCATGAGATTTGGCTTCTGCACACACGCAGCAATCAAAATCTAATGTGATGAAACTCCTGTGAGTGAGATTTCAGTGATTTTTGCCTATTTTTTTCTTCTGCACATGTGCGGAAGCAAAAATATCGGTGAAAATTGCCAAAATCTCGCTCACGCGCATGTCCTCATGTGAGATTTCACTTGATGCACATGCGCAGAAGCCAATCTCATGCTAACGGGGACGTGTCCACCTGCCAGACACCCGTGTGCCCGCAACAGCCTTGGAGGGCACACCAGTAGCGCCGAAGATGAGCGGCCCTTCACTGGACATGTCCTCTCACAAGATTTTGCTTCTACGCATGCACATGAAGCAAAAAATACAAAAAAGGATGGCGGCACCCATAGGACTGCCCCTGGAGCGGCTGTGCGCAAATTGTATAATCTGGCGGCTGCTATCGATGCGCAGTCTGCTACTGCACCAGTAGCAACCCACTGCTGGTCTGTAGAGATTCTCAGTCATCCAGGGCATGATTGTCTAAAAGGTGCTTTTTCAGGAGGCAACTGGACTTTCTTGTTTTTCTTTGAAAATGTTTCACTTCTCATCCAAGAAGCTTCTTCAGCTCTGGCAGGAGAGTGCGGAATAGAAGGTAGCAGTGCTGGTAGTGCTCCCGGTTCTTGTAATTGGCAATTTCCCCCCCGCTGGAAATCTATTCTTATTTCCACACTATTCAAAGGGTGTTCATCCTAAATTGTATGGCTAAAAATCTTCTCAGTCATCTAGGTCATGTTTATTTATTTATTTGATTTTTATGCCGCCCTTCTCCTTAGACTCAGGGCGGCTTATAACATGTTGGCAATAGCACATTTTAATAGAGCCAGCATATTGCTCCCACAATCCGAGTCCTCATTTTACCCACCTCTGAAGGATGAAAGGCTGAGTCAACCTTGAGCCGGTGATGAGATTTGAACCACTGGCCTACAGATCTACAGTCAGCTCGAGTGGCCTGCAGTACAGCATTCTACCTGCTGCGCCACCCCGGCTCAAAGGTACTTTTTCAAGAGGACTTTCTGGACTTTCTTGGGTTTCTTTGTTTTTTGAAGATGTTTCACTTCTCATCCAAGAAATTTCTTTGGGATAACCATGACTTGAGAATCTCTACAGACTTTTAACCGTAAAATTTGGGATTAACACCCTCTGAATGATGTGGAAGTAGGAATAAATTTCCAGAGGAAAAATGGCAGACAGCAGGAACCAGGAGACCCTGAAGACACAGATAAACCTCTAAGTTCTTCAACAACCCTCTAAAAGGATGCAAATGACAAACTGTTTGCAAGGAATAGAAACCCTTTTATTCTCCACCCTCCTACCATAGCTGAAGAATCTCCTCGGACGAGAAGCGAAATATCTTCAAAGAAAAATAAGAAAGTCCAGTTACCTCTTGAAAATGCACCTTTGGGACAACAGCATCAATAACACCAGTTCTTAATATCCGAAGGAAAATAAAAACTGAGTTTATAAATGGTCTGGATCTGGGCAAGAGTCTGGGGGAGGGATCCAGATTTCCCCCTCCGAATTCTCCTATGGAAGAGGCAGCTGGGTAGCTGCCTAGATTGTTGGTGCTCCCTTCTGGTTACATGATCAAGACTGGATTATTCCATTGCTCAACCTATGTTTCCAGTGCGTATATGTTCAACATTCATCCACAGTGATAAAAAGGAGAAAGACATAGATGTAACATGTTATTTGTTGCACAGATGGACATTTTGGATAAATAGGCTGGAAAGCATTCCAGAAATGATGCTTTGTATGCTTTCTCTATTTTTTAAAAAATTACAATAGAAAAAAAATACCTCTTCCTCTACAATGAGGCTGCAGTTTCTGCTTCACCTCAAACAGAGCAACCATCACACACTATTCTTATACTTTAATTACTTTTGAATATAAATGAGGGGGGAAAGTAATCACATATCCAGCAAGAGAAAAGGCTATGCTTCTGTAATTTTCTGCTATTCCAGGGCTAAGAAAGTCAATTTTAAAATTCAAAGAATATGTACTATGAAGGACCAGCCATTTAACAGCAACTCTTTTAGAATTTTGATTGAACTGCACATAAATCATGGCAAATGAAATATAAAATATTTCTCAGATGGTGGGGAAGCTAGAATGGTTTAATCCCAATTTAACAACAACAACAACAACAACAACAACAACGAGTTGGAGGGAATATTGGAGGTCTTCTAGTCCAACCCCCTGCTTAGGTGGAAAACCCTACACAACTTCAGACAAATGGTTAGCCAACATCTTCTTAAAAACTTCCAGTGTTGGAACATTCAACAATTTAAGAGGGACCTCTCCTAGCTCAATCATTGTGGTCAATCTAAGGATTGGGAAGGTATTTTTTTGTTGCTCAGAGTAACGTGTAACATTACCACAGCAACTACCAGGTTTAGATCATATAAGAATTAAGAATCTACTTATTCTGAAATCAACACATTCAAATCCTCTTATGTTCCACTGTCCTTGTGGCATGAAGGAGCATCTATTTTTGCAGCATGAGAACATACATTGGAAACTCCATAACCCCATTTCCTGCTTATATATCTCAGGGTATAAATGAAAAGGCCTAGAATCTCATTCTTCCCCTCTTCCAAATAGGACCCTCTCTCTTCCCAAAGGGAATCACCATAGGCAGCAGACAATGTAGTTTTTCTCTTTCAGCTCATCAAACCCATTGCTGCTCTATGGGAGCCCATTGGATGCTGCCTTGAAGAAAGGCAAACTGGGCATTGAAGATTTGGAGTACTATAAAATTTGGAACTTATTATATGAGTGGTTTGACAAAAGGAAAAAAAATGATGCATGAAAATTAAAGAAATATTTATAAATAATACTAATAAAGAATAAGATAATGTACAATATTAATACAAAAATTGAGAAATATATATATATATGAATAATGGGTGTTATAATTAAATCTCCAATTGATCTAAAATAAATAATGAAGTTAACAAAGGAAATCTTAAAACATAGGAGTCAATATATGTACCGTAATAGGATTAATAGATATTTATGTATATTTGTTGTGTAGATGGCTTTGATATGTTTTTTATAATGTTATTTTTTCTTTTCATTTTTCTATAGGTCTTTTTTGTGGTGGTTTTTTCTCTTATTTTGTACTTTGTTTTTAAAGTCCATATACCAATAAAAATTATTTTAAAAAATAAAAATAAACCGGGCATGGGACATCTCAAGCAGAAGATCCTGGAGCAGGTAGCTCCCTGAGACCTGGACTCTCTAATAGCGTCTTGTCCTCCCTCTCTGCTTCTGTCTTACTACCCTGAGTAGAGGGGGCTTCACTCTGAGGGTCATGCTTGGGAGGGCAGGTTAACTTTTCTGTTTGTAAAGGTGCGTAGGATAGAACAATCCTCTTCGAGGTCTTGTTATTTTCCACAGCTCTGTCCTTGGCAAATTTTTAAAAAAAACCACTAAATGATGGGAAAGGAACATTTGATCATTTTCACTCAGCAGGAAAGTACTATTGTACATAGTTGCTGCAATTGTTGCATATGTCTGAACTACTTATTTAAAGATCACTGTTCCAAACATCTATATGCCAATTAATAAAACGTACTGAAAGATTTTATGTGAGATATATTTCAACCAAGCAGAACACCTTTTAATTTTTTTTTAACCTTTGATACATTTTCTTATTACTTTGTTCGCCACCTCTATCACCACCCTCAGGTGTATAACTGCACAAACTATCCCAGAGGAAGGCTTTTAATTTTAATTTTTCTTTCCTCTCCTCTAAAAAACACCCCTCCTTTTCTTCCATACATTTCTCAGTAAAAAGCTGAGTGCAGGTAATCCTGTAGAAGGGATGCTCTTGTGGCTTAGCAGCATCAGAATCGAAGCAGACAGCTAAAGAAGGCAATAGAAAGTACTAAAAGCACTCTCCATATTGGTGAGAAATCCCAGGATTTCTACTGGGGAGATTTCAGGGAACAGAACTTGTTATCTGATTAAAAAAAATATGCCTATCTAATATATTAAATATTTTATATACTGGCCCCCTCAGAGAAAGTTCATAACTTGGGCATCCTCCTCGACCCACAGCTTACATCTTTCAGCTGTGGCGAGGGGGGCATTTGCCCAGGTTCTCCTTGTGTACCAGTTGCGACCCTACTTGGACCAGGAGTCACTGCTCACAGTCACTCATGCCCTCATCACCTCGAAACTCGACTACTGTAACGCTCTCTACATGGGGCTACCTTTGAAAAATGTTCGGAAACTTCAGATCGTGCAGAATGCAGCTGTGAGAGCAATCATGGGCTTCCCCAAATATGCCCATGTTACACCAACACTCCGCAGTCTGCACTGGTTGCCGATCAGTTTCCGATCACAATTCAAAGTGTTGGTTATGAACTATAAAGCCCTTCATGGCACCGGACCAGATTATCTCAGGGACCGCCTTCTGCTGCACGAATTCCAGCGACCAGTTAGGTCCCACACAGTGGATCTTCTCCAGGTCCCGTCAACTAAAGAATGTCGCTTGGCGGGACCCAGGGGAAGAGCCTTCTCTGTGGCGGCCCTGGCCCTCTGGAACCAACTCCCCCCAAAGATTAGAATTGCCCCCATCCTCCTTGCCTTTCGTAAGCTGCTTAAAACCCACCTCTGCTGTCAGGCATGGGGGAATTGAGACCCGCTTCCCCCTAGGCCTTTACAATTCTATGCATGGTATGTATGTTTGGTTTTTTTATATTAATGGGCTTTTAATTATTTCTAACATCAGACTACTATTGTACACTGCTTTATTGTTGCTGTTAGCCGCCCCAAGTCTCCGGAGAGGGGCGGCATACAAATCCAATAAATAAATAAATAAATAATAAATAAGAGAGGATTATTCCAGCCATCTTTATAAATCAACAAGAACTGTATACATTTATATGTTTATTTCACAATGTGAAATATGAATCAGGTCGAGGCATCAATTTTATTCTCCTTGATGCCGTCTAATCTTATTATCTAATTAGTGTAGCATCCATAGGACTTTATAACTGATCTTCTGGAAAATTATATTTCTATAATTGTATTTCTATAGAACTCAATGTGGCATCACTGTAGTGTACTTTGTTATTAAAACGTGACTCTAAAATTAAAAGCACGCAAGAATGTAATAATAAATAGTTTTATTAACAGCATAAGTAAAGATAATATGCCTAAAGTCTAACATGCTACTGCTGAAGATGGCACCAATATATGGAGGAGGAAAAACAATGTAAATGTGCAAGTTTAAACGCTATTAATGCTGTTCTGAGGGGTGCTATCTTTGGGCACAATTACATATTTCATAAATTATAGCACATGAAGATTTATGATTGCAACCATCCAAGCAAGTTCTTAAACACACCGTCTTTGGTTGACTCCTTTGGATATGCTTGCCCTATATCAGTGATGGCGAGCCTTTTTCTCCTCGGGTGCCGAAAGAGCGTGCATGCATGCTATTGCACATACACGAGTGCCCACATCCATAATTCAATGCCTGGGAAGGGTGAAAACAACTTCCCCCCCGAAGGCCCTCTGAAGGCTGGAAATGGCTTGTTTCCCAACTTCTGGTAGGCCCAGTAGGCTCATGTTTCGCCCTCCCCAGGCTACAAAAGCTTCCCAGGAGCCGGGAAAGGGTAAAAACAGGAGAGGCTGTCTGGAAGCAAAAAAAATGCCCTCCCAGAGCTTTTGTGCAAGCCAAAGATCAGTTGGCTGGCACACACATGATGTTGGAGCAGAGCTAAGGTAATGGCTCGTGTGCCAGCAGATATGGCACCCATGCCATAGGTTCACCATCACTGCCCTATATCATTATAATCTTTCAATTATTAGCCTTTAAAAATTAAAGAGTTCTGCTTATTAAGAAACCAGCAGATATAATAATGCTGGTTAAAATCAGAAGTCTACAATAGAAACGATACTGAGTTAATGGCTCTGTTGAAGAGCTATATTAGATTACATGATTGCATTGTATTATTAAACTACAAAGCGGTATGCCTTCAATTCCAAACTTATTCTTTAATATTGACGAACTGTAATAAGTGGGAGATTTGCAGTACTTCATAAAATAAAATGATGTTATTATGAGTCGTCAAGTTGATATCAATTCTTAGTAATCACACAGATAGACTTTCTCCATGATAATTCATCCCTAACTTGGTCTTTCATTGGTCCATTGGCCAGTATTATTTGCTGTGGAGGGGCAAATTGTCACTTTCTTTATCATTACAGTTTATCTAGAGTATTAAATCTGATGATTTGTGCTCTGAGTTAAGAACTCAGGGTTGATTTGTTTGATATTCCATTTCTTTGTTTGTTTTTGGCTATCTGTAGTATTTTTACTAATCTTTTCCACACCAAGGTTCAAAAATGTCAACACTCTTTTCATTTGGTTTTTTCCAAAGTCCAACTTTTATTTTCACAAAGTGTCACAGAACATACCACTGCCTGTACCCTTCTGATTTTTGTAAGTGTAGACAAATCTGAACATCTTTTTTCAATCCTTCATGGCTATTATAGTCTGCTGGTCTGTGGCATATTTGTTGATTGCTTTTTCCTTTATTGTAGGGTGGTTGATCCTAAAGGGCAGAAGCTTCAATATGTTCTAAGGCGGGGTTTGTACCCTCATCCTTAGATTGATTTTCTTTAATGCAAATATAATAATAAATAATATTTAATATTGTTCCCATTTTTTCAGCATGCTTCTTGATTTTTATTGCTAGAGGTTGCAGAGCCTTCAAATTTTTGTCTATCAGATTAGTATCAGCAGCATAATATAGTTTATTGATGTTTTTTCCTTTAGTCTTAAAACTACACCATCATCTCTCTCTCTCTCTCTCTCTCTCTCTCTCTCTCTCTCTCTCTCTCCCTCTCTCTCTCTCCCTACCTACCTACCTACCTATCTATTCAGCATTTCTACTGTGTTACTTCATTGTCAATCTGGATCCATTCTGTTTCACCATATTATGTCCACATTGTAGCCTCCTGGCCACTATATGGGTTTTGTATGAAGATAACAAGATGAACTAGGGCTCCTATTTTTCTAAGCACATTCCATAGCTTGATGTGATCAACTTAATCAGAGGACTCTCGGAATGCGGTATTGCAGGCTAACTCAATGCCAGCAGTTCAATCCTGACCAGCTCAAGACTGACTTCTATTCTTCGGAAGTTGGTAAAATGGGGACCCAGATTTTTCGGGGCAATGTGCTGACTCTGTAAACCACTTATAGAGCACTTTAAAGCACAAGTAGTATCTAAGCCTAAGTGCTATTGCTACAATGAACGGAAATACAGCATTCTGACCCCCCACCCCCCAATCCTTTGTCTTTCTCCATTATCTGGCATACCACAACAATAATCCTTAGTCTTAGCCTTAATTTAATTTAATTTAATTTAATTTAATAATTTAATTTAATAATTTAATTTAATTTAATTTAATTTAATTTAATTTAATTTAATTTAATTTAATTTAATTTAATTTAATTTAATTTAATTTAATTTAATTTAATTTAATTTAATTTAATTTAATTTAATTTAATTTAATTTAATTTAATTTAATTTAATTTAATTTAATTTAATTTAATTATTTAACTTAATTTAATTTATTGATTGATTGGATTTGTATGCCGCCCCTCTCCGTAGACTCTGGCCGGCTAACAACAGTAATAAAAACATTGTAAAACCAAACATCCCTACAAACAAAAATAACATGCATAAATTGTAAAGGCCTAGGGGGAAAGAATATCTCAGTTGCCCCATGCCTGATGGCAGAGGTGGGTTTTAAGGAGCTTACGAAACGCAAGGAGGGTGGGGGCAATTCTAATCTCTGGGGGGAGTTGGTTCCCCAGGGCCGGGGCTGCCACAGAGAAGGCTTTTCCCCTGGGCCCCACCAAATGACATTGTTTAGTTGACGGGACCCGGAGAAGGCCAACTCTGTGGGACCTAACCGGTCGCTGGGATTCATGCAGCAGAAGGCGGTCTTGTAGATATCCTGGTCCGGTGCCATGAAGGGCTTTATAGGTGATGACCAACACTTTGAATTGTGCCCGGAAACTGATCGGCAACCAATGCAGACTGTGGAGTGTTGGTGTTACATGGGCATTTTTGGGAAAGCCCATGATAGCTCTCGCAGCTGCATTCTGCACGATCTTTGCTTTTTCTAAAGTCATCATGCCTATCTGGTGTCTCCTTTTCTTGTAGGGCTTGAACCGCTATTGGAAGTTCCTAAGCATAATTTAGCCAGCCTGTGATTGTAGAACAAAAGTTGTAAAAAAAACATAATGTCATAAAATAACATAAAGATAATATCTAGTATTGTAAGATGCTTCTTGGCTCAGCTTAGTACAGTTCACAGAGCAACTTCCACCACTTTGCCCTTTATGTGCACTTCTCTATATCAGAGCTCACACAAGGAACTGTATTGGAAAAAATTAAGGAACTGCAATGGGGAGGTAGAAAATTCCTGTTTTCTAATGTCTAATTCTAATTCCTAATTCTGTCAAGCTAAAGATCAAGCCAATACAATTTTCTAAAGTTAACATCCATATTGATTTTACCTGAAAGAGGCTTATTTCCCAGATGAGAAGCAATAGTAATTAACAAGAAAACTTAACCTAATTTACTTATTTTCATGCTATAGCCTTCACTGAAGAGAAACTAGGCCATATTTAAACCTTCCATTCTTTTCCTAACAATTCTTATTTTGGTCAGTAGTATAGTATAATCCAAAATGTTTTACTATATTTGATTGACTCTTTCTTCTCCCTTGCTAAATTCCAGAGTGAATTAGGTACTAATGCTTTGGATTTTATATAAAGTGGTTACTCAATGGTTACTCTTTTTTGCCTTTGTTCTATTTTAAAACAGAATGTTAGCAAGGATTATATGGTTTCTTTGCTTTCTTTTTCCATCTTCAAGGAATAAATGTTAAGTTTTTTACTTCCACTTTTACAAAAAACATAGCTTTTCTTGGTATCAGAATTCAGAAAATTAAGTTGTTCCCATTAGAGAGAGCTATTCAAACTCCACATGTGGCATCAGATACTTATTTTTGTCCTTAACAAAAGGAGCTTCTAAAAAGCCTTAATAAATGAAACTAGTAGACATTTGAAAATCAAGTTAGGGTCTTTTGTAAAACTGACTTTGCCGGGAATGGATAATTCTGTGGAACGGATAATAAATAAAGTACATATTTGCAATAGATTGGTTATTTGCTAAATAATACATAGATTATCTAGTTGCAAACTGCAATAGTGTCTGTAAGAGAAACATCTAAGAGATATGAAATGTGTTATTTTAGGTGCATGTATATTCTAGCTGGCATTTGTAATAGGATATGGATTACAACTGTGTAATTGAATGATATTTAATTAGAATGCTTAAGATTAAGTGAAGCTGATTGTTTACTGAGCTGTTGCATTTTCAGTGTTACCCTTGGCAAAACTCCAGCATTGGCGAAATGCAATGTTATCTATCCCTTAGTCCTGCTCTCTTGAGCAATGCATAGCCATTTAATGTATTTCAGCCCCGTTAACAAACAAATAAAACAAAACATCATAAAACATCAAGTCAAATGCTAATTTAAATGTTCCTAGTCTCATTAGTTAGTCCATCCTTATTTAGACCAGTTGATGACATGGTCTGCAGCTTGCATATATTATACATTTTACAGATTTTTTAAAAGCACAACATGCTTTTGCCTTTTAAATTAAATTTGCGATGAATTAATAAAAAATGTAATGCTCTTCAACACTTCCAATAGCAGTTACCTGGAGCATTTTATGTCCAATGCCACATTTTAAAAATAAAACAGAGCCAGGTGATTATTAATCATGCCTCCCAAGTGAGACATGTAGAGATCTGGAAATCAATCTCTTCCTAATTAAAATCCCATTTGCATATCTATGAATATTGCCTGTTGAAAATTAACATTATTTTATCTATATTTTTTTCTCACCATTTTTTATATGATTTCACTTCAGGACATGGAGTAACATTAGTGCACTTTAATAGGACGCCCAAATAAATTGTTCTTCCATCTCCAATTACATAAGGGAGGTATCTGTATGTGTCTGGTTCCTGATGACTGATGAACAAGTCCCTGAAATTTTCTTGGCAGCATTTTAGAAAGCGGTTTGCCCATGCCTCCTTCCTAGAGCTGAAAAGGAGTGACTGGCCCAAGGTCACCCGGCTGGCTTTGTGTCTAAGGTAGGACTAGAATTCATTGTCTCCCAGTTTCTAGCCAGATGCTCTGAATCACTAAATCAAACTGGCTCTCAGGAGGGACTAGCTGCTTAAATTATATATCAGGCAATCAAGTTGGCAAAAGTTTCAAATGTTTGGAATGTTGCTGGAAACAATGAAGAGTCATTCTGAAAACCAACCCCATGGAGAGAAGCCAAAGAAATATACGTTAGTACAGGGATCAAGGGGGGAAATGACAAAATGGGCATCATAATGCAAGTAGCATGATTTACATACTTACTTCAGATATTCAGAGGGCAAATAGGTGAGGACAGGTCTTGTGTGAAGACATCGCCACATTTTACCATTTTTGCACCATTATGGATTTCTATGAACATCCCGGTTTCAAGCAATAGATTCACATTCAGTATTGTGTGTCAGAGGATAAGCGTGCGAGGAAGGTGTAACATTTGTTGGGGATTTTCAAATAAAAATAGACAAGCTACCTTCAGAAATACTGTAAAAAGAAGATACCTTGCAATCATTTTAGGAAACCATTACTATAAAAATGAAGTGACTTTGTTTTTCATTTCATTGCACCAAACTGAAGTTCTTAGCAAATAACTTGCACATAGACTGCAACTATGCAATGTTACACAAGTCTAAATCTAATATTATATTATTATTATTATTATTATTATTATTATTATTATTATTATTATTATACTATGCTATGTTTTGCTAGTAGTCCTTGACTTATAGCAGTTCATTTAGTGACCATTTAAAGTTACAATGGCACTGAAAAAATGACTTATGACCATTTTTCACACTTCTGACCATTGAAGCATACCCATACCCATGGTCACATAACCAAAATTCAGATGCTTGCCTCATATTTATGACTGTTGCTGTCCTGGGGTCACATGATCAGTTTTTGCAGCCTTCTGACCAGCAAAATCATTGGAGAATCCTAATTCACTTGACAGCTGTGTTACTAATTTAACAAGTGCAGTGATTCACTTAACAAATGTGGCAAGAAAAGTTATAAAATAGTGCAAAACTCACTTAACAAATATTTCACTTAACATAAATTTTGGGGTTCAGCCGTGGTTCATAACTTGGGGACTACTTGTACTATACTTCACTATTGCCACTGCCACTACTGTTGTGGCTCGTTGGCTGACAGCAGAGCCGCCCTATAGAAACTCTGAGGTCTCTAAGAGCCTATTATCATGAGGCTCCCAATTGCTCATCATCAAAGTGATGAAGAAGTCCTCTGCCTTGAGGTGGTAGAATACCAGCCTATGGGGGCTGGAGACTCCTGTGCCAAAGGGAGAGATAGCAAGCCACAAGAGCAAGATAGCTCCTGTGGTGATGTTACAGTTCCACACTGTCTCTCCCTTGCTGAGAATGGTAAAATGGAGAGCACGATTCTTCTGGCCATTGGTCACCCAAATGCAGGGCTCCTGTGAAAAAAGCTACTAGGCAATCAGCTGTTCAGTATAGTTATTAGGGAGCATGAAGCTCTGTATGCCAGTACCACAACGCTTCACGAAATGGCCAGTCTATTGATGGAGGTCAGAGTGCAGGCTCCTAAGGCTTGATATGAGGGAAAACTCCCCCCCCCCTCATCTAAGTGATGTCCCTCGGCTAGAGGCTCGGCAGAGTGGCTAAAGCCGAAGTGCTTTGCCGCGCTTGACCCAGTGGCTCAGAGATCGAACAGGAGTCAGCTGGAGAGGAAACTCACAGAAAGCAGTCTTGATGACAGTCAAGGAAGGTGAAGATAATCTCACAAGAATAGGAGACAACACACATCCTTCCCATCTGAGGACTGAGTCAAAGAGGGGAAATTAGAGCCAGAGATGGAGATCTACAATTTGACAGACTCCGTCCTGATTGGCTGAATGGATAGTGTCATCCCACTTCTGGATGCTAGCTCCACCCACTATGGAGAAGGGGCCCATCCCAGATGTGTGTATGCATAGAGAGAAAAGAAGAGGAGAGTAAAGGAAAACAATAAGCCGGCTCTTAGGGAAAAGCAGACATGGATATTAGCCAGTTCTACCCTGGCTAGGAAATAAACAGTAAGGGTTTGGGAGTGGCCAGTTGTTGCAGACAACCACTGACTTTTAGGATACTGCAAGCAATTCAGATTTCTTGGTCAGGCCTGTTGGAACTAATTACATTTGATTTTTGTTTATCCACCTGAATGAAAGACTGTTCCTAACCTGTTTGAAAAGTGTTTGCTTTAGTTGGAAGTAAGCAACTTCTCATTACTTGCTAAGGCTGGGTCAGAACAACTACCATAATACTAATACTAATACTTTAATGACTCCATGCCAAATACACCTAATAAGAATAAATGTTTGTATTGGATAGTACATATCTTAATAAATGTTATCTTGCTTACAAGTAAGGGATGTGGAATTGCATAGGAGGCAAACTGTATATTCAGAGTCCAATATTCATTATATTAGTTACATAAATACAATCAATAATAGTGTCTGAATTGACCATCATTTTAGTGCATTTTATCTTTAACTGACCCCTCCAGATCAACATTTCTCAATCTTAGCAACTTTAAGATGTTTGGATCTAACTCTCAGAATTCCCCAAACAGCATGTAAAGTCCACACATCTTAAAATTGGCAAGTTTTATTTGTGCCTTGATTTCTTCTTTCATTGTATGCTATTCAAAGTCCATTCTGAGAGGCAGCTACATAAATAAACTAAATTAATACATAAGGTACATAACAGTTTGTGGCCTTCATTTAAGATAGCCACTGATTCATGTTTAAAAAGTTATTCTCAATGAAGAGTTGTGCGGGGTGCTCAGGGAGAGATAGCACCTCTGATGTAGGGGCATGTCACGTCCTTTTAGGGCAGCTCATTTAGGGCAGCTTTTAGGGCAGCTCATTCACCTTTGATCCCAACCCATCACTCAGCTCTCACTTGCGGCTCCTAGTAGCTGTAGCATGCTGAGCAGCCACACTCCAAGCAACAGCTTCAACAGGCTGGCTAAACCAGGTTGAGAGTAGCCGATGGGTCATTGATCTTCAACGAGATAGGGGCTTGTCTATCCCGAGCATGTGAAGACAGATTCCAGCAGACTGAGCAGATGAAACCTACTAGAATAGTCAACAGTCATGAAGGCAGTCTCTGCCAGCGATGTAGTACACTAAGAGCATGGCAAGACACGAAAGATGCCCTGGTCAACCACTAGGAGAAGGGAAACTGACTGCAAACCTCCACTGCCTTGTGGCTATATCCATCATTGGAAAAGGCTTCAGGAGTAAACCTTGAAGTAAAATCCAGAGCTGGAGTCCGGGAAGCAGTTCGTGACTGTGTACAACCATGTTCTGGTAACTCCTGCAACGTAGCTGGAACCAATCATATTGACCTTTGTCATGCCATTGGATTATTTCAAAGACGTGGAGAGGGGGGATCTGGTGCTTGAGTAACAGTCTATCCTCCATACTAACCTAGCCAGGCTTCGTGCTCTGGGGAGTCCAGAGCATGATACCATGGTATTTCGAGACCGAAGGAGGCCAATGCAATGCTATTCTCATTGTTATTAGAAAATTAACAATGGTTGAATGATTCCTAGTATGTTAACATTGCTGAAAATTCATGCTACATGTATTTAACATTTAGTACATATTATTAAAAGATGCAAAAACTCTGTAACAAAACAAAAGTCTATAAGCACACATTCACTACTTATAGAAAAGAAATGAAAATATAATATGATCAGTCTTCCTTCACAACAGATACATGTGTTCACTTTTTCAGGTATGTTATCACTGTGTTTTATCCATCATTTGTTATTGTGTACTGTTTTTTATTGTTGTTGTGAGCCGCCCCGAGTTATATATATATATATGGTCTCTTTTTGTATCATTCATCTTCCCTTAGCAGGCCTTAACTTCTTGTTCCCAAAACAAGGTTTGATTAAAATTTGACACTTTCCTTTTCTGCAATCTCACCTACAGTGTTCCAAAAGCAGATGCCATCTGTGCAATGGAAAGTCCCTTTTTCAGAAATCTTTTCAGCATATGTATCAATTTCCTTAGAGAATCTCCATTAACAGCACAATTTAATGCTTTTTTTTTCAGATGGGAAGAGGCACCGAGCTCTTCTAGTGACTAAAATCTTATTTCCAGCTCTACTTTCTTAATAAAGTTGAGTTACTGTAATATTTACATGATTAAATATATTAAATGTCTTTTTCTTGCTAATAAAGCTTTTCCTTGCCTCTTTCGCACAATAAAATATCTTAAGAAAATTAATACATCCCTTGAGTATTCCTTTAAGATATATTTCTGCAACGGATCACCAATGCACAACAAATGAATGAAGAACTTTGCCTTTAATAAAATATTTTCTATTGGTTTGTATAGCAATGACAGCTCAGAAGCTTTCAAGACTTTCTTAATAAAAATTGCTGAATTATTACAGATGTATCTTGTTTTTCATTTAATGTTTCCCATAATTTCCTGCTTCATGCCATGCTGAAGATAGTGTTTCCTTGCTTTTGATTCCTTTATCCTTTTTCAACTTCACACTGAACGACTAAAATGGGTTTTCTCCAAAATATTCGATACAAGCATCCAACAAATTTTTGAAACCACATTTTATATATTATAGACAATGAAGTTGATCATAATTTGTGAAATCCTTTATCAGATAAATTTTATTCTTAATTAGGAATTCCCAAATGAAATATTAAATTCATTGAATTGAATTGAATTTGAATTCCCAAATTAAATTAGCCGCCCCGAGTCTGCGGAGAGGGGCGGCATATAAATACAATAGATCTAATCTAAATCTAATCTAATGTAAATCTTGGGAGGGGAGAGAGAGACAGAGAGTGGGGGGAGTGAGAGAAGAATGAACTGCAGAACCATGTACTTCAAATACAACCCGCTCTAACTGGCTAATACTATACATCCGAGGCAGGAGTATTGAGAGTGCCTTTCCCATATGAAATCTGAAAAACTGCTAGAAGCTCAATCTCTTCAGCTGTGGCACCAAACATCAGGAATTGTCCCATTTTATAATCATCATGACTTAACACTATTTTGGGCAGACTCCATTATGGTCCTAAATCAAGGACTACCTATATAGTATACCCCTCCATATACACCACAACCAATCCTATAAGCGGTCCACTGTGTTGTCATTTTCTTTGTCTTGTCTTTGTAATGCAATAGAGCAAAGGTATATAAGTTATATTTTAATTTTGTTTAGGGCTATTGAGCAAGCTGTCAGCAAGCTGCAGTCCAGTGTACACTAGTTATTTTCATGCTCAATTAAATTTATGTTGTATCTTCAGATTGATTTGGTTTATTCAAGGGAGCCAGCTTTTGACCTCAACAGATCACAAAAGTTTCCAGATCCAACCAGAGTATCATAATCACAGGATGATTAAATCGCTGTGAAATGTGGATCCAAGGTCAGATTTCAGACTCTGTTATGTCTCCTCTTTGTCCTTTATATTTTTTCTACAGATCAGAATGTAGAGAGATTTTATTCTGCAAGTGGAAACACAATACACACCCACACACACAGAGGAGTGAAGGAGAAAAGAACTATACTTTCATAATGTTTCCAAAAGTGGCACCCTGCAGATACTCTGGGATTACAAACCCCAGAAAGCCAAATGAACATGTTCAAAGGCTGGATGTTCAAGGAATTGCACTCTAAGACTCTGGCAGCTGGAGAAAGCAGCTGCTGTATAAAGGATCTATGCCTTTTAATTCATTGCACAGAACAGAAATAAATATATAATTGTAACCAATGAAGAATGAAAAGATATCCTTATTTTTCAGAGAAAAATGCAGCCCAAAGTATATTTTAAAAACATTAAGAAAAACATAAACCCCTGCTGATCTAAACAAATACTAATCAGAAAGTTAATTCTTCACTTGTAAATCCAATATGCTAGAAGTAGAACTATTTATGACACAGTACCATTGTTATGAGGATGTCATATACCATCAATCAAAAGAGGTTCTCGGTTTATTCCTTTATTGCAAGAAATTTATCGAAAGCAGTGGTATCACGATTTGATTCTAAAATATTTATTCTAAGTAGTTCAACCATCACTAACAACCAAACCTATGAATTTTTGCACTGAAAACCAAATCAACATAAAATGAAGCAAGAAAGTGGAAAAATATTTTAAAGCAATATCCCAGGCACGGAAGAAGATTTGGAATCCAGAAGTGCAGGGGAAAATCTCCAGTAATTGAAAGTATATGGGAAGAAAAGCCAAGGTTATAGATCTGTAATGGATGGGATGGTGGACTTTAAACAGAGTTTTCATCAGACATCTCATCAAGCTAAGCCAGAAGAAATTGCAAAAAGGTAAAGGTTCCAAGACTCAATAAAATTAGCCAAGCCAAATGCCCACTGAATAACATTCTACTTGGCCTGTGCAAGTTTCTGTCCTGAAGCATTTTTCCAGGAAGCTTAGTGAAGCTTAGATAACCCATGACTTATCAGGCCTCCTTGGGTTGGGCATGGGTTCTAAATCCCTACGTTTTTCTCCATTATTGGGGGTTCTCTAACTATGAGTAATCAAAAACATATTTATTGGAAATATGCAATCTGATACATAGTTGAATTCTGTAAGGGTTGGTCTGATTTATATTGTTATGGTACATTTCATTGTTTTAGCTGCACAATTAAAGTGATTAAATATACTGGTTCTCTGTGCATCACAAATTGAAAACTGTGTTTTCAGCACGTGTGTTTGATTTAATGGAGAAAGCACACCAGGAATAAAGTCTAATTTTCCCCTTAAATTATGCATTAATAAGAGTAGGCTAAACAGTACCTAGTGTTCTTACAGTCTGTGAATAATGTTCCATTATCTCTACCTTTTTTAAAATTAGAATTTAATAATTTCAGATTAGTTGCCAAAAGGGAGTTATTTTCATATACAATAAAAAATACACCTGAAATAAAATTATAGCAAAAAAATAAAAGAAGGAAAATTCTTATAAATGAACAAAACAGCAGTTAAACCAAGTATAAAACTAGTTTGAATAGTTTGAATATCTGGACATACAATTCAGCTGCTGCCAAATGTCCAAAGGTAATAAATGGGTGTTAGGGAAGTCTCCTTAGGCAAGTAATTCCCAAAAGGATATTGCTTAGGAAAATGTAGAAAATGATCTCTATTTTATTGCTACCTTTTACCCTAAGAAATAGGCCACCAGAAAAAAGATCAATCATTACCTACAAGTATTGAGAGAAACCACCACTTCAACTGATCTGATCCCTTTATGATACTGTTAATGTTAATATATTTGTCATCCTGTGGAAAGTGCAAATATATTTAACAGCTCAATCATATCTGAGTTTAATCTGAAGGAATCTCGGTGAAAATCAGCAAGACCCATTCCACATACGTCAAAAGGTAAGGTAAAGAACGCCCTGAGGATTTTATTCCACTAGTCGTTGCTGACTACAGTGGGCGGTGCTCATCTCTGTTTCAAGGCCACTTGAGTCAGCACTATCTGAAGAGATTTACACAGTCAGCACGACGTCACAGAGTGGACTGCACTGGCTGCCAACTGGTTTCTGGACCCGATTCAAAGTGTTGGTTATGACCTATAAAGCTCTATATGGCATGGGACCAGATTACTTGTGGGACCGCCTTCTGCCGCATGACTCCCAGCTTCCAGTTAGGTCCCACAGAGTTGGCCTTCTCCAGGTCCTGTCACTACTTCTATACTTGTTTGACAGATAAATAAATAAATTAATTAATAAATTAATAATAATAAAAATTAATAATAATAAATACTATTAATACTAGTTTTTCATCATTCCTATCACCCGTTTCCTCCCACTTATGACTGTATGACTGAAACTTGTTGCTTGTATCCTTAAGATTTTTATTAATATTGGTTCCTGGTTGCTTTTTTGACCCTATGACAATCATTAAGTGTTGTACCTCATGATTCTTGACAAATGTATCTTTTCTTTCTGAGAACTTATGCACCAAAGGCAAATTCCTTGTGTGTCCAATCACACTTGGCCAATAAAGAATTGTATTCTATTCTATTCTATTCTATTCACGCATTAACAAGGTAGAAAAGAACATGGTTCTTTCCAAACCCTTTATTAACAGTGGCCATAAGAGGCATCTCCATTTTGTTTTGTGTAACACAGTGTTCTCTAAGTCTTTGTGTGCGCACAAGCGTTTTCTCTCCAGAGGCTAATTAAGGAGAGTTAAGCATATGTGTTGCCTGTACACAGCCATTTTTCCAGGAATATGTCTGCTATCCTATCCCATTATTTAATGTTTTTGCTCTGGTCTGGAGTATCTAAAAGAACTCTTGGTTAAGCATTTGTTTTGGCATAAGATATTTCAAGACTGAAAAACTGGCTTTTTATGTCCTATATCATAGGCTTCCTATCATTAACATGATTCGGTCATAAATTGCATTTACTATTGGTTTCCCTGCATATAACAAGTCCCTTTCTTGCCTTCCCTCCCTAGCAATTTTTTGGGGGTTCCCTAGAGCACTCAAAGTATCTTTCCTTAGCCATCTGTGACGACAATATGGCAATTATTTTGATTTTTTTTTTCTTTCACGCTACAAGATACAGTCTTTCACATCTCCAAAAGCTCAAAACGCCCATTCACAAGACAATAAATTCAGGAAACTGGGGAAGATAAAAAGCATCACAAACAAACTTTTTTTCTCCCAAGTTACAGAAGGTACAAAGGGAAGACAGAGAATGTGATTTTAGCAAGAAATAATACAGAAAGAAAATGGTGACATCGATAAATGACAATGTGGGGATTTTCTCCCCTCATTGCTGAATTCTGATTGGATAATTAAATTCACCAGAAGAAACATTCATTCTTCCCACAGGCTTGTATGCTATGGCTAGTTGAAATTCATTTATGATTGCGGGTTAAAAGAAAAATAAAAAGGTATTAAAAAACTCAAATACAGGGAGATTGAAACATTAAAAATTATATGTAAATGCCAACATTGTATGCAGGGTATATGTAAAATGCACAGTTAATTGCCACATGAGTTTCTGATTCTAAGATATTACTTTATGATAAAATAATAGTTGACATAGAAACATTGAACTGTTACTTTCTATATAAACTGGCTATATAGGTCAGTTGTTGGTGACAATTGCCCAGGTTCGCCTGGTACACCAGTTGCGGCCCTATTTGGACAGGGAGTCATTGCTCACAGTCGCTCATGCCATTATCATCTCGAGGTTCGATTACTGCAACGCTCTCTACATCGGGCTACCTTTGAAAAGTGTTCATAAACTTCAGATCGTGCAGAATGCGGCTGTGAGAGCCATCGTGGGGCTTCCTAGATTCACCCACGTTTCTACAACACTCCGTGGCCTGCATTGGCTGCCGATCAATTTCCGGTCACAATTCAAAGTGTTGGTTATGACCTTTAAAGCCCTACATGGCACTGGACCAGAGTATCTCCACAACCGCCTTCTACCGCATGAATCCCAGCGGCCGATAAGTTCCCACAGAGTTGGCCTTCTCCAGGTCCCGTCGACAAAACAATGTCGTTTAGCGGGCCCCAGGGGAAGAGCCTTCTCTGTGGTGGCCCCAGCCCTCTGGAATCAACTCCCCCCCAGAGATCAAAACTGCTCCCACCCTCCTTGTCTTTCGTAAATTACTCAAGACCCACCTATATCGCCAGGTATGGGGGAACTGAGACTCCTCCCTAGGCTTTTATATTTTATGATTGGTATGTATGTGTTGTTTGGTTTTAAATGAGGGGTTTTATATGGGTTTCTTTTTAATATTAGATTTGTTCTTTGACATTGTTTTTATTATTGTTGTGAGCTGCCCTGAGTCTTCGGAGAGGGGCGGCATACAAATCTAATAAATAATAATTATTATTATATATATCTATATCAATCCTACATAGCATATATCCATTAATTTACATATCTGTATTTATTTAATTTGTTCAGTATGTCATATTCAATTTTATTTAAGTTTTTATTTGGATATAAAATGTGTTGCTTTCTCATTGATAATACTTGAGGATAAATTGCCATGTCATCTTTTGCTGTAGCTCATCTGGATGATACTTACTTTGCAAAATAAAGTGGCATATTACAATCCAAAAACCTGAGACTCTTTCACTGCAGTTAGTCTTATTAAGCTGATCAAAATTCACTCAAAAGCTAGTGAATGTATATTTTTAATCTAGACCGTGTTATGAAGAATACTCATAATATGTTTTGTAGATTTGAGATCAGTATATCCAGATAGTGTTTGTTAACATCAATCCTCTTTTGATTATGCATAAAAGTACTTTTTGTTGTATATTTTAATAAGAAAGCATCAAGATATTCCCAAAGTGGCAAAATAAATAACAGTTGTGAACCCATAAATAATGACAAGTATCCAGAAAATATGCTTTGATCACAGGTATGTATGATCCCCAAAGAAGTTTCATACACAAAATAGCCTGGATTCATATGATCTCATTTACATTGTCCACTTGTGGCTACCTATCAGTAATAGTAGTTTCTATATTATATATGACATTTAGTGGAAGTTCCCTGCTTAGATTGGTTTGTGAAGGCCTTCCTATACATTTGCATGATCACATTTATATGAACAAACTGACTCAGAACATTCACACTGGATAATTATGTCAACCAAATGTCTGATTCAGAAATTCCGGGTCATTGACCAAGATCCTAGGAATCCCTGGTTACCAGGGTTTACAACCACGCTAATCAACCAAATGAAGCTAAGAAACAAGTTCACTTGACTGGAAATGTAATAAAAAAACATCAATTACATCTATTACATACAAAATATTCTAATAAAATCCAGGAAGCAAATGGTTTTCTATGTAAAGATAATTGGGGGGAGGGGGAAATCACAGAAGCATAGTGATCACTATTTCGATAGATGAATAAAAATTATCTATGATGGAGTGATCAAAATCAAGAAGGCATTTAGACCGCATCCCAGTCGCTATGTTCACATGTGCCTCATCTGCGCATGCGTACATCCTTCTGTGCATACGCAGTGCTCATGTGTTACAGCCGGGCAGGTGGGTGGAGCCTCCAGCAGTCGCTATTAACAGATCACATGATCCAGAGAGAACCGGCTGAATGCCACTGTTGATCTGATCTCTCCCACAAAATCAGCAGCTTCCCCCAGAGCAGCAGGCAAACAATCAATAATATTCCACCCAGCACTCTGACCCACACGGTTGGGTCATTTAAAAGTACTTTCAGCATCACTGGAGCTAATCAGAAACACACAACCGTATAATACTAAGACATCTCATCAATATGACAGCTGCACTGAAATATTTTAAGAAAATAGCCTTTCTCTTATGTCCAACTCCAAATGTTTACTCTGCAAAATCTCATAGGAAAAGTATATTTTTAAATATTTGTCATGGTTTTTAAGGGGGAAAAAATATGTTGTGGGAAAAGCTTCCTTTCAGACAAGCTAGTTTTCTCCATGTTGAATTGTTATTGTTGTTTTTAACAAGGGAAAATGTTGATGATAGGATGAGCCAAAAGCCCAGGAGAAAGAATATGATGCTTTTCTATGTCAACTGAATGTGTCTACTGCTAGGCCACTATTAGATGTCATCTACAGTAACAAAATTTCATACAGTAAAATGCTTTTTTTTACTGTTTAGAATGGAAATGAATAAGTTGGCAAGTTGAGAAACAGGGACTCTTCTGAAAGTGAAAAAAACTCAGGTTTTGGGACAAAATGAAAACATCTCACACAAAGGAGAAGGGAGACTTACAACAGAGAGTTTAATGAAGCAAGTCAACTTTTCAGTTTCACCTTCTGGGAAGCCACTGCATGGGCAAAGAAAAAAAAAAGTAAGATCTTAATTTATAAAGATGCCATCTTTAACAGAATTCTCACACACACCCAGCACTTCCAAAATAAAAATTAAAAAGATGCTTTAAATATCATATTGAGTTCTTTGGGATTGGGCGGCAAAGAAGTCAAGTGAATGAATGAATGAATGAATGAATGAATGAATGAATGAATATTAAACCAGTGATGAAATCCAACCATTTTTTACTACTGGTTCCGTGGGTGTGGCTTGGTGGGCATGGTGTGGCTTGGTGGGTGTGTCTTGGCGGGAATGGCAGGGAGAGAATACTGCAAAATTCCCTTCCCACTCTGGGGCCAGCCAGATGTGGTATTTGCCAATTGTCTGAACTACTCAAAAATTCCACTACAAGTTCTCCGAACTATTCAAAATTTCTGCTACCGGTTCTCCAGAACCTGTCCAGAACTTGCTGGATTTCACCCCTGTATTAAACATGACCCACTATCACTATTGACTGCATTCCATTCATTACGGTGCTAACCATGCTAGGAAAAATCTGTCTTTAATTTTTTTCAAAGAATATGTGAAGGAGAACAAAGTGCCTTATCATTTATTTTTTCCCTATAGTCTGAATGAAATCACAGACCATTGTGTTTTGATTCCAAAAACAGCTTCTCAAAACAATCATTAGAGAAAAAAATCTATTTCCATAAGATTTTCTACAATCTGAAAAGAGGTTTTATATTTTGAGGGTTCAGTACTATCCAACCACTTTAACAAAAGAATTATCTTTATTGCTTCATTGGTTTTTAAAAATAATATAATATTCCTTCTGAAATTATTTATTTTGGCTGGTATAAAGAGTCTATATGAGATCTCTGCCAGGTCAGGAGCTGACAATTCTGCCCTTTGCTCAAAACTGGATCGAAATCAGTGGTAGCCTTTGGTTTTTCAGAAGCGGAGAAAGGGGGGAGTAATCAGATTGATTAATTAGGTAGTCAGCTAATATCAGGCCTACCCCTCTCATTAAGAAACTTAAGAAAATTAAATGAAGATGATAAAACAATGAGTGTTTTTTAATGATAGGATAATTCTTGCAAGTGCAGAGGCAATATTGTTTTATGACATATTTTTCTTAATTTTTAAAAGACTTGGGTGTAGTTAGATACAGTAACTAAACACTGAATTCTTTTCAATAAGACTATATGAAAAAGTATATTGTAATGCCCTTTTGGGGAGTGATAAAAAGTACAAATTCCAGAACCGGCTATTTAGCAGATGTAGATTTAGTTACTTTTGTTGTCCAGATGCCCTAAGTTGTGAGAAAAATACAAAAAATGACATACCATCTGGTGCCAACATTTTATTTGCAATGTTAGCTGTCTTGGAGAAGGTAAGTAGAAGGCAATAATAGCTGTTTTAGAAATTGCTTACATTTATAAGTTTCTTTAATATAGGTTTATCCTATGTAATGGCAAGAACTGGAGCTTCTGGCTAGATTCACATATTATTCTAACACTTTATATGGTTAGTTAGTTGGGTTATGTGATTCATAAGACACAATTTTATGATTTTTCATCAATGTGTTAACATGGTCAAATGTGTGTTATTCAATAAATTTTGTTTAGATTTGCAAAGATCAGGCCACTGAAACCTACTTCTTAAACTTTTCAGAACCTTAGCAGCTTTAAAAAACAACTGGCTGGCGAATTCTCAGAGTTGAAGATCTTGACCAGAAGAGTCACGAATCTTGCCCAAGAGATTTCAGAAACATTATGTTTCAAGATTACCTACTCAGTTGCCAGCAGAGTCATAATTTGACTCCAATGTCAGGACAACAGCAAAGATTACTCTCATAAAGCGGAAATTTTGATGAAATCATAGCTTAAATAAAACAAGGGTTTTGGTTTTAAGGCAGATACCTCAGTGCTAACTTATGATGTTGTCTCTTAAATGAAGTAGCAAAAAAAAATTAACCTCTACACAAATATTAGCTCTTCATGGGATTTTTTAATTAATAAAATTTAAATTGATTTTTAATAATTTTTTATTATTATTAGATTTGTAATATATTGTATTACTGTTTTGCTGTGAGCCGCCCTGAGTCTTCGGAGAGGGGCGGCATACAAATCTAATAAACTATAAACTATAACTAAACTTTATTTGTATATTTTTTGAACCACAAAAGCTCATTTTAAATAATTTTGTCAACATCTATGTTATATTATAATCTATTGTTGTGAATATGTAAACTTGTCGAAAAAGGAAGCTTCTGAAGCATTAACATCTGTTTCTACACATATGTTATTATTACAAAGCGAGCGAGTGAGAGGAGAGGGGAGCCCTTCAGCACAGGAAGGAAGTGGAAGCAGGTAGTAGTAGCAGCAGCAGCAGACACCTTTCGGTCAAAAGAGAGGGAGGTACCCGCCTCTCTCCCACCTGGGTTTCTCTCTCTGGCACAGTGTATGGGAGGCAGCCTTGTGCCAGGTGTATGGGAGGCGTGTGCTCCTCCTCACCACCTCAGTCCCTCTTTTTTTTGTTTTAAGCCTTAAAGTTTTAGATTTTTTTGATCCCCCTCACCTCACCTTCTTCCTTCGGCAGCGACTGTCCTCCTCCTCTTCTTTCTCCTCCTCCTCCCACCCAAATTCCAAGCATTTATTTCTTTCCTAATGGTTTTGCATGCATTATATGCGTTTACATTGATTCCTATGGGAAAATTGTTTCTACTTACAAACTTTTCTACTTAAGAACCTGGTTAAGGAATGAATTAAGTTCTTAAGTAGAGGTACCACTGTATCAATATTACTGCTACTATTGATCAAATCCCCCCCCCCTGAAAAAAAGCAGATGCTGCATAATCCAATAAAATAGAGTCCAACACTTGCTAACAAGAAATGAATGAAATCGCCCAAAATATAGTTTTAGCTAGCATTTCAGTGGACAGAGCCTCATGCAGGCCACTACTGAGGCAGAACTTCATTCCAACTGGAGAAGTCAATTTACACACAGGGTGTACTTGATGTACAGGTCTTAAGAATTTGAAACATCTTATTTTTAAAGCTGTTGTATTTTCACAGCCACAAAGCAACGCTAAAAAGTTCAGTGTCTTAGTTCAAATGACAGGTACATTTCTTGCCCTGTATGAAACTACATTTAAGACACCATTACGATTCTTCTGCATCTTTTCCACTCTTGTCTAACAGAATTCAATGTTTGGAAGTGGAATTTCATTATAATTAAGTAAGCTTCTATTAATAGATTGACCTATCAATCAAAAAATTGAATATATTAAACACAGGCACCTCAATTTTTAATAGATTTCTTTAGCCTACTATATAAGAATAAGCTGGTCAATGCTTTGTAGACTAACATTAAACACACTATCAACATTGCTTTTAAGCAAATAATACACACATGAAATTAAATGGTTGTGAATCTATTACTCAAAACCAAAATGAAATAATTCATGCTCTGCTAAATATGGCCCTATTAAATATGGAGCAAATCAATTAACAGCAAACACATTTCTTTTTTTAATAAGGCAATTGATATGCTTGCTTAATTTTTAATATTTTTATATAGAAGACTGGTTAAAAATTATATGCAGGTGTTTTGCCTTCTAATTTGCCAGCATTCTATTGTACTCAATTAACTTCTTTTTATTATAAAAGCAAGAAACTAATTTCAAGTAAATATTAAAGAATATGGATTTTATTTCCCGCAGTGGATAGAATAAAAAATGCCCCTGGAATTTTATGGTACCGTGGGAGGTGAGCTACTATTTAAATAATGCTAATAATTAAAAAATAATATATCAAAGGTATTATTTTTCAAATTTTCCATTACTTATAAAGTGCATTTGCTGAAAGTCATACAATTAACTAGCATAAATATACTTTGATGAACTGGTCTTTTACTTTTTCTGAAAGAAAAACAAAAGGATCATTTTTAAAAAGGGTAATTATTTTCTGGCACCTTAAAACAAATATACCGCTAGACTTACCGTATTTTTTGGAGTATAAGACAGGCTTTTTTCCTCCCTAAAAGGGGCTGAAAATTCAGGTGTGTCTTATACTGTGAATGCAGTTTTTTTCGAAGCTTCCCCATCCCCCCCAACCTTAGCTAGATGCTAACAATCTTCCCAGCTCTTATCTTACAGGTTCTTTCATTGTTACTGTCTGCAAAGAACGTTTTCCAAGTTTTAAGTCTTTGCAGAGTTTTTTTCATTACTCTAACTTGCTCCAAGTGTTTCTTTCCAGTTCTAACCAGGTGCTAACGATGTTCCCAGCTCTTAATGGCTTGTAAGGTCTTTCACTGTTATTCTCAATGAAGAATACTTTCCAAGCCCTCTTTGCAGTCTTTTTTCATTGCTCTACTTGCTCAGAATTTTTCTTTCCAGCCCTAACCAGGTACTAACAATGTTCCCAGCTCTTACTGGCTTGCAAGCTCTTTCGCTGTTACTCTCTCTAAATAAGGTTTTTTAAAGCACTAACCAGGGGATAAAATAATGTGCTGAAACTGACCAGACTAAGGATGCTAGCCAGATGAATATCTGGTAAGCAGATTCTTTTCCCTATTTACTTCCCCAAAAACTAAGGTTCATCTTATACTCTTGTACGTCTTATATTCTGAAAAATATGGTAAATGACTGTTGTTATTATTATGTTTTAGTCCAGTATGACAAATTCCTCTAACAAACCAATGCTAGCAGCTTGACTTTGAGACTTCTCACTACTGTTCTTGCTGCTGCCCACAAGGAGATTGGGGTGAGATCAGCAGTTTGCGGGGACGGTCAAGGCAAACAAGGTGGCAGATGTGGCAATGTGATTGATTGATTTATTGTTAAAAATAAATTAAAATCTCTGTTTATTTAGGGGAGTGCTTGTGTTCTTGCTGATGTTCTACTTATGTTAGTTATAGTATATAAAAAAATTAAAGTAGAAACAAAATATACTGATGACAAGCCACTTGGATTTGAAGAATACTGTAATACAAAGAAAATTTCCCAATTTTGAAATAGCATGAGGTAAGCAGAAGTTCAGAATTCCCTAAAGTTGATTCGGAGGCAACAACTTTAGATTTAGATCCAAGGAAGTAGGCACAGCATAAGCAGCTACTGAGAATGTAAGACTCCTATATGACCTTAAATGGATCATAAATACAATCTAATAACATCCCTGGCCTTGTTTGTGCTGAGCACTGTTGACCCATGAAGAAAAGATTTATCTATGGAGATAGAAATGAAATAGACATTTTCAGGAAAATAAGGACTGATCTAATCTAGATAGGCACATTGCTTACTATCATTAACACCAAACATCTAAAAAGAGAACCATGCAATAGGGAAGTTCATTTCACCACGTGAAAGCTTCAGCTGTTCCTAAAAGCTTTGATGGTCTTTAGGAGTAATGCTATGCATGAACTAGTACTCCAGAAGAAAAAGCTCTCTCTTCTTCCCATTCCTGATGTCAAGTTTATGTTCCAACAAAAGGTTTGGCTCAGCTCCATGCTTTAGGGAGTGTTACCAAAATCATCTGGGCTCCTTTCATCTCTTCACGGTACTGATAACTTTTAATTCAGTTTTTAAAAATAATGTAACAGTATGAAACGTATGTATTTGTGTATGTGTGTGGGGGGGACAATCTGGTTTTCTTCTACCGGTGCTAAAAAAACCCAGCTTCTGCGCTTGCATAGGAGCAAAAAACAAGATGGCGGGGCCTATGGTGACTCCAAGAGAACTGGTTTGGGGGCATGGCAGGCCTAGGTCGCTGCTGGTTCCAGCAACCCAGATGCCAAGTTACTACTAGTTCCATTGAATGTGTATGTATGTATGTGTGTGCAATTCACAAAAGAAGAATCTTTCACCGTCCTGTTTTCAGCTTAAATATGTTCCCATTAATTACAATGACATGCATTTGAAAAGAGGAAATACAGTAGAATTTTAACATCAGGGAGACTAGATTACTCGGCCCCAAAATAAATAACACTGAGCTTTTAAACAATGTCAAATGTTGACATTTTAGATACAGATACTATGCATTTTGAAAATGACAAATGCTTTCCTAGCAGAAGGAGATAATGTTTCTGTCAACCATAAACTTAAGTTTGGATATAGAGTGGGGTGGGGGTTTTTTTACTGTTTATCTCTAGAAAACACTTTTAAAACATGCACCTGTCAGTTATAACCTTGCTTCCTGTAGTTTGGTGTTTCCTTCTCTGACCCCTCTTTTCTCCTGATAAAAAGCTCGTCTCTGGAAAACAGTGTACATAAACTGGCAATTAGACTCATAATATTTTCAGCTCCAGCCTGTGCTGTATTCAGTGAGATTGGATACTTTAATTGCACCAAGCTTGTATCTTATCAAAAGCTGTCTGCAGGCTCATTGGAGCCTCTGGGTTTGCAAGGGAAATCCAAATCAGAAACTAATGCTGATAGTTGCATTAGGTGGCCAAAGCAATAGTTAAAATGCTGAGACTAAGAATTCAGGCCACTCAGAACCCTTCCTTGGATGTTCCTGGGGGAGGAGGGGGGAAGAACATGAAAGCATTCATCAAGCTGTGGCGTATTGACATACACCACTGTAAATGCAGCTGGCTCTCAGCACTACTACAGAGGTCAGGCCAATTCTCACAGTCTTGCCATCTCATGGGGAAAATAATCAAATAGTCTCTGCATGATAGTAGTTTATGTATTTAATTGTCCAACATGACTTCATTCATTCACACACGGACATTTCCTGACATACCTGAGGATGCTGGGTGCTTTAGCAGAACTTTGTTGTCAAAATGGAGAAATTAGCTCATTGGTAACTGGCAAGTTTCATTTTAAAATCATATTAAATAG
Source organism: Erythrolamprus reginae (assembly GCF_031021105.1). Taxonomy (NCBI): domain Eukaryota; kingdom Metazoa; phylum Chordata; class Lepidosauria; order Squamata; family Dipsadidae; genus Erythrolamprus; species Erythrolamprus reginae. The sequence continues at coordinate 328,708,540 of NC_091950.1, read as the reverse complement.
GGAGGGTTCCAGATTCTGCTACTGCCGGATCGCTCAGGGCGCGCATGCACGGAAACAAAAAACAAGATGGCAGCGCCTACGGTAATACCGAGAGAACCAGCTAGGGGGCATGGCAGGCCTGGATCACTCTGGTTCCAGTAACCCAGGCCGCCAAGTTACTAATGGTTTTATAGAACTGGTTCGAACCAATAGGAACCCAGCTCTGATATGTTATTAGAACATATTCTACTGGCCCCCTAGTACAGTGATGGTGAACCTTTTTTTACTCAAGTGCCAAAATTGCACACACACGTGCTATTGCATGCATATGTGTGCCCACACCCATAATTCAATGCCCCCACGTGCCCCATCCACCTGCACATACATGTGCAAACCGCCCCATGCTGCCATGCTCCCTCATTTCCCAACTTCCGGTGGACTTGTTAAGCATGTTTTTCACCCTTCTCAAGCTCCAGAGGCTTCTCTGGAGCCTGAAGAGGGTGAAAGTGGCCTCCCTGGTACTCCCAGAGGCACCCCATAGGCTGAAAATGTCCCCCTAGAGCAGTGGTTCTCAACCTTTCTAATGCCGCGATCCCTTAATACAGTTCCTCATGTTGTGGTGACCCCCAACCGTATGTATAGCATAAATTCTCCCAACAGAGCTTTAAGCTGATTAGCAGAACGTTCAGAGGGGACACCTCCATTGTAAACTCCTGAATGGTTGGATTGTAAAAATATGTTTCAAGGTGCCAGAATAGAAGCTTTAGCTCCTAACACCATGGGAAATTTGTCTTTCCTGAAGCGACCCCTGTGAAATGGTTGTTCGACCCCCAAAGGGGTCCCAACCCCCAGGATGAGAACCACTGCCCTAGAGCCTCCATGTGAGCCAAAAATCTGCTGGCCAGCCCTGGAGCTGAGTTAAAACAATGGCTTGCATGCCAGCAGATATGGCTCTGTGTGTCACCTGTGGCACAGGTGCCATAGGTTCACCATCACAGACCTAGTGCTAGACTAATATACTATTTATAGTACTTCTAATGAAACTACATAAATGAATTTCCCCTCTTACATTAAATATTAAGGAGTACTGATTTTGTTCTTTTATTAAAAGCATCAACAAAATTCCAATTCTCTTTTTTTTTAACACTAAAGTTTTGCCGTATAGAAAATTATGGTATGGTACAAATGCCACGTTGCAAATCTCAGATCTTGGGAGGAAGGGCATAGAATAATAATAATAATAATTTATTGGATTTGTATGCCGCCCCTCTCCGTAGACTCTCATTGTGGAGCTTTACTTACAAGGCAGGTAAGGATTACCGGAGTCTTTGGGATGTTGCAGAGATGACTTAAGAAAGCAACTTCTGTGGTCAAAAGGGGGCTGGGGAAGCACCAAAAATACACTGTACAAGTTTGCTCATATACGATGGGTTGAGATCCTATTTCAGAGATCTTATACAACCCATATACAACGGGTTGCGATCCTATTTCAGAGACCTTAATGTTGCTGCTTCTGAAGGGGTAACCAAGCATACAGTGAATAATTTTTCGTGTTAAATTAAATAAGGATCCATATTTTAATTCACCTAAAAATGCTGCTTGTGCTAAACTAATTCTCCAAAACTCATTTAAATGGAAATATACATAATAGCAACCTGAGTCTTTGTTTTAAATCAGAGCTCCTAGGTTTTCAACCTGTTCATGAAATTTGAGATTGTTCATCAGATTTTTATAACAAAATAATTTAATAAACATTGCATGAACTGATAGTACTACAACTAATAACAAGTTCCATTGATCCTTGATGGTGGGGGTGGGGAGTCAATTCAGACCACTTTGGCGAATCCTGCTTCAAATAATAAAATGCATTTCTTCTGGAGGCTACTACACTCAGAAAAAAGAAATCATTCCCTTCCCATACATTTCTCTCCAGATTTAATTCCCACTGTAGAACTTCAAATGCCATAGAGTTTCTAATCTATGTTGTATCTTATCTCTGGCAATTTACATGCCTAAGTACATGCCATTCCTCCGAACCACTCCTAGGTTATATATAAAAAAGGCACATGTGAATATATCTTATATCTTTAAAATGAATCACAAAAACTGCTTAACAGCCATCAGTTTGAGAAATTCAAGAATCAGCTAGAACTCATTCTACGCAGTAGCTTGAAAAGTAATCTCAAAGAGTCAATATTTATCCTATTCAAATCTGATTAGTAAAAGAAGCAATTTCAAACAAAGTGAAGCATTTTGCTTTCACTTGCCTTTATATTCATGAATAGTACTGTGCAGATACAGGCACTATTTAGGGAAGATCTGCAACCACAGAAGCACAGATAGAGAAGGACATTTAAACAGTAAACAAGTAAACCTTTCATTTTTAAAAAAGAAAGGTCTTTGTAAACTGTGTACATTTTATTCACAAATAATAAATTCCATTCTATTATACCAGTTGATATGTCACTAAAATTTTTAATACATCATTAAAATTATTCTCAAAATAAAGGAAAGTAACTTTTAAATCTTCATCATGCTTCATTTTTCCATTAGGTTCTGTTTCCAATAATCAAATTAACATTTTAAGGAATTTGACTAACACAGATGATAGAAATGGTAAAGCCACCAATTGTTAACCTCAAAGAAGATGTGCATTTATTAAACAAGTATGTTCTTGTTAGTACAAAAAGGGCATTTACTAAACTATTTGTACTGCTATTATGAATCAAACAACTGAACTTTCAATAAGCTATTAATAAAAACACTGTTCAGTTCAGCTAAATCTTCTCATTTAGAATTGAGTAACATTTAAACGTTACTCTGAATTTGATGGAATACAGGGAAAACAATATTACATTAAGGAAAGAAAAGCAGAAAAAATATTATAAATGTAATTTTCTTTGAAACCAAACTACTTTGCATTGTGCCTTCTACTATTTATTCAGGAGTCTAATAATTGACACAATTTATACATATTCAGATTTAAAAAAATTTTTTTACTGAATGAGATAATTGAGAGTAAGTTCAGTCAATGTATATATTGGAAGGGTTTGAAAAAAATTACATATTCACTTCAGATAATAATTACAGTCTTTTATTATAACATATTTAAACTACTGATTCTATATCATCATTTAGATAAAAATCACAATCAAAATAATAAAATAATAAAATATCCATAGTTAAATACTTCGCTTTTTTGACCTTCCCAAAAGCTATCTGGGAAAGTGACAGATTAGGAATAGGAAACTATTTATTTTATTTTTATTTTATTTATTTATTTTGTCAAGTATGTATTGGTAGTACAAAGATATAACATTGTTTATATACATGATATTAGTAAGAGAGAAACATTAGGACAGGGGACAGAAGGCACTCTGGTGCACTTATGCACGCTCCTTACTGACCTCTTAGGAATCATGAGAGGTCAACAGTGAATAGTTGAAGGAAAAAGTTTTGCATTAACTATTTGGTTACTAAAGTCGTATTTCCTGCAGCTGAGTTTGGAGCGGTTTACTTTAAGTTTGTATCTGTTGTGTGCTCAGGTGGTGTTGTGGTTAAAGCTGAAGGAGTCGGAAGGACATTGTAGCAGATGATTTTATGGGCTATGCTTAAGTCGTGTTTAAGGTGACATAGATTTAAGCTTTCTAAACGTAGGACTGTAAGTCTAGTTGCATAGGGTATTCTGTTGCGAGTAGGGGGTGTATTCCAGAGGGATTATTATTTATCGTATAGCACACTCACATTTTAGAAACATAGAAACATAGAAGACTGACGGCAGAAAAAGACCCCATGGTCCATCTAGTCTGCCCTTTTACTATTTCCTGTGTTTTATCTTACAATGGATATATGTTTATCCCAGGCATGTTTAAATTCAGTTACTGTGGATTTACCAACCACGTCTGCTGGAAGTTTGTTCCAAGGATCTACTACTCTTTCAGTAAAATAATACTTTCTCATGTTGCCTTTGATCTTTCCCCCAACTAACTTCAGATTGTGTCCCCTTGTTCTTGTGTTCACTTTCCACAAAAGTTAAAAATACACAATCTGAAATATAAAGTATAAAGTGCTATAAAGTCTAAAATACCCTGCCATATTACAGGATTGTTGTTGTTGTTGTTTGCTTCATTGTTACAGCTATAAAATCAACAAAGTCTCCATTTTGGTTCTATTTTGACACCCCGACAGTATAAATTGGAGAGGATTTTTTTCCAGTCCCACAATCACAATTCGGTGATGGTGTTTTGCCTTACTTACAGAATGCATTTGCACATCTACCATAGCCAGTGAGAATTTGATTCATATCCCAAAGATCTGGTTAAATCCAGATAACTTTTTCAAAATGCAATAATAAATAATCTTGGTTTTCACATGGGCAAGATCACCAATATCTGTCTCTAGAAAGTACAGCTCCACTTGAATGTTGTGGTCTTCAATTAGATAGATGGCTAGCTATATCAGCTGTTATAGATAATGACCAAAACTTTTATTTGTTAGTGGTGCCAAATAAGATGGAACCTCTTGGAAATTCGCCATTTAGAATAAGTAACATTTATTAATAATGTTTAAAGTGTCAATCTAGAAACTGGGAGATTGGGAGCTTTAATCCCATCTTTGGCACAACACCAGTTGGTCAGACATTCTTCTCACCCCTAGGAAAAAAAGCAATGGCAGACCATTTTTCCCAGCCCTAGGAAGAAAGCATTGGCAGACTGCCAAGAAAATGCTGCCAAGAAAACCGCAAGGCCTAATTTGGGGTCAAGGCTAATTTGAAATCACACACCCCAAGAATCCCTCCCAACAACTGGATTTAAGAACTAGAAACAAGGTTCAAACTGTCTTGTATTTTGTTTTCCATTCTGTCTGTTTTCTTGTGGGTTGTTTTTGGAATGGTTGGATTTGTTCTTAGCTCACTTTTTTACTGAAAGTGTGGTTTTTGTTGGGAGCCACCAGGATATATAAGCCTGCTGTACATAAGTGTTATAAATAAACTGACACCTGTGTATCTACTGGTAAGAAATGCCATACCATATCACACCCAATCCAGAATTAAATGCACAAGGGTTCTTATACACCAGAAAGCAGGCTGCTGCCTTTGGGATCAAGTGTCTCTTCGGACTTACACACTCTAGACTAGGGTGTCCAATTTTGGCAACTTTAAGACTTGTGGACTTCAACTCCCAGTACTTCCCAGCCAGAATGGCTGGATAGGGGATTCTGAAAGTTGAAATATAAAGGTCTTAAAGTTGCTGAAGTTGGACACCCCTGGTCCAGAGTGAGTTGTCTCCCTGTTCGGACAAAAGATGAGATTCATGGCAAAGGAGAGGTTAAGGTTTAGTTCATAATCATAAAAATAAATAGGGCAGAGATTGTGCTGAAAATGTTGAAAACACTTTTTTCCAGTTACATGACATGCACTGATGAAATGAGGGGTGTTGATCTTACCTGATATGCCTCTTCTCTGAGTAGTGGATACAGTGTTCCCTCGATTTTCGCGGGGGATGCGTTCCGAGACCGCCCGCGAAAGTCGAATTTCCGCGAAGTAGAGATGCGGAAGTAAATACACTATTTTTGGCTATGATCAGTGTCACAAGCCTTCCCTTAACACTTTAAAAACCTAAATTGCAATTTCCCATTCCCTTAGAAACCATTTAGATTATTACTCACCATGTTTATTTATTAAAGTTTATTAAAAAAAATATTTATTAAAGGCAGACAAAAGTTTGGCGATGACACGACGTCACCGGGCAGGAAAAAACGTGGTATAGGGAAAAAACCCGCAAAGTATTTTTTAATTAATATTTTTTAAAAACCGTGGTATAGACTTTTCGCGAAGTTCAAACCCACGAAAATCGAGGGAACACTTTATAGCATTCAGGAATGGGTTAAATCCGTCTGCTCTCTGATTGGACTGAGTCAGTCAAAATCTGTTCAGGTCCCACCCTTGTCACTATGCTTGACAGCTTGAAATAGAGAATCAAAGCGACAGATTCTGTTGTGCCAAATTTCATTAATATTATCCTCCATGATTCCAAAGTCAACAGTAGGCATTGACTATACTGGGTCGGGCTGGATTCTATATCCACTACTCAGAGAAGAAGTGTATAAGCAGAGATTGTGCTCAAAGCATTTGGAGAAAACCTGAGATTTATGGCAAAGAAGAAGTTAATTTTAGTTTATAATCATAAAAATAAATAGTGCAGAGATTGTGCTCACAGCATTCTCCTGAAAATGTTGAAAACACTTTTTCCCAGCTATGTGACATGCACTGATGAAATATACAAATGTTTCCAATGCAAGTGATTTGCATTAGTTCCACATAATCTGTATCAGGATTAATTAATAGAGTGCATAGTGGGTCTACATCTGTTAGCCATTAGTCTTTACTCTAATTTATTAGATCTTCATAATTTACCTCAACAATTTATCAAGAGATGAATGGCTCTGATGGCAAAACTGCTGATGGCATTAGTCAGTGACGTATTTTTGTAATATTTATATTTAACTGTGGAAATGTTGACCTTTATTATGCATTCTGTCTGAGAAATTATCTCATAATAGAAATTATGGAGCACTGGGGTTGCTCAATTCATAGTATGATGCAAACATCCAATCATAAAAAGTACATACATTAATGCATGATTTACAGCCAGATAAAATCCTGATACAATGGATTTTTAGAAGTTAGCATCAGAAGAAACAAAATATATCTATATTTTTTAATCAAATGTTTTGTAAAAGTTACTGAAAAATACTTTTATTAATAATAAATATTTAAAAAGCAGTAATACTGCTCTTTTTTAAAATTATAAATAGTTATATAAATAATATTTGATTCCTAAATGAGGCTTTTAACAACCTACCTACCACATAGCTATAATAATAATTAGGGGAAACATAGAATTCAGAGAAATAGAAACAAAGTCTGATTTCACAAATGAAGACAAATGTATGTGTCCCGTGATAATGTTACAGGATTGAATCTGGATCAGTCACCAGGACCAGAGGTTTTCTCTTCCAATCTTCCAAGCTGAGAGAAGTTCCCTGAGGTTGAGTCCAAAAATTTGGAAGACAAGACCTCAGATCCCCGTGCCCAACCCAGATTTGATCCTGCAAAAATACAATTTATTGATTTGTTGATTTATTTATTTATTTTGTCAATATACATAGATATAACATTGTTTATATACATAAAATGGATACTGATAAGAGGGAACAATTGGACAGGGATGGTAGACACGCTGGTGCACTTATGCACATCCCTTACTGACTTCTTAGGAATCGGGTGACGTCAACAGTGGACAGTCTAAGGATAAAGGTTTAGGAGTTTGGTGACGAAACCACAGAGTCAGATAGTGAGTTCCAGGCATTAACCACTCTGTTGCTAAAGTCATATTTTCTACAGGGATGGTTCACTTTGAGTTTGTATCTATTGTGTGCTTGTGTATTGATGGGTAAGACGTTGTAACAGATAATTTTATGAGGTATGCTTAGGTCGTTCCGAAGGCGACGTAGTTCTAAGCTTTCTAAGCCCAGGATTTCAAGTCCTGTTGCATAAGGTATTCTGTTGTGAGTAGAGGAATGGAGGGCTCTTCTAGTAAAATATCTCTGGATACTTTCTAATGTATTTATGTCTGATATTCGGTGTGGGTTCCAGACAGATGAGTTGTATTCAAGGATTGGTCTGGCGAATGTTTTGTATGCTCTGGTTAGTAGTGTGATATTACCAGAGAAGAAGCTACATAAGATTAGGTTAACAACTCTTGAAGCCTTTTTGGCGATGTAGTTGCAGTGGGCTTTGGCACTTAGGTCATTTGATACGATTATTCCAAGGACATTTACAGAGTCAGGGTTTTCTGCAAGGTCTTGTCTATTCCGCTTGTATTTGGTGTTCTGATTCTTTTTGACAAGCAGAGCATTTGTTGGTTGCGATTTGGAGTTGGCAGATGTTTGACCATTCTGACACAAAGTCAAGGTCTTTTTGGAGGGCAGCAGTGTTATTGGTGGTGTTGAAGAGTTTTACATCATCTGCGAAAAGAACGCAGTTGCTTGTAATGTGATTGTAAAGGTCATTTAGATAGAATATGAAGCATCTTGATCCTAGTATGCTGCTTTGGAGTACACTGCTGTTAACAGGATTATAACGCCCTATATGGCTTAGGACCAGGTTACTTTCGGGACTATCCCCTGCCTCATGAATCCCAGTAACTGGTCAGACCCCATAGCGTTGGCCTCCTCCAGGTCCCGTCAGCTAAGCAATGCCACCTGGTGAGACCTAGGGGTAGAGCCTTCTCTGTGGTAGCTCCGGCCTTTGGAATCAACTCCCTCCAGAGATTCATACCGCCCCCACCCCCCTGGCCTTTCGTAAGGTTTTAGATTAGATTTAGCTGAGTTTTAACATTTGAGTTTCCCACATGCTTCTTTTTGTATTTATTCTTGTTTTGTAAGCCGCCCTGAGTCTACGGAGAAGGGTAGCCTAGAAATCTAAATAATAAATAAAATAAATAATACATAACATAGGGCACTCCCTATTTTGACCATTTGCTGTCTGTTTGACAAGAACACAGTTATCCAGTCATGTATGGATAAATTTCCTGACAGTCAGAACAGTTGATCAGTGGAACAACTTGCCTCCAGAAGTTGTGAATGCCCCAACAATGGAAGTTTTTAAGAAGAGGTTGGATAACCATCTGTCTGAAGTAGTGTAAGGTTTTCTGCCTAAGCAGAGGGTTGGACTAAAAGACCTCCAAAGTCCATTCCAACTCTGTTGTTGTTGTTGTTGTTGTTGTTGTTGTTGTTGTTGTTATTATTATTATTATTATTATTATTATTATTATTATTATTATTACCCTAAAATTTTTTTACCCTAAATATTATTACCCTAAAAGTTATAGTTAAAATGATGGAGATCCTACTCAAAAAGATGATAAACCAGCACCTAAAAACCAATAACTTATTGGACCCAAACCAGCATGGCTTTATAAAGGACAAATCATGTCAGACTAATCTCATTGATTTTTTGACTATGTCACAGAGGTGTTGGATGAAGGTGGTGCTGTGGATATTGCCTATCTGGACTTCAGCAAAGCCTTTGATATGGTTCCACATAAAGAGCTGATAGATAAGTTAGTGAAGATTGGACTTAATCCCTGGATAGTTCAGTGGATTTGCAGCTGGCTGAAGCGTAGATATCAGAGGGTTGTTGTTAATGGCGAGTATTCTGAGCAGAGCATGGTTACAAGCGGTGCACCACAAGGGTCTGTTCTGGGTCCTATTCTTTTTAATATCTTAGGAGAAGGTTTATAGAGAAGGTTTGCCTATTTGCTGATGACTCTAAGTGTGCAATAGGGTTGATATTCCTGGAGGCGCCTGTAATATGGCAAATGATTTAGCTTTACTAGATAAGTGGTCAAAGCAATGGAAACTGAAGTTTAATGTTTCCAAATGTAAAATAATGCACTTAGGCAAGAGGAATCCTCAATCTGAGTATTGTATTGGCAGTTCTGCCCTAGCAAAAACTTCAGAAGAGAAGAATTTAAGGGTAGTGATATCTGACAGTCTCAAAATGGGTGAACAGTGCAGTCAGGCAGTAGGGAAAGCAAATAATAATAATAATAATAATAATAATAATAATAATAATAATAATAATAATAATAATAATAATTTAGATTTGTATCCCGCCCCTCTCCGAGGACTCAGAACGCCAAATAGAATGCTTGGCTGCATAGCTAGGGGTATAACAAGCAGGAAGAGGGAGATTGTGATCCCGCTGTATAGAGCACTGGTGAGACCACATTTGGAATACTGTGTTCAGTTCTGGAGACCTCACCTACAAAAAGATATTGATAAAATTGAACGGGTCCAAAGACAGGCTACAAAAATGGTGGAAGGTCTTAAGCATAAAACTTATCAGGAAAGACTTAATGAACTCAATCTGTATAGTTTGGAGGATGGAAGGAAATGGGGGGATATGATCGAAACATGTTAAAGGGTTAAATAAGGTTCAGGAGAGAAGTGTTTTTAATAGGAAAGTGAACACAAGAACAAGGGGTCACAATCTGAGGTTAGCTGGGGAAAAGATTAGAAGTAACGTGAGAAAATATTATTTCACTGAAAGAGTAGTACAGTGATCCCCTGGTTATTGCGTTCCCGATCATTGCGAACGGGCTAATTTGCGATTTTGCAACCCGGAAGTAAAAACACCATCTGCGCATGCGCGCCCTTTTTTCTATGGGCACACATGCGTAGATGGCGCCGGGCAGATCAGCTGCTGGGCGGCTTCCCTGGGTCTTCCCCCTCTTGCTGGCGGGAGGGCGAAGCCCCCCCAGCACCCGCTCGCCCGCCATTCGCCCGGCCACCTGCCGCTCGCCGCTCGCCCGCCCTTCGCCCGGCCACCCGCCGTTCACCCGCCGTTCGCCGCTCGCCCGCCCTTCGCCTGGCCACCCGCCGTTCGCCCGGCTCGCCCGCCCTTCGCCCAGCTCGCCCACCCTTCGCCCGGGTTGGGGGCTCGGGGGTTGCTGGAAAGCTCCCCCAGGCCGGCTCCGATCTTTTAAAACAGGCGCGCCGCTTCTCCGCTGACTCCTGGCGAACTTCCCCGCTTTAGGAGTCAGCGGAGAAGCGGCGCGCCTGTTTTAAAAGATCGGAGCCGGCCTGGGGGGGCTTTCCAGCAACCCCCGAGCCCCCAACCCGGGCTCGGGGGTTGCTGGAAAGCCCCCCCCCAGGCCGGCTCCGATCGTTTTAAAACAGGCGCGCCGCTTCTCCGCTGACTCCTGGCGAACTTCCCCGCTTTAGGAGTCAGCGGAGAAGCGGCGCGCCTGTTTTAAAAGATCGGAGCCGGCCTGGGGGGGCTTTCCAGCAGCCCCCGAGCCCGGGTTGGGGGCTCGGGGGTTGCTGGAAAGCCCCCCCAGGCCGGCTCCGATCTTTTAAAACAGGCGCGCCGCTTCTCCGCTGACTCCTAAAGCGGGGAAGTTCGCCAGGAGTCAGCGGAGAAGCGGCGCGCCTGTTTTAAAACGATCGGAGCCGGCCTGGGGGATCGGAGCCAGCCTGGGGGGGCTTTCCCTTTCAGTTGGGAAGCTGCGCGGCGGGCGCGGCAGCAGCGAGGAGTTTGCGTGGGCGGCGGGGAAACCCCAATCTTCAGCTCCTCGCTGCTGGGAAGTAAAAACACCATCTGCGCATGCGCAGATGGTGTTTTTACTTCCGCAGCACTACTTCGCGAAAACCCGCTCGTTGCGGGGGGTCCTGGAACGGAATCCTCGCAATGATCGGGGGATCACTGTAGATGCTTGGAACACACTTCCAGCAGACGTGGTTGGTAAATCCATAGTAACTGAATTTAAACATGCCTGGGATAAACATATATCCATCCTAAGATAAAATACAGGAAATAGTATAAGGGCAGACTAGATGGACCATGAGGTCTTTTTCTGCCGTCAATCTTCTATTGTTCTAAAAAGAAGGTAATTGATTTCTCCTCTGTTCTTCCTAGGCACCCCAGAAGTATGAATAAGTTATATAAAAAGAAAATAAGCAGACATCTCTGCTCAAATGAGTTCTTCCTAAACCAGGGATGGGCATCTATGGGAATTTGACAATTCCCAGAATTCCTAAACTAGCATGAAGGCCACAGGTTGCCCTAAACAGAATGGGCTGAATCATTCCCTCAAAGCAAAACTAAACATTATGTACGGGGCTGATGGAGTTCCCAAACGGTTTCCAAATACAAATCTTCAGACATGGAGTTCTGCAGACTAAACAGAGAAAGCCTAGAACTGCCAGATCCAAGCCTCAAAAGTATTGGAACTGTCCTTACAAATCTGGTAAAGAAATGTTTCCCCCTTCTCTAATGACATCTTTTGTGTTTTACTATTAGTTGAAAATATAACCCCAAACACGTAGCCGCTTACTTGAAAACAAATCTTGGTAATCTTCATGAGTAAGCTCCTTAGGATAATAAACTAAAGCATCATTTAGTAAGGAAAATTATGCAGGAGCATTTCTAAATATTTTATGTAATGTGCAAAGGGACTGTTTTTCTCCATTTATTTGTTTCCAAACACCTTGACAGAAATGGCTCTTTTGCACATTTCCTAAATTTATGATGCTAGGCAGCGGCTGGTAGTGTTTAGACTGAAGCTGGTCTTATGATGCTACAGATGTTATGGAAGGAGAAGATGTAATGAGGAATAAAACCTGCCAGGTGGTTTAGAACAATACATTAAAACCTTCAGCTCATCTGAGTCCATAATAACAAAGGATATTTCAAAAAAGTCAAGGTGGCAGTGGGTGTCATTTAAAGCCCAGCATTACTGTATGCATTATATGATATTGATATAATTATAAAAGAGCTGGGGCTGAGACTGTTCTGCTAGGATGTCCACCCTAATTTTTTTGAACTGCCTAGGTCATTGCTTAATATTAAATGTGTTTTTAAAGTAATTTGAAGGAAGGCAGAAATATAAAAAATCTTTAATGATCCATTTATTGTTTCTCTTCTCTTGCCAGACTGAAAAGAATCAGAAAATATCTGAATATTTTTGAATAGTGGTTCTCTATATAAGATCGGTTTCAGAATTTTTAACCAAAAAAGGTGTCCTACAGATCATTATCCTTAATTGTTATACCTGGTTTTCTGGCTTCAATTATTTTCCACTATTTTCCTGTTTTTCTATTGAACAATGGTTTAATAAAACTTCCCTAAAATAGTTTTAAGGAGATTTTTCTATTGCTGGGATTTTTATGTATTTTAATTAGGCTGACATTTTTGTGCCCAATTACAGTAATAAGGTAGAATGATACCTTAAAAAGTAAACCTCTTGAAGCCCATTGAAAGACTGATAGTTTAGAATTGATATAATAATCAGCTAATACCAATCCCGAGAATGAAATTGATACAAGTTTAAATGCATATTTTTTGCATACAAAAGAAATATGTGAATTTATCATTAGACACTGTACAGTTTTATTATTCATTTTAGATTGTGTTTGGTAGTTCAGCCATCAATTTACAAAAACCTAATCTTTAAAAATCAAGAAAATATGAATTATGTTTTCATCTTCCCAGTTCTTATATGATCCAAATGTGATAAGCTGTGATAATTTTTCCTTGTCTCTCATTTTATACTTTTCTCTACTTTACAGACTTGGTATAAGAATAATTAATAATTAATCAACAATGAATTATTAATGATAAATCAATATTGTGCCCTATAATCAATATTAATATAAATCAATATCTTGCCCAAATCTCTAGCCACTTCTAACAACAAATTTTATGATTACTGTGATATTATCCATGAACAGAATTTATACTGTATATTAACTGAATATAAGAATAGTGAAAACAATAGATAAACTGGAAATATGATTTTTCAAAAATATTTAAATGGACCGAAACACATAACCTTTCCCTTGAATTTTGTAATAGCGGTAGTTTATCAGAGGCTATAAAATCGGTTGTTTTTATACAATTTAACTAACTGGCTTGTAAACAGTATGTAAATTAGATAAAGCTGCAATCCAGAGAAATTTAGGGCAGACCTGCATTTGCATTTTATTCCCTAACAATAATCTACCCTCCAAAAATGTTTTCCACAATAAACAATTTCATTTTATTGTTCTTGTCTTTTCAACTGCTTAAAGAATGTACTAGATCAGTGTTTCCTAACCTTGGCAACTTGAAGCTATTTGGACTTCAACTCCCAGAATTCCCCAGCCAGCGAATGTTGGGAAACACTGTCCTAGATAACAATGGTTACATTCTTATTTATGGCCTATTTGGCCATAGATTGTAACATTAAAGCTAATTTCACTGAAATACTACAAAGATAAGAAAACATAGAGTTTTACTTATTCATATCGCAAGCAGAGTGACAAAGGGGCGGGGAATCTTACTTAAAAATTTTAAAGCAATTTTGAGTGCTAATAATGCTATTTTTACCAATCACCATCACCAAAGGAAATTGACATGACAGAAGACAGAAAAGCCAGTCAACACAGAAGTCTACAAATGTATATATTGACTAAGCCTTAGGTTTAGCAACATTATACAGAAATGTCTCACTAGTGAGTACCAGCATCTGAAACTTTGGGACAAGGAATAGTCAGCAAATGCTTTAAGTATGCTTTAAGTATGAAGAGTAACACCTTGGTTTGAATCTAGGGGTGTCTATTAGATATTGCAAAATTTAAGCAATTAAATCTTGTGAAAACCTTCAGCCCCTTTGTTTGAGGAGAGAGGACACCTATTAATAACCCCTAAGAGAGAAAGTAAAACAGCAACAGGACTTTTTAATGTGTGACCTTCACTTCCAATTCCAGTTTCCTAGCAGTTAGATCTTTGCTTCTTCTCAAGGATTATTTTTATTAATACCCTGTTTCAGTAATGGGCAGCCAAATTTTTTACTGCCACACTGTGAGTGTGGCTTATTTTGTGGGTGTGGCTTGATGGTCACGTGACTAGGTAGGAGTGGCTTGCTGGCCATGGGACCAGGTGGGAATGGCTTGAGTGATCATCATTGTTCAAGTGAACTGTTAAGTCCTCAATTTGGAACCTCACCAATGTTGCTTTCTGGGGTAACAATTTGCTTTGCGTTTCCCACACTCTACTTCCTGGGTCACTCCCTGCCTCAGGCTAGGTACCTAGGCAAACAAGTACCAATCAGCTCTTCAGAAAAGGTGGGGGAGGAAATGGGCCCCCTGCAACTCCTGCCAGTGCTGGTATCCCTGCTGCTTTCCGAGGAGGAGGAGGAGGAGGAGGAGGAGGAGGAGGAGAGGGTGGGATGGTCAGCTGGAGCTGGACACACAGCTTCATTTATGTTGTGGGCTGCCCTGAGTCCTTAGAGAGGGGCGACATACAAATCCAATAAATAAATAAATAAATTTCCACTGGTGGAACTGAGTTCCACCCCCCGTCCTGCCTGCTGCCCACCCCTGCCTTGTCCCCCCCCCCCAAAATCAGACATCCCCTGATAATTAACCCAATCAGGCTTTTGAGTGCATGGCAATAAGCCTAAGACAGGATCTTATTATCAGGGAAACACAGCAAAAATAATGGAGGATAAAGATAGCTCTAAAACAGGTTGAAGGGGAGACTTCTAGCACTTTGGGGAAAATAGTTTTATATTAAAAAATAGTTTTTTTGATATGGGAAAAGACCATAGAAAAGATTTTTTCTGATATGGGAAAAGACCACAGCAGCATTTGTTTCAATGTCCATTTTTAGTTAATGAAATGGAAGAAGATTGAAATTACTGATGGTACCAGAGAATAAATTACCGAATGGAACATTTAATGTACTATATCAGCATTTCCAGTAATAAGTACCTCTGCCATCTCATTAATTTTACTTCACTTTGCAGCAGTGATTTTATTTTAGATTAGGCTGTTAGGCAATGAGAAGATACATTTTATCTTCTTTTTCATAAACATGTGAGATTGCTCAAAAATATCAGTACAGTATTAATATGTAATAAATATTTGAAACTTTTTAATATCTAACTATTAAAATTAGTAAATGAGAAAAAGTTTATACATATTTTTTTAAATGACAGGCCCCATTATAAGTCTCCCTGGAAAAAAGTTGTTTTTTCTAGATGTTTTACTAGAAACGTCTGTCCTTCTAGTAAATAAAATAATACATAAAATAGTTCAAATTCAATTAACAACAAAGTTGGAAGGAACCTTGTAGGTTTTCTAGTTGAAGCCCCCACTCGGGCAGGAAACCATACACTACTTCAGACAAATGCACGACTGGTGGCTTAAAACACCGACCGAAATTGCCCCCGGAGCAGGGCGATGCTGCTGTCGGCTCCACGGAGCCCCAAACTTCCGGTTTCCAGTGAAACTGGAAGTTCGGCTTTTGGCAGCGCGCCAAAGAGGCGCGCTGCTTGCTGGGCTTAGGGGGAGGTCCTAGATCGCCCTATTTAAGGGCGAGCCGAACAGGACCTCCTCCTTGCTTGGTGGAACTCCGAAGCGAACACCCACCCGCCCTCTGCTATCAACAGTGTGTCTGAAACAGGTCGCTTCGGGGTTGAATAGGAATTTTTTGTGGCCTCCCCTTTAGAGGCGGCCGTTTTTTCACCTATTCCACACTGACGGTACGGATGGAATGATTACGGGGTGTAGCGCACATAGATTTTAGATTTAGGCTTCCCTTTGGTCACTGGGGTTGGCAGGTTAGGGGCGGAAATGGGCAGTAGAAGCGACTGTGCATGCTCCTTTGAGCATCTTTTTAAAAGGTGATGGACCGCCTCTCTCCAGGAACTAGAGGTTATCACAACGTTGGGGATTGGAGAGAGGATGCCCATGGGACTCACTGGATCCAATTTCCCTTGGGGGATTGGAGGGTGGAGGAGCTCCTCCCACATGCCAAGGGGCATGGCTCGGATCCAGGTGAAGGTGGCTACCTTCACCTGGTTCAGCAAGGAGTTATGCCCAATGTTGCCAAGGAAGGTTCTGGCAGGAATTTCCACCCCGTTAGTTTTTGGCCTCTGCAGGTCCTTTGTTATAGCTAAATTTAAATATTTAAATTTACGTATTTAAAGTTACGTTATTTAAATTTATGTTAATTTAATAAAATGACCCTATATTTAATCCATACAATGTCTCAGCATCTTTACTCCGCTTCCGGGGCAAATTGTTGTCCAACAACTTCATAAAAACGTATAGTTGGTATTCCTTAATTTACTTGAATTTCTAATTCACCCTGTTTATTCCTCCTACTCTGTGCTTTAGTGTATAGACATTTAAGTCTATTTTGATTGACCTTGTGTTTATTGACTAGATGACCTGTGTTGTGCCTGACTGCCCCTACTTTCTTGCCACCTGTTTCATGGTATGACATTCACAATTAAATGTTTGGCTTTCCTTGACAGCAGAGCTGATAAACGTATCCCCCCACACACCTATGTTGCGTGGACTGTTAACCATATTAATTTTAGATTGCTGAGGCCAGAAATGTTCTGTATCAATTAAATCTCTGTCCCAGTTTAGTTTCAGTTTAAATGTTTATCCAAGAAATCTGTGAATTTAATACCAAGTAGCTCAGTCCCTTTCTTTGATGGATGCAAACCATCTCTTTTGTATAGTTTTCTTTGGACCAGCTGCAGACATCATGACTAATGAAACCAAAGCCTTCCCTTTTACACCATTCCTTTAGCCACACATTCCCCCAAGAATGCCATTATGAAGTCTCATTTTGCAAAAGAGTACATTGGCCTATGCATCTGCATAAATCATTTCTTTCTTTATGACCACAAACAGTATTAGAATAATGCATGATAAAACATGAACACTGTATCCAGTTTCAGACATTTAGGACTAATTTTTTTCCAGTTTCAAACATTTAGGTCTGCTTTATATAACCTTAAATCAATTGTACCAATTCTCAGTTCATTCAATCCAGTGTTCAAATTAAGAGTTATTAATAAAGGCCCAGAAAGCTTTGGCCAGATTATATTAAGCATTACATTCTTTCATATAATTTTTTTCTCATAGGGAGATTCAGCTGATTTGATTCAGAACTTTTGTGACAACATCCTTTTTCCAGAATTCCCTTCCAAGGAAAATGGTACATCGCTAACAGTTTTATTCTACTTATCTTACAATGCTTTAACAATGTTAATTTAGGATTGAGCTACTCAATTTCATTTGGTTGTTCGATATCGCTTTGTTTCATGTCCTACTTTACAAGAACTTTTACATTACAAAACATGAACTAGGGTAACATGTTTCTATAACTAAATGAAAAAGCTTAACAGGTGAAAGGAAAACTGACAGAAAGCATTATAGGTTGTAGAATCCAGATCCTCTGGTCTGCTCAAACAAACATTGTTTGTTTGTATAGTAATAAAGCTTCAAATGACATGAAAAGATACTCCAGTATATGTAATTAAGCATGTTCTATGTATATAATACAGATTGATTAAACTCATTTATGTAACTTGAAAACAATCAAATTATTACTTGATTATTTTCAAGTCATATTTATTTGAAAATTCAAATAATTATTAATGTAGATTGAAAATAATGTTCAGTGTAACTTGAGCTATGAAATACTTTTAGACTGTAAATTGCTGTTGCTATCATCCTTTTTGAATGGCACATATTCTATTTGTACATAATCCACAGAAATATAGTGATTAATCACAAATAATATTAAATACATTCAAAATTCACCCCTGGCATTTGTTTAACTGTTGCTGAAATGCCAATGGAATCAAATGTAAAAGAAGCATTGATATTATTGAAAAACATTGTGAACTTGTTCTCCTCAATCTACTGGGAACTGCAGGATGCAATGCTACTTTTCAGCTTTGTCTTACATGGTAACAATAGTTCATTACATGCTTCCCATCAGCAACCTCATCAGTGTCCTTGAACATAACAAAGGTTATCAGAGGGATACATGCAAGTCATAGTCACACCGCCTTATTTAGTAAATGAATGCAAGAAGTATTTGTGTATGGATTAGATGCAACTGGCACTTCTATTTGTAGCTACACAAAGAGGCTGCTTGTCTTACCAGCACTTTTTCTCCCTAAACATAGCCAAAGACCAAGGGGAAAAAATAGCCTATCTCACTAATTAATGACGGTATGGATTGCTGAGAAGTTGACCCAACTGTTCTGGAAAAAAAAGGCAGATAATCTTAACATACAAACACACTCTGAAAGGGTGAGAATAGATTAGAATCTAATTTTATTTAGAAATAAACTAGTCAAACTGATCATTTCTTTGTAACAAGTGTTTAAACTACTGGCATTGATTGATTAATTGATTGATTGATTGATTGATTGATTGATCCCTGAAGGGGCGGCCTACAAATCTAAATAATAATAATAATAATAATAATAATAATAATAACAACAACAACAACAACAACAACAACAACAACCCAGGAGACAGCAGAATTGAGGAAAAGCAGCTAGAGAAATTAGTGAAATACGAAGATCTAAAAACCGAGCTGCAACGACTCTGGCATAAGCCAGTGAAAGTGACCTCAGTGGTACTTGGCACGCTGGGTGCAGTACCAAAGGATCTCAGCGGACATTTGAAAACCATCGGAATTGACAAAATCTCCATCTGTCAATTGCAAAAGACCGCTTTACTGGGATGAAACATAATTTGCCGCTACATCACGCAGTCCTAGGTGCTTGGGAAGCGCCCGACTGGTGATGAAATACGAAATCCAGCATAGTGATCTCGTTTGCTGTGTTGTACTGACATAATCATCATCATCATCATCATCATCATCATCATCATCATCATCACCTGAATTTAAAAGTGGCTGCTTGTGAATCGCCGAAGCTGCTTCCCAGAATGATGGCGACAATTAAGAGCTCCCACTCAGAGACCGTAGGTCGCTCGATTGGGCAGATATTAGCGTTAGGTGGGAAGTGCAGGAAGCGCGGAAATGTCAACCCCCAATCCAGCAAGTTCTCCCTCTGTAACAAAATCGGGAGTGAATAACTCCCTTGGCCACTGTCCCCTTTCGATACGCCAATCCAAGCCACTATGATCACAAAGGAGCACCTGTTCGTGTGTCAAATTAAGGGAATCTCCTGTTCAGGTGGAGATCTGGACCTGTAGCTGGAGGCCTCGGCCTGGTGGCTGGAGCCTAGGCTCCCTGCACCATGTTGCTTTTACCCTGAAACTCATTTAGAGGGATCGAGGATGATAGCTCCACCTACTATGGAGAACATTCTCTCTCTTGAGCATCTTCATTGATGGCCTTCTGGAAACTATTCTTTAAAAAAGTTGTTTGGGAGGTCACTATTACCTTTAATAGTTATTTTTTTAATTGGCTCTTATGTCTTACTGTTTTTATATTCTAATCCTGCTGCAGTAAGGATAACTTGAATCTATCAGAATACAACAAAGAAATAAGCAAGCCAGGAGAAATACAAGCTGGAATGAATGAATGTTAAGAGTTGTCTGCTTTTTTCTTACTGTGATGGCAGACTTAGTAAATGGCCAGGAAGACTAAATCTGCTTACAATATATATGATTCACCAGAGGAGCTTCCAATGACCTATATCAGAGTCACTAAGGGTGGGTATATTATTGATTTTAAAACATACACACACACACAAACACACATATATGTTTTTCTGTCAAGTCAACTGGCAGATCCAAATATGGGAGGGAACTCATTGCTCCCTTTTGCCTCTCAGCCCCACTCCAGGGACCATCCAGACACCAAATCATATTTCCAAATTTGTAAAGAACTGATAAAGAAATAGAGGGAGACCATGATAGATCTATTTTGAGCTTTTTAGCTCTCGTCAGTAAGTCATACCCTCATAGGATTCAAACCTGGGTTAAAGGTTCTAATCACTAGGCCACAGGTTCTACTCATTTTTATCAGTTGAGCCACGGGAAATTTAAATGTTTTTTCTGTCAGGTCACATTATATAAATATAATTATTATATATACAATTATATATTATATATATATGTATGTTCTGCCGGCGTGTTTCAACCACTCGTAATTACAGAGTAATGACACATTACACTGACACATTACACAGAGTAATGACACATTACAATGTCCAGGAAGACACACACCACACGATAAAAGGAAAACCCAAAAGTTTTTATAAACAGAAAAACAGAAACAGCTCCCTTTTTAAATGTCAAAGGGATTTTCTGGTACACACAAGGCACAGGTTAAATGCAATCCAATTGCTCACCCAATAACTGGGAAATTGAGTCCAATTCTAAAGTCCAGAGAGTCCACACACCATCTTGAAGAGCACAAAAACCACGATCTTGATGAAACAATGAATCAGATAAACTGCCACAAGGCTAAACCAACACGCTGTTCTTTTTATCTGTAGCACTAATTACAGCATCCCCACTTAACCACAAGTGGCCTCATTTTCTCTTGTAATAATCCTTCAGTTGTTGTCTCCTATGCATCACTCTACGCATGCGTGGATGTGTCATTAATTCTTGTTCAGAATCCAAGGATGATACAGATGATTGATCTCCTCCTGGGCTGTCTGCCAAACTCCCCTCTTCCCTGTCACTCACGCTTCCTTGGTCAAAGGAGGCTTCGTCGGCAGATTCCATCCGGAGCAAAACAGGCCTGCGGCATGTGGATGTTTCCCACACATCCACCTGCACATTCCTTGGGGCAGGAGCTGGGCCAGAGCTAACCACAACATATATAATTGTGGGTGTTCCAGAGATTACAGAGATTGGAGAGGGATTCTAAGAAAGGAAGCTCTTTTCTCTTCTACACACCACGATTAATATAATTGCCTGGCAGCAGAAAAGGGTCAAACAAAGGAGAGATTGCCTACAGAAATTGCTGGTTTATCCTCCCACGACTTCCCCCGCCTGCCCAATCATAGAACAGAGAGATTGGAGAGAAAGATTTCAAGAGAGTAAACTGCACTTTTGCATTGTTTTAGATGTTTAGAAGACTAAATAGCTCATTCTCCTGCAGAGCTTCTGTCTCCAATTTCTCTGTTGTAGGTAGTCACAGGACAATGTATATTGACTATAATAGTGAGCATGTGACTAAGGAATATTGCAAAGATTGTAAATGGTTGTTACATTTATTTTTTCAGCATTGCCATAACTTTGAATTTTTTATTATTTTATTTTAGGAAATTTATATTGTTGCCTGCCTATTCACACATGGCAACAAAAGGTGGCTTACAGGAAGATAAAAACCTCATATATGAAATAATAAAACTAATGAAAAAGAATAATCACATAATAATATAATAAACTAATGGTCAGTAAGTGAGGAGTATCTGTATAATCTGCAAAGTTTTATCATTTTTTGGATGAGCAATCAGATTTTTTTTAATTTAGCAGTCAAAAGAGCCATCCTCATACCAACTCAGATATTTCATGGATTTATAATCCTAAGTATTATAAAATGACTGAAATCTCATACTTCAGGATCAAAATGGTAAACCTTCTATGAAGAATTTGAACCTGCATCTCCAAGCGTAATAAACTGGAAAAAGGCTAAGTTCTGACTCTAATTGGTGGCTCTGTTACCAAATAGCATTTGCTCATCCTTTTTTTCATTTTCAGTAGTTCTTTTTGTGTGGGGAGGGGAAAGACAGCAGATTGACTTAAAGCCTTTGTAAGATTCAATAATTTTTTTAGCATTTGCACAATCCTGAAGAATTAATTTTCTTACAATTAATTTATGCTTTTAAAATATTATGCTCTCCCATATTCTCTGGATGATTTTGCGGTAATAGTCCATAATTGAGTTTCCTAGATCAACATGGGTAATTAATTCTTAACTTGGCAGATCAGACAAACTGAGCAAACCAGCAGCATTCCTATACATCTCTTCATTCCATTTAATCCATAGCTTCCAGTCTCTAATTCATTATCAGGATAAAATTGGAAAAGTTAAGAATCAAACTCAGCAGAAGTTGATCACTATTTTGGGCACAAGTGTACCTGTAGACAGGGGTCCCCAACCTTTCGGACCTCAGGGACCACTAAATTCATAATTTTAAATCCTGCGTACCACTAATATGATCTGCCTAATGACTGGGTGGGCATGGTTAGGTGGTCATGTGACTGGGTGGGCATGGCCAACTCAATGTCACTCACATCAAGGGGTGCCTCACCAGTCTCTATTTGCCCCTCCCCTGCCAGACAGGAAGCAGTCGTTGGAGCTAAGCAGCCACCATGAGAAAGAGTTAGCAAAATACTGGCTCAGTTCAAATTGGATCTGAGTGGCAGCTCAGCTGAAGCACCTCACTAAGAACTATGAGAACAGGGTTTCCAAGCAGAGGGAAGACCCGCAAGGCCAGGTATCGGTGCTTGGAGGCTCAGCAAGCTGAGATGGTCAGCCAGTTCCAGGCCATGATGCAGTCCCACTCAAACCAGGTCTCCAGCTCTGGCCATCACTGGAACTTCCCTTCAGCCTTCACCCAAAGCCCCACACCAGGAGACTGAAGCAGACCCCAAGTCGAAATTTCTGCCTCCCCCTAGCCTGCACAAAAATACACCGAAGAGGGAGAATCTCTGCAGAAGCATAAATGTTCATTGAACATATCCAGCCCAGGCCCCATAGTTTGAGGACCCTTGATTTAGTACAATATTTTAAAAATGTAAATATATTTCTGCAGACCACCAAAATTTTCTCATAGACCACCAGTTGGTCACTATTGCTCTAAACAACTGGCAATGCCCTACTAAATCCTTCAGGGCATCGGAACAGAATACCTCCAGGACCACCCTCTGCCGCATGAATCCCAGCGACCAGTTAGGTCCCACAGAGTTGGCCTTCTCCTTGTCCCGTCGACTAAACAATGCCGTTTGGCGGGACCCAGGGGAAGAGCCTTCTCTGTGGCGGCCCAGCCCTCTGGAACCAACTCCCCCCTGATATCAGAGTTGCCCCCACCCTCCTTGCCTTTTGTAAGCTCCTTAAAACCCACCTCTGTTGTCAGGCATGGGGGAATTGAGATACTGTATTCCCTTCCCCCATGGCTTACAAAAATTTATGCATGGTATGTCTGTATGTATGATTGGTTTCTCAAATTGCGGTTTCTTTTTAAATTAACTTAAATATTAGATTTGTTTATATTGTTTTATTAGTGTTGTTAGCCGCCCCGAGTCTATGGAGAGGGGAAGCATACAAATTTGATAAATAAATAAATAAATAAATAAATAAATAAAAATAAATAAATAAATAAATAAATAAATAAATAAATAAACCATGCAATATCAGCTAATAATTAAGAGCTGACATTTTGATTCCAATGAAAAAATAAATTCTTCTGGGCCATCTCTCTCTGGATTATTTGGTTTGTTAGTCCAGTCAGTTTGTCACCTGCATTAAACAAAATTCTTCCAGATTACACATCATGTCATTGGAGAAGCAAGCAGGTTAACAAGTCTCAGCAGCAGCAGTTGAAGGAAGCAATTATAGTGTTGAGTAATTAGGATCTCAATGTTTGGCCCCATTCTGTCATTAAGGTCACCCTCCAACAAGAAGATCCACTGCTGAATAGATGGTTGTCTAATTAACCACTTATTTCTCTAAATTGTGCTACGTTTGCTTAATCTGCAAGCGTCAGCATGGTGGAAGCAAAACAGCAAATTAATATCTGGAGAAGCGGAGGACTGTAGCAAATCATGTACATGGGTTTTCCAATGAATCCTCTCATTAACTTTTGCTTGGACATTAACTTCATATATGTTCCTGCTTTGAGACCAGAATAATTTAAGGAGGTTTTGATCTTGGTTACCAGTTCAGGCATTACAGAGGTTTAAGAAGGAACCTGAAGACTGAACAGAGGGGTGAATGAGGAACTATTGTACATTGATCACATCCTGGACACAAACGGCTTCAACTCCTACCCTCAAAAATGATGCTATAGAGCACTGCACACCAGAACAACTAGACACATGACAAAGTCTTACATGCCCTCTGATATGCTCCGTGTGTTACTTGTGGCACATGTGCCATAAGTTCGCCATCACAACTCTAGATCATTTTTAGCTAATCTATACAACTGATAATAAATTGGTGCTGACATTGTACACCCATTGAAGACGGATACGTGCAAATGACACAATACGTAGCTGCCATAAAAAGGTCAATTCAGTGCAGACCATGGTACAGGATAATAAATTTACCAAGATTTTTTTTTAAAAAACCAGTAACTCTATAAGATAGCTGTTAATAGCAGCAAGAAATCACAGGTAATCAAGGAGATCACACTGGCTGGAGAATTCCAGGTCTTGAAGTCCAAACATCTTAAAATTGCCGACGCTACTGAGTCCAGATTGTAATGGCGTATGAAGGTATTAGGAGACGCCCACGTAGCCGCCCTGCAAATGTCCTCAATGGACGCCTGAGTCCTCCAAGCCACTGAAGTGGCTGCACTTCTAGTGGAATGCGCTGTTACCCCGGTTGGTGGTACTTGAGACCGGGCCTTGTAAGCCTCCTCAATACAGTCTTTCAGCCAGCGACTGATGGATCTAGCTGACACTGCCAGACCCATTGATCGCTGACCAAAGGACACAAACAGCCGGTCAGATTTCCTGAAATGTCCAGTCCGTCTGATGTAGATTTTCAAGGCCCTCCGAACATCTATCTTGTGCCATCTCAGCTCAAGAGGGTGCTGTCCATGTGTGCAAAAGTCTGGCAACACTAACTCCTGAGCCCTATGAAACCCAGAGTTAACCTTGGGGATAAATGTAGGGTCTAACCTCAAAACTACCCGATCAGGGTGGAATATACATAAATCTGCACGCGTAGACAGGGCCGACAGCTCCGACACTCTGCGTGCCGACGTAATTGCCACTAAAAAGGCAGTCTTTAATGAGAGCAATCGTACTGGAATAGTTCTCATCGGCTCGAAAGGAGGGGCTGTCAACGCCTTGAGTACCAGGGAAAGGTCCCACGTCGGGAATCTGTGTACTGGAGGCGCATGGGTGTTAATCGCGCCTTTAATAAAATCCCTAATCCAAGGATCTTGTGATAGGGAGCGAACGTGGGGTACCCGGATGATGGTTGCCAGAGCAGCTAAATGCCTTTTCAAGGTATTCGGGGCTAACCCTTTTTCTATCCCTGACTGTAGAAACCGTAAGATTGACACAACCGAAGCCTCCCCTGGACTAAGGTGGTGATCCAAACAAAACTTACAGAAGGCTGCCCAAGTGGCCTGGTATAGTCTTACCGTTGAAGGGCGACGTGCTGCCTGAATGGTGGATATGACCTCGTCTGGCAAGGCTTGCTGTCTCAGACCCGCCCTCTCAAGTGCCAGGCGGTCAGTTTGAACCACTGAGGGTCCGGATGGCAAACTGACCCCTGAACCAACACTACCTCGGAATCTGGAATCCTCCACGGGGGAGACACCGACAGGGCTACTAGGTCTGCAAACCAAGGCCGTCTCGGCCAATAGGGAGCCACCAAGATCATTTCCACCCCCTCCCGAATTGTCTTGTCTAGTATCCTTTGAATCAGACACGTGGGGGGAAAGGCATACAGTAACCCCTGGGGCCATGGTGACCATAGGGCGTTGACCCCTTCCGCCCCTGGCGTCGGAAACCGGGAGAAAAACCTCTGTAATTGGGTGTTTGATGGGGTTGCGAAGAGGTCCACCAACGGAAGACCAAATCGGCGCACTATCTGCTTGAAGAGTGCAGGGTCCAGCTGCCACTCCGAAGGATCCAGAGTGGACCTGCTCAGCCAGTCCGCCTGCACATTGCTGGTCCCGGCAATATGCTCCGCCATCAGAGAGGCCAGATGAGATTCGGCCCAATCGAAGAGGTCCGTGGCTTGAGCCATGAGGCGATGAGACCTGGTACCTCCTTGATGGTTCAGGTGGGCTTTTGTGGCCACGTTGTCCGTCAGAACCAGGACATGCCTGTCCTGAACCCAGGGAGCGAAGGCCTGAAGGGCTAAGAACACCGCTCTGAGTTCGAGAACGTTGATATTGACCTGGGTTAAGTCCTCCTGAGACCACAAGCCCTGAGCTATATGAGGCCCCATATGAGCGCCCCAGCCGGACAAGCTCGCGTCTGTTGTGATGATCACACGCTCGTGGCTGTGAAGAGGAGAACCCTGGATCAAAGCTGGGGACAACCACCATGTCAGCGACTGCTTGACTGAAGCTGGTAGTCGCACCTTTCGGTGGGAGTGACTCACCTTGTCCCTCTGGGCCGGGAGGAGAAACCATTGGAGGCCCCTCATATGATGGCGAGCCCAAGGCACAATCCCTATGGCCGAGACCATAGTCCCTAGTACCTTGGACAATGTCGCCAACGGTATTTGCCTTTGTCGACGAAGGCTGGTTACCAATCTCCGTATATTGAGGACCCTCTCTGGTGTTAGCGAGACCGTGTCCTCTGCGGTGTCTATGATGGAGCCGAGGTGTTGGATTGATGTGGTGGGATGAAGATGGCTCTTCTCCACGTTGACCGTGTACCCGTGTCTCTCCAGAGTCTCCCGTGTGAGCGCCAGATGGTGTTGCGCTTGGACCATAGACTTGGACATAACGATTATGTCGTCCAAGTATGCCATAACTCTGATGGACTGGGCCCTTAGATGTGCTGTCAGAATGTCCATCAGCTTCGTAAATGTACGGGGAGCCGAAGATAGGCCGAACGGCATGGCACGGTACTGGTAGTGGACCCCGTTGAGACAAAACCTGAGGTACCGACGATGAGCTGGCCAAACCGGAACATGCAGGTAAGCCTCTTTGAGGTCGATAGAGGCGAGAAAATCGTTGTGCCGAACCGAGGCCAAAATCGACTGCAGGGAGTGCATGCGAAATCTGCGATACCGAATGAAGGTATTCAGGAGCTTTAGGTTTAATATCATCCTGAACCCCCCCGAAGACTTCGGCACTAGGAACACAACGGAATAAAATCCCGTGCCCTTGGCATGTTCGGGCACCTTCTCTATTGCTTGTATGTTGAGAAGGTGTGTTATCTCCAGTTGAAGATGACGTCTTTTGAGTGGGTCTCGTGTTAGCGGACAGGTGACAAATCGGTTTGGCGGGGGCTGCAAGAACTCCAGGCGCAGTCCTCTTGATATTGTGGCCCTTGCCCATTTGTCGGTGGAGGTAATCCTCCAGGAGGCACTGAAGTGTTGAAGTCTGCCTCCTATGGGCTGTAAGGGAGCCAAGTCATTTTGTGCGCCTGAAGCCACGTTGGTTCCCTCTAAAAGGACGCCTTGACTGCTGGTATCCTCTGGGCCTATCCTGAAAGGCCGCTCGGTCCCCTCTAAAGGCGGGTTGGCCATACTGATTTTGGGTGTATGACCTATTATTCTGGCTAGCCGAGGAAGAGGAATCCCAACGAAAGGGCTGACGGCGAGCGTAAGGATTGGGTCTACGCTCCTGGCGCCGGTATGCTCTGGGGAGGGTCTTACGTTTGTCCTTATCCTCAATGAGGACAGGGTCCAAAGCCTCCCCAAAGAGCTTCTCCCCTTGGTATGGAGATGATGCCAGGTTCCACTTGGACTTCAGGTCCGCTGGCCAGCTCCTCAGCCAAAGAAGGCGTCTGGATGCAAGTGACGCCGCCATTCCTCTGGCCGAAAACTTTGCGGCATGGAGAGTTGCATCCGCTGAAAACTGCGCAGCTGCCAATAATTTACTGAGGTCCTGCCGTAAGCGACCTTCGTCTGGAGATAGGCGGGCTTGCACCTCCTGCAACCACATTATGGAGGCCCTATTGAAAAATGAAGCTGAGGTCGCCGCCCTAAATGCCCAGCTTGCCATTTGATGGGATTTTCTGAGTAAAATTTCCGCCTTTCTATCCTCTGGTTTCAAGCTGTCGCCCGTTTCAGATGGTACCAAGGCCTTAGATATCAAAGTCATTACCGGCTGGTCTATGGGCGGAAATTCTAGCAGCTTCTCCATGTCATCATCTAAAGTATAAAACTTCCTTTCGATGACCGAAGGGCCTTGAGCTGCTGCAGGCTGCTGCCATGGGCGCTTGATGCTTTGCCTGAATATGTCCGAGGATGGCACATGATCAGTCTCGGGTTGGGGCTCCTTGAACAATACTGCCGAAGGCTTAGGGTCATCTGAGGCCTCAGTAGCCTTGGTTGGACCCGGCAAATCTGCCACCTGCTTAGCTTTATGTAGCAGAATCTTGAAAAGGGGAGCCTTAAAGAGTCCAGCTGTCACCGGAGGATCAGGAGTTGTCTCATCATCCGAAAAGTCGAATTCTCTTTCTGCCTCCTCTAGGGGTGACGGCTCCTCCATCCAGGACCCCATACCCGAGGGGGGCGGTGCAGCCCATAGGTTCCTGGGCTGTGCTGGCTGGGGGTGTGGGATATTCTGTTGCACCCCAGCTGCCATCCCTTGTGAGTAAACATCAGAAATGAGTCCCTGTAAGGCAGGGGACATCTGCTGCCAGGTATCTGGTTGCACACGCAGCCCAGCCGCAGTGGGCGTAAAGGTGGCAGAAGGGGCACTCTTCAATGAGTGGCTGGCAGACCCTGGCCTTGGTAGCTGAAGGCCAGATGGAGGAGCAGCCTGAGGCATAAATGGGTGCTGCCTCTCTGGAGACCAATCTCTCTCTGATAATGTCTCTGAGGGTCTCAAAACAGATAAGGCTGGTGGATCCCTGGCCTGCAATAAGGGAGAGACGGTTCTTGGAGCTAAGAGGGCTGCCTCCAGTTTCTGCTCCAACGCTTTAATGCGCCTCTCTGCCTCCTTGATTGAAGAAGAGGCTGTGGCCTTAGATTTTTCTTTGGACTTCCCCTTGCCTTTATCCTGAGGCAATACAATGGGGGAAGATGCTTTCTCTAAGGTTTTATCCTCCATTACTCACGGTTAACAGTTGTTTTATTATTAACAGAAGCTGCAGCACGCTGACAGATAGAGCTGTCACTGAGCAAATGCACTCAAAATGGCGTTTTGGCACTTCAGAGCCTACGCCTGAGTTTGACAGGTTGGTCGCGCCCATTGATTGGGCGGAGAGCAACCTTATACCCGCCTAAACAGGGCGGGCGCGGGCATCCGTTGATTCAAAATGGCGTTCCCGCTCTTTTTTGCCGCCCTCGCCAACACAGGGAGCTTCCAGCAATTTATGCCCCCCCCACACCATCCGCTTTTTCGAGCCAGCCGATCCAAGCGGCTTCCCCGGCTCTGCAAACGGCTTTTCGGCTTCGGCGGCAAAGGCGGCGGCGGCGGCGTCAATCAAAAGCCGCCGAACAGCTGAGAGGCGCTGGCCCGGCGCCAATTCAAGCCGCCTTCATTCTCCGCGGCAATCCTGCAGTTCTACATCGAAATTCTGCAGTCCAAGCTTCCCAGTGAGGGGGGCGGACCCCCTCACCTTCAGCTGACAGCCGGGTATGACCACTGAGGTCGGGGACCCTAGGCTGAGGTGCTCCTCGTTAAGCATGGTACCCACGGAGGGAAGGGAAGCTCGAGGAGATTAACGGTGGGGGTGATTCTGCCCGCGGAGGGCAGAGGCCCCTTAATTCCCTTTCAAGAGTCACTGCACCTGCAATTAGAAAGGGGAGAAAAAACAGAAATTAAATAATTAATTATTAATATTATTATTATTATTATTATTATTTTTATTATTATTATTATTATTGTTATTATTAATGCTTCCTCAGAGAAGCAAACTCAACAGTCTCTACACTAAGACTGAGTTTTTAAAACTGAGGTATTGGGGGCTGCTGAGGGGCGGTGACTACCTCATATTTAAATATTTAAATTAACTCAGTCTCTACCAATAAGATTGGTGAATTACCCATGTTGGACTCTCCTTCCAGATGCAGTGGAGAATGACACAATACGTAGCTGCCATAAAAAGGTCAATTCAGTGCAGACCATGGTACAGGATAATAAATTTACCAAGATTTTTTTTTAAAAAACCAGTAACTCTATAAGATAGCTGTTAATAGCAGCAAGAAATCACAGGTAATCAAGGAGATCACACTGGCTGGAGAATTCCAGGTCTTGAAGTCCAAACATCTTAAAATTGCCAAGTTTAGAGGGGCAAAAACACTGCCTTAGATAGATACATTTCAGCCAACAGTTTAGTTACAGTTGTCACATTTTAACATACAGTTCTTGCCTGTGCAACAAAATAGCTGCACAGTTAGCAGCAGTTTGCTTCATGATGTGGTTCAGCTGTTTTCCTCCATATAATTTCTGACATCACAAGGAACAAAACAGAGAACAGAGTTTCAATTGGGGCTCTTCTGTGTACTGGAGTGTTACAATCATGCTTATTTTGCATTGTTTGGAAATAACCATTTAAAAAAATCTTGGTTATATAATGCCAATACTTGCAATGTTCCAGCGGGGATATGTTCATAAAGATGCTCACAGAAATTGACAGGAACCTTCACAATACAGGCTGCCTTTGTGTCCATGTAATTAGAAATGACATAAATGGGAAATTACCAAAAAAGTTACTCATGTAGCTCACAAATTCTCATTCAGCCCTAACCAAGTCTTCTAGCATCACTGATAAAGAAGTCTAGGGATGCATTTTATCCATATGCTTATTGACCTTGGACTTGTAGGGATAGGATGGGGATTTGCTTTCTTCTAACCACACAGTTCACATCCTATTCTGTGTTGCTTTTGGCTATTGTATAGAGATGATTTGCCATAACATGTATTGTAAATGTGACATTGGAGCACATGGGCAGATCCATTTACAACAATATACAACCTTAATACAGTCCCTCATGTTGTGATGAACCCCCCCAACCATTAATTTAGCACCAATTCTCCCAACAGAGCTTTAAGCTGATTGGCAGAAAGGTGAGAGGGACGCCCCCACTGTAAACACCTGATTGGTCAGATTGTAAAAATATGTTCCAAGATGCCAGAATAGAAGCTTTAGCTCCCAACACCACGGAAAATTGGTCTTTTCCCATGGTCTTAGGCAATCCCTGTGAAATGGTCATTCGACCCCCAATAGGGTCCCAATCCCCAGGTTGAGAACCACTGATTTATAAGGTCCATGGTGCTGTGGTTGGCTCGCAGCCAGGCCCTCTGGACACGGACTTTGAGCTTGATGAACTGGGGCCATCAAGGCACAGTCGGCCTGTGTGGCTGTTGGAGGAGTCAGACAGCGAGGAGGAGGAGGAGGAGGAGGGAGAGTCTGGGTGTGAGGAGCCTACAGAGGCTATAGAACTCCCAACTGGGGATTTGCAGCCCCAAGAGGGGATTTACCAGGATCTGAGGAGAAAGAAGAGGAGATAAGGGACCCAATCCTGAATGTATGGGTAAGAAGGATGCAGGGGAGGCAGGAGCAATTAAGAAAGCTCAGAAAGAGAAAGTGAGCTCAGCTGTGCATAGTCTGCACAGAGAGTATATAAGGGGGAGGAGTTGGAAGGTGCTCTTTGCAAGAAGCCAACGTTCGTGCCTCTGGAAGAGAAGAGCCTGTGAAGAGTGTTTTTGCCTGAAAAACCTTGATACAGTACAGGACATTTATAGAATTAATTTCATGTAAGTAGACTTTTGCTGAGAAGCAACTGTATGGGATTTTATCTTATCACATTGGCCTCATGCCTGGATTTTGGCAAGTTGAAAGACATTGTTTTGGTTCATCGTTGCGCAATTCAATAAACGTCCTTGTAACTAGTCTTGTTTCTTTTCAAACCTTTGTGTTTGGGTTTTAATTTGGGGCTAACTACCAGTCAGCTGCCACGCAAGACAGAACACACGGTATGGTATACTCTACATAATCAACCAACCCCCCCCCCCCAAAAAAATCTGAACGTCTCAGTGTTCCTAGAGCCAAATGCTTTGCAGCAGGTCCAAAGCCCTGCTATTTTGAATTTGCCCAATAGGCAGGCTAGGTAATCAATCATTCCACGATTCGTTCATGACCAAACCTTTATAGCAATAATGGCATAATCAATTTTATTTCCCCCCAAATGCAACCTGTGTCAAGTCACCTCCTTCCATCTTTCCGCAGTCACTATGTCACACTACATGCTGCCAGTATGATTAGCCTTCCATCTTCTCTATGATCCTAAACACAGCTCATTACATTAAAAATAATAATACAATAATTATGGAAATGTGCTGTACATGTATTAGTTGGGTAAAACTGATACATGTACAACATACCAGATCACGTAATAGCAGACTCCGAAAACTGCTAAGGATGTGGCTTATCCTCCAATGTCTTTACATGTGGATAGCATTAATTAAATAAATGAATAATCCAATGACAAAGCTGTTTGGGTGACCTTGGACCAGCCATTCTTTCTTAGCCCCAGTGTAACCCACAGGGTTCTTGTGGAAAAAGGAGGCAGAAAAGTGTGGGATATAAATCTAAAAAATGATAATAATTATCAGACCTGAGGAAAGGGTACCTATTTTTCTTTGTTTTTAGGGATATTTTTGTGAACTACCTAAAATCATAGTATAAGATAGGTGGCCACATAAGTCAAATAAGGAAACAAGTAAGAAAATAAGTAAGTAGTTTCAGTTGTATTTAGCTGAACCAGTATTAATCTATTATAAATGCGTAAGCTTGTCAATCACTTATTTCTTGGATTCCTGAGGCAAAATCCAGTGACATGATTCCAATAGTGGAATCAATGAGATGGGGTTTTTTCCTCCTTCCCTACAAAACCACTCATAGATTTTGTAGCAAGACAAAAAGGCTGCAGTAGGAAAGACAAACATCAAAGCTCTTTTTTGTAATATACGGCCAAGTTGTGGCCCCTGGATTCCTTCCACACAGAATAAATTAATGTTCAGCTTCACCTCTTGAATTCAGGAAGAGACACTTGTTTAAGTTTATAATGTAAGAAGGATTTTGATTTTCACCTCTCGTTGAATTAGTACATAATGGTGCACATTAAGCTTTATATTTGGGTAGAATAGATGGATTTCTTCATCTTCTGATGCAGTCAACACACTGTGATTAAAGTGACTAGAAATAGGCATCTTTTGAGGACTTGATTGTCTGTTGTCAGAAGAACCTTGTGACAATCACTAATCTATTTTCTAATTAGAAAAAAAAATCAAGTGTGAAGTGATAGGTCTATTTTTGCAGTTTCAGCCCTTTGATTGCAGACCATATATGTACTGCAGTATTACATTCAGCTTAGTGGCTTGAAAATTGTGCTGGCCTATTGTAGATAAGAAAACACCTTTCAAACTGTTATTAGAGGTTAAACCAGATAGATAAATACCTTCTATAAATAGTTTCAAGTGCAAGACCTGTATCTGCAACTAGGCACCATTCTTAATTTTAAAGTTTTCCAGAGATGCAGACACATCAAGCACCCCACAGAAGTAAGGCTGTGCAAAATGTTCTGTGAGAGAATCATTCATGTACAAACTAAATGGTTTCAGAAGATCAGTACCGAATTTGAAGAAGACATTTTGAGTGTGTTGATTTGTACACAGAATAAAATAGAGATGCTTTAATCTAGGCAGAAGTGGTTTGTGGGTGTGCAGGGAAAGAAGCCAGGAAAAAATAAGGCATCAAAAATGTAGGATAAGTAGGGTGCCACTGAAGGAAGAAAGGAGGCCAATGAAAATCAGATTTGCCCTATCTACGTACACTTTATTCTATTCAAAACTTGAAACTAATCAACTGTTTTGGGTAATCTGGTTTGTTTGGGCTTAAAAGCAAAACATATTTGTCTGATCTGTACATACTTCTATTCAAAACTCGTGAATGTGCAGACTCTGGGACCACTTGAGGATACCAGTATTTAGAAACTATGTGCTACAGAGAATTAAAAAGTAATCGGGACTCATTTGGGGCCTAAAGGGATATATTTTCCAGAATTGTTCTCCACTACTGCCATAGAAGAGATGAACAGGGACCCGAGAGTTGAAGTTAGGCCCTGTTATTTTTCTTGGACCTTGTCATCAAAGACCAGAATCAGAACAGATGAAAATTTGCTATACAGCTGCTGATTCACATGAGACATTTTGCCATTTTAAAGTAAGCTTAGAAAGTAGTGGAGTCTGCAAGTCTTTCCCACTAATAGCCCAAACATTAGCGATTCTGTCAAGTATCCAAGACTACTATCATGAACAGAGCCGGGTGAAAGCATAAACAAAGATAAGAATAGATGATAACCTGCTAGAGCAAATAGCACAGTGCTTGAAAATGACATTGCAATCATGCTACAAGGCAACATGACATGAAGTACATAAAGCTGACATCTGAAAATGAAACTTAAAAGTACTTACAGACAGGGGAATTTGTGCTATTCTGAATATGTGTTAAGATATTCACAGGGGACACAGATGGATGTCGGGTGAGAGTTGTCAATACATTTGGATTGCTTGGTTTGTGTTGCGCCTTTTAAAGAACCCCCTTTTTTATAATTCAGTACACGGTACATGGTTTCATTTAATGGGAAGTGCCACAGTAATTTTAAACTAAAATTAAAATGTGTTTTACTGGGTAAAGCACCAGACTAAAAACCAGGAGAAAGTGAATTCTAGTCCCACCTATTTTATTTCATTTTTTAAAAAACAAATGTTATTGTATTTTTCTCTTTATACAAATGCTTATAATTTATACGTGACTGAGCTCATTTACATATTATTTACATAACTTTACATTTACATGATATTTACATAACACTATATTCAAATCCAAATATATTCTATACACTTTGATTATATATTTTATTTTTCCTTATACTTTGTCTCTCTTTTTTGTTTTGTTTTTTCTATTCTCAATCCAATTGTACCATTGGATTTACAGAAATGGGGACATATTTGCCTTCCCCCAGTCCCCAGGAGTGCTCTACATGTTTCCCAGACCCTCTGTTCACCCCATTTTTATGAAAAATGGGCCCATTTCTCAGAAAAAATGGGATGCAGGGGTGGGGCTTTAGAAGGCCAAAAATGATCATATTCAGTGTATAAGATGCACCGACATTTCCACCTTCTTGCTGCTGTTATAATATGCAATATAATATATATGTTTGTATTATTACATTCATTTTTTTGCAGTCCCTAACAAAAATAATTCTGGAGTAAATTCTTCTTGAAAGCCTGTTGTTTCCTGTATCTATCTATGAATTTTTTACCCAATATTTCTTTGTTTCCTTGCATAACCACCATGTATGATTGAAGGTACTTTGCTTCTGACCACATTTTCATTAATTTGGATCCAGATTGGGATAAATCTTTGCTAATCTAGTGAGTGCCATATGCTATTGATAAAACATTTTGTACTGGTGCTTTTTATATTTTGCCAATTTGGTTATTTTATAATTCCTATTCCAGATTTCCCCCAATTGTCTAATTCTATACTATGTCCAATATTTTTTGTCCAGGCTATTATGAATCCCCTCACTATATCTTCCGCTATATCAAATTCTAATAAATAATTATAAATTTTTGTAATTAATTTTTCATCTGGGCCAATCAATATTTTATGTAATTATTGTGGGAGTGTCTCAAATTCATACTCTTCTTTATCTTTTTTTACACTGTGATTGAATTTGCATATATGGCACCAGTCTATAATTACACCCTGAACTTCCAATTCTTGTCTCTTTTTAAAATGTCCTTGTCTGTCAAGAAGTTGCCACTATTTAACCATTTTGTTTATATCCAGAGTGTTAGGGTGGATTATTGCTTCCATTCGGGATACCCACCTAGAGACTTCATATAACATTTTCTCTGAAACTCTTGCCATACTTGCATACTTATTTTATGTCTTGTAAAATAATTACTTGTCTTGTCCCATAGGAAGGCATGCCAACCTTTTTGTAAATCATGTCCCTCCAGCATTAGTAATCTTTTATTCCTTAAATTAATTCACTCTTTAACCCATACCAAAATTGCAGCTTTCTAATAAAATTGCGAGTCAGGGAGCCCCATTCCGTCTCTGCTTCTATCATCCTGAAGAAATGTTAATTTTATTCTTGCTTTTTTATCTGCCCAAATATTTTATTTATTCAAATCCGTAAAATATTTTTTGTCTAATTTTATGGGTATAGTTTGGAAAAAATAGAACAATTTCAGCAAAATAATCATTTTGATGGTTGCAATTCGACCTTGTATAGATTTCCCCATCTTTCCAAATCTGTTTTTATTTTTTGTATTAATTTCCCATAGCTGTCTTCTTTAATTGAGGAGCAACTCGCTTTGCCAAATACCTAAATATTTTTTAAAAATTGTATATTGTAGCTCCAAATTTCCCTCTAATTCTCTTTCGTGTTTTAATGTTAGATTTTTCACTATCATTTTTATTTCTGTTTTATTAATTTTGAAGCCTGCTACTTCTCCATATTTCTCTATTTCCCTTAGTAAAATTTGTCCTGTCTCCTTTGAATCTTCAATAAAAAATACTAGGTTGTCTGCAAACACTTGAGTTTTATACTCTTCCTTTCTAATCTTAGTTTCTTTAATCTCTTTATTTGCTCTAAATTTTTATTAATAAAGAACTCTAATGTTAGGATAAATAGAAGAGGTAACAAAGGGCATCCCTGACAGACTCTTTTTGTTATTTCAAATGATCTTGTGGTATCTCTGTTTATTATTATATTTACTTTTTGATAAGAATATACAGTTTCTATCATTTTTTTGAATCTATCTCTGAATTTTATTGCTTTAATCTGTCTAATCATATATCCCTCAAATGCTTTTTGTGCATCCAGAAAAACAAGTGCAACTTGTTTTTCTGGATGTGCTTCATAATATTCTAATATATTTAATATTGTTCTTGTATTCTGATTTGCCTCATTGGAAGAAAACTGTTTTGAGTGGGGTTAATTACTATGTGTGTATTCTCTATAACCTTCATTGTGTATTGGACTAAATAAATAAATAAATAAATATTGTCTCATTTAACTTTTTTTTCAGTCATCCTGCAATGATGATTATAAAGATTTTATAATCCACATTCAAAATAAATATTAGCCTATAATTCTGAATTTCATTTGTACCTGTACCTTCTTTCATAATCTCTGTGATATATGCTTCTCTCCATGAAACAGGCATCTTAGTTTCCATCAAACTTCATTGTAGAGTTCTAAAAGTACAGTATTAGCTTTATCAATTCCTGTGTATTTTTGTAGAACTCCCCTGGTACATCATCTGAACCTGGAGTTTAATTGTTTTTTCTGCTTTTGAATTGATTATTTTAATTAACTCACTGTTATTTCTTTATTTAACAACGCTCTCTTTTGTTCTTCCAATACAGTCATACTTTCTTCTTTTAAATAATCCTCTATTTTATGTAGATCAATTTCCTCCCGTCTATGTAATTTCTTAAAATAATTAGTTGCAATCTTTTTAATTTCCTCTTCATTGTTCTGCAAATTCCCTACTTCAGGTGAATTATCCTGTTTACTTTTTCTTTCTTTAATTTATATACCAGTCACCTTCTGGTTTATTTGCATTTTCAAAAGGTGTTGGTTCACATATTTAATATTATTTACATACTCAGATTGTTCAATTAAGTTTAATTTGTGTTTGCCTAATGATAAAATTTCAATAATTTGTTGATTCCCCAGCTTTGTTTGAAGTTTTTTCCCAATTGACTGTTTCTCTCATTAATATATCCTGTTGTTTGTTTTTTTCTTTTTTGACATATAAACTATTATTATTCCTCTTGTATAGACTTTTAATGTGTCCCATAACTTTTGTAGGGAGGTGTGTTGTTTTTTATTTATATCAAAAATAAAGTCAATTCCTTTTTAATTCTCTGAGGATATTAATTTTTTTGTAGTATCGGTGGAAGCATAGTTCACCTTTTAGATTTCTTTTTTTTCCACCTTTCCATGTTATTTTCATGGTCTTTCTATATCAGTGTTTCCCAACCTTTTTTGAGCCGCGGCACATTATTCACATTTACAAAATCCTGGGGAACATTGAGGGGGGGGGGCTAAAAAAGTTTGGACAAAAAATCCCTCCATCCCTCCCTTTCGCCCTATTTCTCTCTCCCTCCCTCTTTCTTTCCCTCTCTCTCTCCATCCCTCTTTCTATCTTCCTTCCTTCCTCTTTTTTGCTCTTTCTCCCTCCATCCCTCCCTCTTTTTCTTTCTTGCTTTCTCTCTCTCTCTTGCATTCTTTCTCTCTCTCTTTCTCTCTCTCTTGCTATCTCTCCTTTATTCTCTCTCTTTCTCTCTCCTTTGCTTTCTCTCTCTCTTTCTCTCTCTCTTGCTTTCCTTCTCTGTTTCTCTTTCTCTCTTGCTTGTTTTCTCTCTTTCTTTCTCTTCCTCTCTCTCTCTTCCTCTCTCTCTCTTTCTCTCTCTCTCTTTCTATATTTCTAGCTTTCTTTCTCTCTTGCTTTCTCTCTCACACCCACTCTTTCTCTCTCTTTCTCTCTCCCTTGCTTTCTCTCTCCATTGCTTTCTCTCTCTCTATTGCTTTCTCTCTCTCTCTCTTGCTTTCTCTCTCTCTCTTTCTCTCTTGCTTTCTCTTTCTCTCTTTCTTTCTCTTCCTCTCTCTCTCTTCCTCTCTCTCCCTTTCTCTATTTCTAGCTTTCTTTCTCTCTTGCTTTCTCTCTCACACACACTCTTTCTCTCTCTTTCTCTCTCCCTTGCTTGCTTTCTCTCTCTCTTGCTTTCTCTCTCTCTCTCTTGTTTTCCTTCTCTCTTTCTCTTTCTCTCTTGCTTTCATTTTCTCTCTCTCTCTTGCTTTCTTTCTCTTTCTTTCTCTCTCTCTTCCTTTCTCTTTCTCTCTTGATTTCTCTCTTGCTTTCTCTCTCTCCTCCTTTTTCTCTCTCTTTCTCTCTCATGCACCACACCGGCAACAGAGAGAGAAAGAGAGAGAGAGAGAGCAGAGAGAGAGTGGAGGGTGGCTTGCCGGTCCGCTGCCCCCATGATCAGCAGCCCTGCATGGCCCCAGCGCAGACTCCACCGTCGTCTTCACCTCTGCCTAAGAGGCAGCAGCCACATCACGGCACAAAGCCACACAGTCCCGGATTGCTCGCTTCTCTGGCCAGCAAGCCGGCTGCCTGGAAAAGCGTCACGCTTTTCAAACGCGGCGCTTTCCTGGGCAGCCGACTTTGCTGGCCGGAGAAGGGAGCGATTCAGGACTACGTGGCTTTGCACCACTTCAAAAATTTCTGCGGGGGGGTGGTCTCCTAATGGCTGTGCGGGCGCACACCCATGGCGCAGCTTAGAAGCAACGGTGGCCGGCGCCCTCCCACCGGGCCCCAAAAGCTCACTTGCTGTCACCACCAGGGAAGCTCCAGCCAGGCTGGGCTTGCGGCACACCTGACTAGGTCCCGCGGCACACTAGTGTGCCGCGGCACACTGGTTGGGAAACACTGGTCTATATGTTTGGAT
The DNA here is from genome assembly GCF_031021105.1 of Erythrolamprus reginae. Classification (NCBI taxonomy): domain Eukaryota; kingdom Metazoa; phylum Chordata; class Lepidosauria; order Squamata; family Dipsadidae; genus Erythrolamprus; species Erythrolamprus reginae. The sequence continues at coordinate 328,668,856 of NC_091950.1, read as the reverse complement.
TTATCTCTACCTTGTCTATTGTTTTACTTAATTCTTGATTGGTCCATATTGTATCAATTCTTGAAAATGATTTATGAGAGTTTGAATTAAAAGTATAATTTCTCTCATTGGGGTTTAATGTCCTCCACACATCCATCAAATTCAATTATTCAACTGTATCAAAAAAGGCTTTTGGTAATACATTTCTCATTTTTTGTGGTTTTTTTAAATCACTCACATAGTCTTTTTTGATATTTATTATTCCATTATAATCTTCTACTATAGATATATTCTTAAAATCTATCTCAATAATTTTTTCATGGATTTTTTTAATAGAACTCACTTTGGTTTTTATTTTGGGGCATATATGTTTACCAATAACATTTTCATTCCCCCTATTATTAATTCCAACACTAATACCCATCCTTTCGAGTCAGCATAAATTAGATTCACTTTTATTTCATTTCTAATGTATATCACCACCCATCTCTTTTTTTTCAGCCAATATTACAAACAATTTCCCTAATTTCTTATATTCCAAATATTTCTGTTTTTTTCTTTTTTGTATGAACCTCCTGGAGACATATAATATCTACATTTTGCTTCACCAATTTTTCCTTTTCACCAAATAATTCAAACCATTCACATTTTTTGACAATAATTGTATCTCCTCCATTATTCCAAGTTGTCGATGGATCCTAAGCTTTTCTTGTTCTAGTAGTTCTTTGTACTCTGATTCTACCTCTCTGTTCTTGTTGGTTTCCTGTAGTTACGTTGCTTCTTTTTTCTATCTCTTCACTTCCCACTTCTTGCATCTGTTTTTCTAAACTCTCTGTCTCCAATCACTCTCTACTACTTGAGCTTTCCTCCATCCCCATTAGTTATTCATAGATTTCATGTGCTTTCTCAAAATCATCCACTTTAATTATTTTATCTTGCCACAATATTAACATTCTTTCAGGACTAATCCATCTAAATATTTCTTTTTTCCCCCCTATTCAATATTATTGCTAGAAATCTATAATCTTTCCTTTGTTCTCTAATGCACCTGGGGATCTGTTTCAATATTATAATTTCTTTTTCACTGTAGATCATAGGTTCATCCCTTGTCATTTTATAAATTTATTTTGTGCAAAACTTATATGCACTTCTCAAGAGAGATAATGCTGTTTTGCATAATTTGTATGGACTCTATAAATTTCATCCATCTCATTAATAAATCTGTTTTTCCCCTCTGAAGAATACGTACAATCAATCCCACCATTACTTTCCCTAGATCTTCATCTTTTGTTTCTGCAAATTATGACAGAACTCCACAAAACATGGTTACTTATTATTTATTGAATGGCAAACTCTCTTTTGCTTATTGCATGTGAACTATCTGATTTATACATGTCTGATTCGGTCAGCTGTATCCAGAGCTAATTCTAGTCGGGTTTACTTTTGGAAACATTTCATTTTAAATCCAGGAAGATGATTCATGTGGAAAGGATGACTAAGATATGTTCTTGGGTACAGCTCTATCTTAGATGTACTAGACACACCACCAAAGCAAAATTATCTGACTCTATTTGTAGCTCTCATATGCTGCCATGTGAATTATAATCCTGGTATCTGGAGGCATTTTTCTGCGGAGGTGCAAAACTGCAAGGTTGAAAGCAATTGCAATGTTCACATGCTGAACTGTTTTGAGTGCTTCCTGTGGTGTATTTTTGGCAACACTATCTTTTCTACCAACAGTACAGTTTCATATTGTGAGTCAAGAAAAGAATCCCATTTTCTAGAATCTGGGAAGTGGGAAATGACTCCTGTTAAAGTAGTCCTTTGTCATTTCACTCAGGACTCTAATGGTGACCAGAAAAGATTTCATTTTTATTTTCTATCCCTTCTTAAAGAAGCTACAGGTTTAAATCACATAGCTTTCATCATGAAAATAAATGTTAAAAAAAACCCTTTCCCCTCTCTCTCCTCCCTCCCTCATTTCCAAACTCTTATTCACAGAGCAAAAATATAATCTATGGGGAATGATTTTTGAAATGGGAAATAGGGAGTAATGTATCTATTTAGTCAGGATCTGGCAGTCTCTTTATTTTCCCATTTTAATAGCTACCCTTTTATCAGACAACACAGTGCAACATTTGCATTATTTTCATTTTATAGTGCATTGTTTTTTCCTAACAACTGCTTCTCTGTGTCTATCTAGAAATCCTCTTCTCCTCCTCTTAAAAAATAGACCTGACATAATATGAGTAGCATTTTTGCTCTGCAAAATTACTTTGCATGCTCTCTCATTTCTTTTCCAATTAGGAAACATATTCAAACAATATTCTCTAATCACTGGCTTAAATCTTACAATCCCAGGAAGCTGTTAAAATCCTTTAAAAGTGGTTGTATTAGTCATTAACTAAAGACAAAAAACAAAAGTATGCTTAGTGCAAGTTAATGTTAGCATCATTTGAAAGAAGAGACTAAATACACATCAAATATTGTAGTTATTGTTCTGTCCCAGCAATGAGCCCCCAATAAATAAGCCCCCACACGCTGATTTTACAAGATTTAAGCATGTAATTCTAATATTTTAGGAGAAGGGAGTTTGGATTTAAAAATCCAGCAACAAAGCAAGAAATAAAGTCTGTCTGGGGCCAGCTGCTAATTAGAGTCCAAAACAGAAATCAAAACTCACAGATATTATCTTTGATCACACTAGGCAAAATATCAAAGTGTAAATACATTTTCATGGTTGCCTTCCACTATGTAATTCTGCTTAATGCAGCATATGCACCAAAGACAAATTCCATGTGTGTCCAATCCCACTTGGCCAATAAAGAATTCTATTCTATTCTATTCCATTCCACTCCACTCCACTCCACTCCATTCATCTTATCTGTAGTCCTTATCTAGGCTCTGCTTTCTAAGGACTAACTATTTTCATATCCTGTACAACACAGGCATTTCTCACTTACCAACCACAATTTGGAATCAGCAACTCCTTTGCTAAGTGACATGGTTGTAAAGTCAAATCTCATATGAATGCACTGACTTATGATATCAATTCCGACTGGGGCTCTTAAGCAAATCAGCCACGGTCATTAAGTACGGCTGGCTACTATGATTTGTGACTTCCTGATGGCTTCCCCATTTTCTTGTTGTATTCTAGCAGTAAAGGTTTCAAATGGGAAACACAGGACTGCAGGCCATTTCTACTGTAAGTGCATCCCAGATACAAAGTGCCCAAATTATGATTGCAGGGAGGTTGTGATGGCCCAAAATTTAAGAACCCGTTGTAAAGCTCCTTTTTCAGTGCTATCATAACTTTAAATTGTCACTGAATAAGTTTCAAGTTTCAAGTTTTATTGGATTTATATGCCGCCCCTCTCCGAAAACTCGGGGCGGCTAACAGCAATCGTAAACAGTATACAATAATAATCCAATACTAAAAGCAAATTAAAACCCCTTAATATACAAAACCAAACATACATACAAACATACCATGCATACAATTGTAACGGCCTAGGGGGAGAAGAAATCTTAATTCCCCCATGCCTGGCGGCAGAGGTGGGTTTTAAGTAGCTTACGAAAGGCAAGGAGGGTGGGGGCAATTCTAATCTCGGGGAGGAGTTGGTTCCAGAGGGCCGGGGCCGCCACAGAGAAGGCTCTTCCCCTGGGTCCCGCCAAGCGGCATTGTTTAGTTGATGGGACCCAGAGAAGACCCACTCTGTGGGACCTAACTGGCCGCTGGGATTCGTGCTGCAAAAGGCGGTCCCTGAGGTAATCTGGAATAAGCAGTTGCTAAGAGAAGACTACCTATACAGCCATATACCAGCCTTAACACCCAGGCTGGCTCTCAGAGAAGAGGAGAGTTGCACTACATGAGAAAGGAAATGTACATCTTTCATCTTTCACTATATAGCACAATTACTTTTTTATTACAAACTTCATCAACTTTGATCATAGGTATCCGATTGAATGGTGGAAAGTAGAAGGATTTGTATTCTTTGCAATTATCTGGTTGTTAGCACTCTTTCTGACAGCCATTGAGGCCACTTGGAAGTTTATCTGTGCCCTCAGGGTCACATAAATCCTATACAGTAGTCTGTAATTTTATTTCTGGAAATACATTCATAATCCTTGCACTCATTCTTCTTCTAACAAAACCAGAAAGTCCAGTTGCCTTTTGAAAGAAAGCACCTTTGGGACAACCATGACCTGGATGACTGAGAATCTCCATAGATGCTGAGCACAGAATGCTTTGTCCCATCTAGGTTAAGAAACAATTCAATGTGAACTCCAAGTAGCAGGTTTTTTTAGTATCTTGTTTTAAAGTTGTTGAAATTCTTCCTGATTGATAGCAGCTAATAATAGCATGTCATTTAGTGAAATACATTTGTCATCCCATTTTTTTTTACGGCTTGCTTTTCCTTGGGGTAGGAATTACTATTTCAAGCACTGCAACATAAACAGAAGGATTGTGCTTAGTTTACTTCCTGCAGAGTTTTAACTGGACTGTGGATTTATTGAGGGATCTCTGCCAGGAGCACAGTAATCCAGAATCATGTATGATTTAAGAATTCCAACTTGAAGGGGCGAGTACAAGTGCACTAGAATGCCTTCTGCCCCCTGTCCTATTGCTCTCCTATATCTCCTATACCTTTCTTCTATTCCTATATCTCTTCTTCTATTCTTTAATTGATATTACTATACCTTCTTTTCTATTATTTCTTAGATATATTTTACTATGAGTATTTCCTCTATAACTTTCATCATGTATTTTACTATGTGTATATAGATATATACCCACTAAAACCCTCATTGTGTATTGGGCAAAATAAACAAATAAAAAAAAGTGTGAATACATAAAGAGCAGTAAATTATGCTAAATTTACTCTCCTTTTACTTTCTTCCACTCTGGGAATATAACTGAGAAATGAATATTGTCAATTGCAGTAGTTCCCCTTTTCTTCGCTTTTCCCTTTTGTTCCTTTCAGGACCTTAAGTGATAAATGTTCACAATTTCAGGAGGATGGCACCTTGTCATGAAAAGCCTTAGTTTCTACAATCCATAAATTTGTTTCCAGAATAAAACACAAATGAGGAGTTTATGGCAGGAAAAGCAGAGAAGGGAGAAGGATGCAAAGATCCATTCATTTTCTTATTATCCATTGGTTCTTACAGACTGACTTGGTTACCAGGCTCTTCCAACTCCTTGAAAGTTTCAAATGGTTCATAAAACACCCAAATACATGAAAGTACATGAATAAATAACTACACTATTCCCAAATACAACACTATTATTATGTAATTTATTCATTTGTTTCTATGAGAGGTTGTAAAATGGTACAATCAAGGATAACACCGGGGGTGAAACTTTTCTTTGTGATCACAGTAATCAAGAATCAAGTCCTCTATCTCTGCAGTTCCATTTACAATTGTAATTCTTGATCATTATGGTATGATGAACTGCAACTGGATATTAGACACAGACTTGACATGGTTATTCAGCAATCCAAATTAAAAAGGCAACACAGGTATGTCCCTGGCACCTGCTTTAAACCAAACACCTCTTTTCCCTGAAGCATCAGTTGAAGAGACCAGCCACTTCTTTGCTGTTCCCAGTGACATCCCTGTATAGCTTAGTCTTTACTGTCATATAGTCTCAGAATAATTAACAGAACTAAATAAATATTGATCTTTTTATAGGGAAGATACTGAGCGTTTCATTTCCTTTATGGCTTCAAATAAAAAAAAGTATGCTTTGAAGACTGCAGCTAGGAATAATTGATACAAATAAGAATGCTTGAAAATTGCATACATTTCATGTCTCTAAATATACAGAGATAATATCTCATATATATATATATATACATATATATATATATATATATATATATATATATATATATATATATATATACATACATATACATATATATATATGTAGATTGTTCTGAGTTCGGGTTTTGCCCTGTGTAATGTTTTGCATGTCTATGCGACGTTTCGGCGAAATCACATTCACCATCATCAGGCTGAACTTCCAATCTTTGTGTTGTTGTAAAAATTTTTACAACAACACAAAGATTGGAACTTCAGCCTGATGATGGTGAATGTGATTTCGCCGAAACGTCGCATAGACATGCAAAACATTACACAGGGCAAAACCCGAACTCAGAACAATCTACATACATATACCCATGAAAATTTACGAAAACAAATATATATATATATATATATATATATATATATATATATATATATATATATATTAAGCCTATGTATATTTATTCATTGATGCTTTATCATTGTCTAATATACATAAATTTAAACTTATGTAGAATGAAATTAAAAGTCGTTAAAGTATCTTGGAAATTTACTATGAAAAAAATGCATCATTTGCAGCTATTTTGCTAGTAAGAATATTCTCATTAATATGTATGCAACAATATTCACTGAATACTGTGTGCTCTGTCTGCTACACATAGCATTATCAAACCTTTCAAACATTGAACTCAAGGAAGCTGTACATTTAAAGGAAAGATCAGGTTTTTCTTCTTAAAGTTCAGCATGTGACTTTTTAGAAATATGCGACATGTATCACATTTATCATTATTGTTCCTTAAAGCAAGTAAACAGTCTTTTAAATCTCCTTTGCCTTTTGGTGAATCACCTCTGCTTTTTAAAAAAAAACTCATGATGCCCACTAAGATTTTTATATGCTACCCTCAAATTAGAAGGTATCAACTTCAATGTATGCAGTGCACCCTTTCTTTTTAACCTATAAGCAACTCCTATAGCATTTAAGTGGGTTTAATTCCAGGTGCAACCTGTTCAGAAGTGAGGCAACAAGCTGATTGTGATTGAGAAAGAATAAACTTTCATAATTATATGAAAAGTCTTGCCAGCTTTAGCACTTTCTAAAAGTATTGAGGTCAGCTCCCAGAATTCTCTACTTGGCATGGCCCATGGTGACAATTAGATAGATAGATAGATAGATAGATAGATAGATAGATAGATAGATAGATAGATAGATAGATAGATAGATAGATTTGTATTGGCCAAGTGTGATTGGACACACAAGGAATTTGTCTTGGTGCATATAATTAATTACGGGAGTTAAAATATATATATCTGAAGAGTTCCTGATTGGGGAAGCTACTATATATTATAAATAGTGTCTTAGGGGAGCTTATGGAGCATGTTACCCATGCTAACCTACTCAGGCTTCATGCTCTGGGGAATCCAGAGCACGATACCATGGTCTTTCGAGACTGAAGGATGCCAATGTATAGGGGAGCTTAGTGAAACTCTTAAGAGTGAAACCAGCTGTAATAAAGCAAATTTCCTGCCAATCGTGGTTTAGTACTTATGAATAACTAACTCCTTCCACCAGCAAAAGTCGCTTCAGTAATCAGGCAATGGATGTGTGGCGCACTTAATGCTCACAAATCTGTTATTGTACCATTCCTTATTTTTATCTACATTGCTATGGTTGATGGGAGCTGAAAATCAACAGTTATCTCTGAAGCCACATACTACCCACAACGAATTAAAGGAATCAGAATCAAATCACAAGCCAATGTCTCCCATTCCATTCAAATCTGCCTTTTCGGTTTGTCCCTGACTTACAAAGACTGTCACAAGTTTGAACTTAGCTTTTCATTTTTAGGAATGGGACAAGACAAAGTCTGGTTTCAAATACCTTATAACAGGAAGGAAACAAAATTGAATTACAGGAAATGGGAAAAAGACAAGTACTGTACTCATCCCCCCCTTTCTTTTTGCTGCACTACGATGTACACAATATATACTTGAGTATATACTCAAGACTTCAGTGGGTTTTTTTAAAACCAAAGATTATTAGTTGATAAGGTCAAAGTTTCTGAATGGAGCTCAAATGGGCAATATTTAGAGGCACCTGGCTCTTCTGTTTCCTGAAACACAATCTACAAAACTGTTAACACGCAGTGTTGAAAAACTATTGCACCAAAGAGCTAGGCTAAAAAACATACATCGGGCTAAACAATCCACACCAGTAGCTCTCTGACAAAAAAAGAGTTGTTATAAGATACAGTACACTGTGTTAGCATTTGACAAGCCAGCAGAGGAAACGCTGCTAGTCCCATTGTCCCACACTCTCAGCTATGTGTTGCTGTGATCACAATTCTGAACAATAGATACTGTGTCAGTAGACAGCAAAACAAACAATAGGCCCTTTAAAACAAAATAGCGGTAGGAAGAACACACAAATTAGTCAACAAGGGAACTGGATTAATTCTTTGCATTTTTTTTCCAGGGGGTGATATTCTAGAGATTAGTAGAAAGGATGTTTTGTTCATCCTCCCACCCCTATGACTGTGTCTTTCTGCCGCTCCCTTTTTTATCAATGAGGAATTTTGATCTGTCGGCAACTGGCTTGACCAGCAGTCAGCTGATCTCTGAAGATCACTGCATACTATTTTAACTCTCGCCTACTGTTCAGTCCCTTTCCCAACAGCTGCAGGATCCGTGTTGTCCTCCTTTGATCTATCCCTTGCCAATACCAATAGATAAAGTATCAGCCTCTCCTAACAGCTCAACGTAACCAGTTGTTTCACCAGCCAAGAAACGGGAGGGTGGGGTAGGGTTGGGCTGGGACAAAAAAAACCCCAACAACAACAACAACCCCAAACTCCAAGCCATAGCTTTAGGCCAAGAAAGGCTGACTCAGACCTCTGCTGTTAACCTTCAGGATTACTACTCTGCACAGTGTATGTAGTGATCCACATTGCCCTCTAGCTGCATCACTTAAAAGGCAGCACGAAGGAAGGATCAGATAGATATTTCATCCTGTAGCATAAAGAAGTTAATAATTTTATGGCATTAAATATACACAATCTGTAAAATTGTGAAACTGTATAAACACATATACCACAGAAAACTGCATTCCTTATTTTTTTATTTTTTTTTATTTCAAAAAAAGATCATTTCCAAAGAAAAAATGAGAATGTGTTTTGAATTCTTGACACCAAACAAGTGATTGATTCAAAGGCAGAATGAAGGCGACTCTGAACTCACAATAGGAAACCTGAATCAGCTTCCTGTTTGGACTTTACGTCTAAAAAAATTAAATTGGTCAGATTTACAGGATTCCTCAAACCTGACACATTTTGAACACTGGAATCAATTACAGAAAGGTGTTTTAGAAACAGTGTTTAGCGTGTGTTTAAAACAATGTTGTTGTTGTTTTTAAAAGCCTGGCAACTTTAAAATGTATTGACTTCAATTCCCAACCACGTGGGCTAAGTTTGAAAAATACTGTTTTATGACTTCATTTCTCAAATGTTTAAATTTAACTTTGCAACAACAGAATGCTTTTTTTTTCTGGAGGGGGGGAGGATGAAATTGAAATTTCATTTATATTTATATTAAAAGCATATATTAAAATCAGCAATACAAAAGTTAATTTACTGCAAATGGAAAATATTTATTCAAATCTGCAACACTATTTATTTTTATGGAAATAATCAAAGGGTTATATCCACTACTAAAATCAAGGTATATCCATTATATCGTTCTGTCAGAAACACTTTGCCTTTATCATTGGCTTAGTAAACAAATATATATTTACAGCAGCAGCAGCATTTAAGTGTAGAGGTATTACCAAATACTTAGAATTTATGGGATTCTTCTATAATTGAACATGTTTATTAATGATGCTTGGAACAAACTTCCAGCAGACGTGGTTGGTAAATCCATAGTAACTGAATTTAAACATGCCTGGGATAAATATATATCCATCCCAAGATAAAATACAGGAAATAGTATAAGGGCAGTCTAGATGGAACATGAGGTCTTTTTCTGTTGTCAATTTTCTATGTTTCTCTGTTTCTATGATGAAATATAAAAATGCATTAATCAATGCACAATGCTAATGTAGAGATCACAGCTACTTACATAACTTCAGATGCCTTTTCAATAGAGGTGGTATTCAGCTGGTTCACACTGGTTTGGCCAAATCGTTGATGGCCGTGTTCCTGAACCGGTCCTTCTATTGCTGATTGCTCATCCCATCAGATGCTTACCCACCACACCTTCACAACCCAAGTAGTTTCGGGAGACGCTAGCCTGGTGGGGACTGGGGAGGCAGCCCGGCAAGCTTTGAAGCCCATCTGCCAAAAGGAGCTGACTTAGGTGAGTGGTGCCTTCCCTGGTGAGAACGTAGCTGCCAGGCTGATTATGACTCCCATGGGCTTTGGCAAGGGAGCACTGAGTGTGGGGTGCCACTGCTGAGAAGACTGCTGGGGCAGAGAACCTCTTCCTCTGGGTGCAGTCTACTAGGTGGCCTCTGCAGCTGAAGGGGAATCCTTGCTCACCTTTTGCCTACCACCAGGAGCTCACTGCCACTACCCACCTGGAGCTCCAAGCAGCAGGGGGTCAGTAAATCCAAGCAACAGGCAAAAAATGAGCAAGGATCCCCCCTCAGAACTTTTTTCCACCACTGGAAAAAGTACTCAGAGCTCACCCGCCACCTCCATGGGGCAGGGGGGCAGTGAATTCAAACAGTAAGTGAAGGTTGAGAAAGGATTCCTCCTCAAAAAAATTTCCCACCACTGGAAAAAGTGCTGAGAGGTCAGCCCCACTGCCACTGCTCCAGATGTGACTGGGAGGCAGATGCCTGAAGCAGCCAGGCAGATGCCAAAATTCCACTGCAGCGGGGCTCCCACTTGGGTAGGTGGGCAGCAGCGGTGGAGGGTGCAAAGTCAACGGCAGGTGAAGGATCAGTGAGTGCTGGTAAGCACTACAGACCAAAGAACTGCAAAAACACTGGTGCTTGGCTGTTGCTACGCTCTGCTGTCAGGCCAGGGAAGAAGGCTGCTGGCCCAGGGAGCTGCCGAGGCAATGAACAACAAATTGGACCTGCTGCCTGCTGGACTGCTTGGGTCTTGCTGGGACTTGGAACCCTCCACTCAGCCACTGCTTCTGGATTACCCGCCACCACTTTTTGGAGAGTTACCTCACCTTGCTAGCAGTCCCTGAAGGGTAATTGTTCCAGTCACCTCTCTCTCTACTGAGTGGTCCAGCTTCCCCAGCAGCAGCGCCAGGGTCATCTCCCTCCCCAGATCATCCCTGGACTAAGCACAAAATGCCAAGGACTTAAATCTGCAGTACACTGCAAAAAAAAAGACAATGCACTCGAGAGGACCTAAAGCAGTTTGAAGGAATTTAAGTACTTAATCATAATTCTCAAACATGGGAGACAATTGTAGGGACAGTAACTTCAGCATCAGTAAGGAAGACATGCTTAACCTGTATATGATCATTGCAATGTACAGGGGTGGTATGAACACTTTTTACAACCTTCTGATAAGCAAAGTTAATGGGGATCCAGATTCACTTAACAGCTGTATTATTGACTTAACAACTGCAACCATTTATTTAACAACCATGGCAAGAAAAGTTGTAAAATGGGGCAAAACTCACTTAACAACTGTCTCACTTAGCAACAGAAATTTTGGTCTCAATTGTGGTTGCAAATTGAGGACTACCTGTCCTTTAGGAATTGAACCGGGGCCATCAGTTGTCCATACAATTGTGGCATAATAGCATTGATTCAAGACCCAGACTCACTAGGAATGGATTCATAAAGATTGCCCTTTAGAGAGCATGACTACCAAGCCATGTCCAACCAGTCACATGACCACCATGCCACACCTTTCCAGTCACAGGACCACCAAGCCACACCTGCTCAGTCACATGACCATCAAGTCACACCCACAAAATAAGCCACGGCCAGAATTGGTAGTAAAAAAAATTGAATACCCCCACTGCTTTTCAAGCATGCTAAACCACCACAAAGAAGCTGATTAAAACGTAGACCTGAAAGTTTTCTCCCTCAGGAAATGATTTTATTTAAAGAATGTCTGCCTGTCCATCAGATATAGTTTCACAACAGTTTTGAAAAGCAATTACTAGAATGCTACCTTAAAAATTGAACATTTGAAGGCCAGTAATGGGAGGGGGGAATACTAGGTGATATCACTTAGGACATTTTCGTCAGTAGGTCAACCACACAGAAAAAAATGTTATCAGAAAACAAAGCATAATAGACATGCCAAATGGAAATCAAACCTCAAAGCCCCTATGCATGAAAAGCAAACACAATGTTTTGAAAATATAGAGAGTACTAAATGCACATGTGGAGGCACAAGAAGTGTCTCCAGTTCAGATTCTAGCTGATGAGAAAGTCAATGCAGATTCTTTAGTTGCATTGGTCCAATCAAGGTGAACGTAGTATCTGATCTATGGCCACAAGCAGGCTATGAGTCCCACAGATAAAGGAGTGACATTTTTCCTAAGACAAAACCAACTAAGAGCTCTGTGTTAAGCCTCTGATAGGCTTAGCAAAGCCATTCTTTTAAATAGTTGCTTGAAAGGGACAACAAACAGTCCTTGCTTTTCCTGATAACACTACCATATCATTGTTATGTCCTTCATGGCTCTTCGAGTGAAAAAAACCTAACAACATAAAAGAGGGGAGGAATTGTGCCCTAAATCCCAGAAGGCTACTTTTCTTTGCACAATCCTAGATGTTACTGCGAGAAGCAAACAAGGGACAAAAATATAATGATTATAATGTGGTAACTGCATATTGATCCATTTAACAAGCTCCAGTTACTGCTTATTCTGGGATGCACTTTGTTTCTGTGACCAATTTTGTTGAGCCTTATTATTAATTCCTCTCACCCCAAGAGATTTGCTATTACTAAAATTCAACCCAAACTTTACTAGAGTCACATATTGTTAGGGAAGATATTTAGGGTTAGGCTACTTATGACTTTAGCCAACACCTTTATGCCTTGACTTTAATTTAGTCAATGCCTTTGTGCCTGTTGAATGAGCCTCTCATTTTTTATGGTACAGTAAGTTCTATAAATAAATACAGTGGTACCTCATGATACGAAACCCTTGTGATACGAACTCCTCGTGATACGAACCCCTCGTGATACGAACCCGGGGTTCGGAAATTTTTTGCCTTTTCTTACGGACTTTTTTCAGCTTACGAACCCACCGCAGATCGCAAAATGGCGCTCCGCTGGGCGCTGCCGCCCGGCTGTCACCTTCTGAAACAGCCGGGGGGCTTATCGGCATTCTCCCGAACGCCAAACCCGGAAGTTCGGGTTTGGGTTCCGGAGGCCGCCAAGAAGCACCCGGCTGTTTCAGAAGGTTACAGCTGGGCGGCGTCGCTCAGCGGAGCGCCGTTTTTGCGATTGGTGGCAGCGTTTTTGGCCGATCTGGAGGCTGGAAAGGAGGTGGGGAATCCCAATAGGGAATTCCATGGGCGGAGTTTTGACGTCACGAAGACCTTCTGAAACAGCCAGGCGCTTCTCGGCAGCCTCTGGAACCTGAACCGGAACCCGAACTTCTGGGTTCGACGTTCGGAAGAACACCGAGAAGCCCCCCGGCTGTTTCAGAAGGTGACAGCCGGGCAGCAGAGCCCAGTGGAGTGCCATTTTGTGATTTTTTTTCTTTTTGCATGCATTAATTGCTTTTACATTGTTTCCTATGGGAAACAATGTTTCGCCTTACAAACTTTTCGCCTTATGAACCTACTTCCAGAACCAAGTTCGTAAGTTCGTAAGACGAGGTATTACTGTACATAAATTTATTTACTGCTGCAATTTTCAGGGAGGAACAATTGGGCTGAAACAATGCAAAATGGGGGTGACCTGTGGCCACCAAAAAGCTCAAAAGAATGAATCAAAACTGGCCTTCTCTGTAGTATGATTACCATCAAGGCCTACTTACACAACCTAAACCTTTAATGGTTTAATACATGCTGAATTGACTAACTCAGGTCAGATAGGCTGAAGAACCAGGGTCTGCTGGTTGTCTGCAGACCAATTTCAAAGATTCTCTGTAAACCTTCTGAGAGAAAGAGAAATAGAGGGAGGGAGAGGTCATAAATTGTGTGGGCGAGGAAGTGTGGGTCCCAAATGTACACTTCTCCAGGCTATATCAGATCAATTAGAACACATTTCCCAACAAAATAAAAACCCAAAATGATACGAAAGTGAAAAGACTGACTGCAATCATGCTTTAGAACCTTCATCCTTTTATTTTAATTTGTGTTACATAGATGCCACACACCACACGAATCCCAGCGACCGATAAGGTCCCGCAGAGTTGGCCTTGTCCAGGTCCCGTCGACTAAACGTCATTTGGCTGGCCCCTGGGGAAGAGCCTTCTCTGTGGCAGCCCCAGCCTTCTGGAATCAACTCCCCCCGGAGATAAGAACTGCCCCCCCATCTTTCGTAAACTACTCAAGACTCACTTATACCACCAGCCATGGGGGAGTTGAGACACCTTTCCCACAGGCTCTTTTATATTTTGTTTTATGTTTGGTATGAATGTGTTGTTTGGTTTTTAAAATAATGATAGGGTTTTATATGTTTTTAATATCAGATTTTTTCTACTATAATATTGCTTTTATTATTGTTGTGAGCCGCCCCGAGTCTTCAGAGAGGGGCAGCATACAAATCTAATAAATAATAATAATAATAATAATATTTTAAAAATGGGACTTTGATTAAGCATTTATAGATGCTATTTTGATTTTTTAAATATGCATCCCTTCCCTTCCCCGCATGGAAGCCCCTTCCAACTGTCTGAATTTTGTTTACAGGATTTATTTTGAATTGTATTTACAGAAGGCTGTGACCTTTCATATTTAATTGTTTATTGTCCTCTTTTCATGCTACCTCCCTGCCAAACATATATCAGGTTATTAACAGGGAAAGTTTTTTTTTAAAAAATAGAGATGTTTCAACAGTCAACACTGCAATTAGTTTGTTTGTAGAAAATAATTATAGTGCTCGCTTAGTAATGAGAACTATTAGAAAAGCAGCTTTCTCATGCTCGTGACACACTGATTAGTTCTTTCAGTACTCAGGAGTACTCAAGCCACAAGGCTCTCTAATAGGCCACATATATTTAAATTAACATCTCACTTAACATCATAAAAATAAAATTTAAAAACCCTGCATATACAGCTGTTATGGGCATGCCTATAACGCATTTTAAGGGTTAGGGAGGGCTTTTTCACTGCATTGCTGAATGCTAGAACTGCCTGAAGACCAATCAGGTTTGTTGTTGTTATTGTTGTTGTTGTTGTTGTTGTTGTTATTATTATTATTATTTCTATTTTTATGCCGCCCTTCTCCTTAGACTCAGGGTGGCTTACAACAGTGATTTTCAACCTTTTTTGAGCCGCGGCACATTTTTTACATTTACAAAACTATGGGGCACATTGAGTGGGGAGGGGGGGCGGCTAAAAAAAGTTTGGACAAAAAAAATTATCTCTCTCTTTTCCTCCCTTTCGCTCTATTTCTCTCTCCTTCCCTCTTTCTCTCCCTTCCTCTTTTTTCTCTCTCTCCATCCCTTTCTTTCTCTTTCTTCCTTCCTCTTTTTTGCTCTCTCTCTCCCTCCCTACCTCCCTCTGTCTTTCTCTATCCCACCTTCCCTCCCTCCCTCTCTTTCTCGCTCTCTCTCTTTCTTTCTCTCTCTTTCTCTCTCTCTTGCTTGCTTTCTCTCTCTTGTTCTCTTTCTCTCTCTCTCTCTCTTGCTTTCTTTCTCTCTCTCTCTCTCTCGTTCTCTTTCTTTTTCTCTCCCTTTATTTCTTTCTCTCTCTCTCTTGCTTTCTTTCTCTCTCTCTCTTGTTTTCTTTCTCTCTCTCTTGTTTTCTTTCTCTCTCTTGCTTGCTTGCTTTCTCTCTCTTGCTTTCTTTCTCTTTCTCTCTCTTTCTCTCTCTTTCTTTCTTTCTTTCTCTCTCTCTTGCTTTCTTTCTCTCTTTCTTGTTTTTTTCTCTCTCTCTGAGCTTTGCGGCACACCTGACCATGTCTCACGGCACACTAGTGTGCCACGGCACACTGGTTGAAAAACACTGGCTTACAACATGTTAGCAATAGCACTTTTTAACAGAGCCAGCCTATTGCCCCCACAATCCGGGTCCTCATTTTACCCACCTCGGAAGGATGGAAGGCTGAGTCAACCTTGAGCCGATGATGAGATTTGAACCACTGACCTACAGATCTACAGTCAGCTTCAGTGGCCTGCAGTACAGCACTCTACCAGCTGCGCCACCCCGGCTCTATGTTTTAGAGTTAATGTAGTGCTTGTGGTTGGGATTTTACTTTTTCCTCTGAAATGGTAATATTCATAGCTCCTACTTCTCCTACTAACAGGAACAAAATGCTCTGTCTGGGACAAAGACCAAGGAAATGCAATGGAGGTGGATGGGTGAAAGATGACCATATGCCCACTTCCATAAAGACCCACTTCCTAGTGAGTTATTTGCACTCGTATTTATCTACAGTTGTATACTTGAACTGGATTACCACAAACAAGGAGAGCCACCTATATCACTATTCTAGTGATTACCCTCTAGTGATTGTTAGATTTGGCAACTGCATTTTACTGTCTGTAGGGAAATCAAATAAGATGTAAGTTGCATAAAACACATTTTCAAAAAGGAATATCTATCTCCTTATACTCAACATTTTCACAATGACAGAATCCTTTTTAGAATCTATTCAATAATAGGCTTCTTTAAAAAGCTACTTACTGAATATATATATATACCTACATTATATTTCTGTATAAATGTTTGTAGTTATTCTGTGTAAGCCTCGCAACTGTGCAAAGTTCCACTCAAAAGAATTTTTCAGCTGCCAAGATTACAATTTTCCCTGCAAAATTTATAATCATTTTTTTTTAAAAAAACTGAATATGGAGGTGCACTAAATAATAACAATAATAAATAATAAAAAGCAAACTTTCAGCTTCATATGATTAGAATGACCCTAACAATGAATGCAATTCACTTCTGACTGAAGTGTCTAAAAAGGAGGCAATCAAAGGCAAGGAAAGAACCATGCTGTGAAACCTTACAATTCTATTCCCGGTAAAACAAGTTGCTTCCTATTGTGTTGACAAAATTGTAGCTGAAACAACTGAACCAAAGTAGATGAACTAGATCTGGCGGAACAAAGCATAACCTTGGTTATTTAATGATAGCTCTTAAATCTAGGTATGTGCTACTTTTTAAAGAGCATTTCTCTTTAAACATGGTTCTTATTGGTAATGTTTCATCCTGGGAAATGGAGGGGAAAGAAAAGAAGAAAAACCAACAAATAAGGCAGGGAATATTGCCTAGAGTAACTCAAGATCTTTCTCCTCCTTTCTTCCACATGATTGGGAAAGAAGCAGCTTTCCTGGGCAGAGTTCAGGAATAACTGAACTCCCTCTGATTTAGATTAAAGACAGAGAAACAGAGTCTCCGTTGCTAGTACTGTTGTCTTATATAAATGAACAAATAAATAAAATTAAAATTAAATATTAAACAATGATCACCACACTTTTTGCTCTCCTGTACTTGTCACACCATTCCAAGGGAGTTCACTATTGTGAAAGATGAATATGTAGCTGGCAAGATATCTATGGCTGGGGATCGGAACAAACTATGCATTGGTTGCCGATCAGTTTCTGGTCACAATTCAAAGTGTTGGTTATGACCTATAAAGCCCTTCATGGCACCGGACCAGAATATCTCCGGGACCGCCTTCTGCCGCACGAATCCCAGCGACCAGTTAGGTCCCACAGAGTTGGCCTTCTCCGGGTCCCGTCAACTAAACAATGTCATTTGGCGGGACCCAGGGGAAGAGCCTTCTCTGTGGCGGCCCCTGTGGAACCAACTTCCCCCAGATATCAGAGTTGCCCCCACCCTCCTTGCCTTTCGTAAGCTCCTTAAAACCCACCTCTGTCGTCAGGCATGGGGGAATTGAGACTTTCCCTCCCCCTAGGCTTATAAAATGTATGCATGGTATGTTAGTATGTATGATTGGTTTCTAAATTGGGGTTTTAAACTAACTTAAATATTAGATTTGTTTACATTGTATTATTATTGCTGTGAGCCGCCCCAAGTCTGCGGAGAGGGGCAGCATACAAATCTGATTAATAAATAAAATAAATAAATAGTGGCCTATAGTATTTGTTTTTCACACAGCAATTCCTTAGCAGGGTTGCTATTATTTCTTACTCACAGTTTTAATGTCAGATTTAATGTAAAGGGTGTGAACACATTAGATAGGATTCTTTTGAGTCAAGATTAAACTGAGGAAGAGTCCCTTGCAACATTATAAAGCTGAAGTAATCGCACCACAACTGCACATCTGGTGCCAAGTTGATAGTCATTAGTGTAGCATAAGCTGTTGACAGTTTTGATCTTCTTACACTTTATCAGTATAATTTGACTGGAAGGTTAGCCAATTTTCTTTCACAACAGTCAGTTTGCTAGAAACTGGAAGGGGGATAGGTTTCCAACCTTGGCAACTTTATGACCTGTGAACTTCAGCTCCCAGAATTCCCTAGCCAACCATAGGGAATTCTTGGAGTTGAAATTGACAAGTCTTAAGTTGGATGCCTTCAGTTGGACACCCCTAGTCACAGGATAATGCTTTGTTTCTGTGAAACTGTATTCAGCAGCAAAACTGCATTTGGTATTCATTCAGATTGCGTCTCTAATGACTCTTCCTTTCTTAGCTTCTAACCCCATCACAGCTGTCTCTACAGCCCAAGCACAAATGAGAGTTCAATGTGAAAGATAAAGTACTATAACACAGTCTGGAATTTGTTCAAGGGTCAAAAACTGAAATGCCAAGGCTTTCAGATACACTGGATAATAAATAAGCCCGAAAAATTACATCTGCATATTAAAAAATGTTTTTCAGTGATGCACATTTTATTTCACCCATCAGATAAAGTTGTTTTGAGATACCAAATAAGTCAGTTTATGAATCTGTATCTTACACATGGGAGTAATTATTTATTACAATGTCAGTAGAGACAACATTATTTTCTTTTTAGCTCAATTTTTAATTTCACTTTCACAGAGTTAAGAAAGAAGAGCAACTTGATATAAAACAGGGATGTCAAGCTTGCAGCCTACGGGCTGGGTGCATCATGTGCTGGTCCTGCCCCCACCCAGGTTAGCGAAGGGTAAAAAAGTCCCAATACATCATTCGATGTCACCATGACAACATGAATTTGACACCCCTGATATAAAAGGCAACATGTGTGTTGATTCTAAGGGAACAAAGTCACAGTTCTTTAATTTAAAATACCACCCATAAACTTCAATAGATGTAGTCAGGGATTTGTTATCTTTTATTCTCCTCAATTCTAAAAATCTCAAGATCTTTGATCTAAAATGTGGTACTGATTTCAGTGACAGGGACTATATTAAAACAGAAATATTTAACTCTATTGCCTTCCATCATTATGTTATAAAGTAAATGGTAATCCAATAGATTAATAGATTTAATAGAATAACAGAGTTGGTAGGGTGGGAATCTTGGAAGTCTTCTAGTCCAATCCCCTGCTGATGGATTTTAAGGATTTGTGGTCCTTAAAAAAATGGATGTGAATACCTCGGACAGTAAGAAGAGCAAACAATTAAAAGATAGATGAAGTAAAACCAGACTGCTCATTGGAAGCTTGAATAATGATAGTTCAGATATATAATGTAAAAGAAAAGTCACAAAAGTCACAAAAGAAGACCTTAATGCCTGAAAAAAATGGAAAGCAACAAAAAAAGAGGCCAACCAAAATTCAAATATCTGGATTCTATCATTGCTGATACAAATATCAGTTTGAAAGTACTGTACTCTATTAGTTACTGATAGACAGTCCTGACAAATATTGTCCCTTAGCCTTAGAAATCTGGAATGACCGAATGACTGAACACCAATTTAATCTCTGATCTAGCTCTAAACCCAAGTTAATAAATAAATAAAAATAAAAATAACCCAAATAAATTAATAATAATAATAATAATAATAATAATAAGAAGAAGAAGAAGAAGAAGAAGAAGAAGAAGAAGAAGAAGAAGAAGAAGAAGAAGAAGTTGGCAAAGATTCCGCATGACATCAGTCCATGAGTCACAAGTTTTTTAATGGTTTAAATGACAAATTAGAGAAAGAAAAAAAGGTCACTATTTATGAGAAATGGCCTTACTTAAAACTTCTGAAATATTATTAAACTTTCTTCCTTCTCCATTAAGAAGGGTAAGATGACACATTATCTGGATAAAGGAACATTTGCAAAATCCTGCGAGTTTGGGATGTAAAACAAATTATAAAATGATGAGCAAGTCCAACCTCCAAGAGCCACTAGAGTTTAGAAATGGGTTAAATAGTGCTAAGCACTATGGCTGACTGTCTTTGTAGACTATTCAAATGCTTAAAGGAATTACAGTAGTAGTCTACATGCAGCGTATAAAGGGATTCTTTACAGTAAAAATGCTTATAAGTGTATATCCTACAAGTGCAATTGGGATGAAGCACTTAATGCTGTTTATCAGATGACTTGTCATGCCATGGAAGAATGTGGCTGGAATAAATGCACTTTACTGCATTGTGAGACATACTTTTCATATAAACTTTAATTAAGCTGAAAAGCACAGAAAATAGAGCTGTCCAATGAACCTCTAATTTGTACCCAAAACATTTGCATCTCTTTCAGTTGCTTTCCCCCATTTTCTTTCAGTAAATAAATTGTATACGCTGTGTAAATATTATGACATTTGGTTGCTGTCATTTTGGTTCATGCAATTTGCCTAAAAGAACAGGTGATTTCAATTTAAATAGCTTTTTGTGTACTTCTTTATAAGATGGCACAGGAAGCAATTCTTCAGATATCAATATGCCAATTAACAAAATGATTCTACCTCTGAGTAGACAAACAATCGCTTCTAATCTACACAAGCAACACAATGAGAGGAATGGGAGAGAGAAACACAAGTTTGTCAGCTCTGGGCAGGCACAGGGGTATCAAATACAATAAATCTTTACATGCAATCTGCAAGAAGCTGCAAGACACAAATATTTTTCACCTTCTGGCAGTGAAAAGAGATGGAATTCAAAAGATGGAATGAAACTTGGTTGACTATCGGAAGGTAACTCACAAAACGTTACACTTTAATTGGAATAATTTTGAAATTATTCCCATTAAGTATCCACAATTTCTTTTTTTTAAAAAAATATTTTTATTAATTTTTTAAAATGTAAGACAAAACGAGACAAACAACATTTAACATGTAAAGGAGTTATAATTGTTCCGCTAAGTATAGAAGTCTTAATACAGAAAAAAGAAGACTAATTCTAGGTTAGATCAATACAGAAAGGTAAACTTGTCAATGAAATATCTCTATGTAAACGATAATAACATAAAAATCTTGACTTTCCAATACTTTCCAGTCATTATGTAGTTATAATTAAAATAATTAAAATCAATTAGTAAAAGTAATCTTATCTATCAAATATCACTACATAATATATTCAACCTAGTACGTTTAACTGTTCCATGTTTTATTTTAATATCTTTAAAAATCCTTTTTTGCATTCCACCAATTGTAGACTTTCTCCCAAGTTTTGTAAAATTCTGTTTCCACTTGTTTATTTAACCGTCTCGTCATCATATCTAATTCTGCACATTCCATAATCTTCCTAAAGACCTCTTTGTCTTTTGGAATTTCCTTTCTTTCCATTTTTGTGCAAATGTAATCCTTGCTGCTACTAATATATGAATTCTTAAATAATATATTTCTTTTTTATACCTAATATCTGTGATACCTAATAAGAAAAATTCTGGGGTCTTCTTAATTTCCTTGTTTGTGATTTCTTTTAACCATTTTTCTACCTTATTCCAATAAATCTTGGTTTTTGGGCATGTCCACCATGCATGAAAATATGTGCCAATTTCTTTTTTACATTTCCAAGTAGGTGAAGTACTTGGAAACATCTTTGAAATCCTATTAGGTGGCAAATGCCATCTATAAAACATCTTGATTTGATTTTCTTTAAAGGAGACTGATTTAGTTATTTCCAGTTATATGTCCAAACCTTTTCCCATGTATCTAGGTCTATTTCTTTTCCTAAATTTTTACACCAACTGATCATATTATCTTTTAATATCCAACCTATTGTCTTATAGTTTATTAAATATTTATATAACTTCCCGATCAATTTTCCTTGGTTTTGGGTTAGTAATTTCCCAAGTATATTATTATCCTTCTTAAATATAAATATTCTCGCATCTTTTTGGTATCTGGAATTAATCTGGGCATACTGCCACCAATCTATTTCTACACCTGACTCCTGTAATTCTTGTTTTGTTTTCAGTTTTAATTGGTTATCAAGTAAATCTCTATATTTCCATTTTTTACCTTCTTTTAAAAATTAGGGTGAGAAATAGCTTCTATCGGTGAGATCCATTCTGGGATTACTAGAAAGTGATTTTTTAAATCTCATTCCAAACTTCTATTAATGCCTTTCTAATTATGTTTCTTTTAAAGTATGAATGAGTTTTGGACTTTTCATACCATGCGAAGGCATGCCAACCTAGCATTAAATCATGGCCCTCTAAATTTAATAGATCTCTTCAAGTGCAAATGCTCCTGTTTTTTTTGCTGTGTTTTCTGCAGGTTTGATTGCATAGGGATTTAAGACAACCTATCATCATATGTCCATTGCTTAGAAACCATTATTTTCATTGATTTCCCTTTTCTATATACCTAGAAATGGTATGCCAATTTAAACCAATAGAGAAAACCAGGCTTTAGACTTACCTGGGATTGACCCCAAGTACATCTGTGTCCATCACAAAAAATCCAGCACTGCAAGTTGGCATGCTTTCTCATTCTGATTTCAGAATGCTTACTGTAAAAAACAATGGTGGCTCAGTGGTTTAGATGCTAGGCTTGTTGGCTGGAAAATTGGAAGCCCCGGTTCAAGACCTGAGCACCAACAACAGGGTGAGCTCCTTGTCCCAGCTCCTGCCAACCTAGCAGTTCAAAAGCATGCAGATGTGAATAGATAAATAAGTACCACTTAAGTGGGAAGTTAACATTGCTCCATGACCTTATGCTGGGCACATGATTGCGGAAATGTCTATTGATAAATGACTATAAATGACTGTGGAAACGACTATCCACTGATGACCTCTCTCGATTCCTATGAGGTCAGTAAGGGGCGTGCAAAAGTGTACCATAGTGCCTTCCGTCCCCAGTCCTAATGTTTGTCTTTTACTAGTATCATGTATATAAATATTATTATATCTTTGTATATCACCAATACATACTTGACAAAACAAATAAATAAAATGTCTTTGGACAGTTCTGGTGAAGACTAGTGGAGGAAAATCTTCAGGAACTCTTTATCTTTTTTTAAAAAATGTATAAAAATACATTTCCAGCACCAAAACAAAGCCACTGGTATTATCCTCACTTTGATGGTGATGAGTGTAAAACAACATTGCTTAAGACAACCATCTAACTAGGACGGTTTTATTATTACAAAAACGTTTGAGATTATCTCTGGTTTATGATCTTGTCTCTTGATGTCAAGAGATGGAAAGCAAAACTATATAAAGGGAATATCATGAAACCAATCATTGGAGGAGAATCATCCAAATACCTTAGATAAATTATTAATGATACAATAAATGGAAAATTTATAATTTCCCAGTTTTGCTTTCCCTGAAGATCCAAAGAAATTTACACATTTTACAATAATAAGAATATCAGCATCAAATTCCGTGTGCCCAGTAACTTTTATTTAGATTGACCTAACTGGCATAGACTTTTCTGTGACCTTTATCTCGATGTTGATGCCACCTGCATATTTCACATTTGGAATTCTTCACCACAAATTTTAAATTAATTATCTCGACTTTCTTCTGCACTTGACAACTCATCCCAAGGCCAATATAGACCACAGGACTCAGAATATTTTTAGTGTGAAGGTAATGAGTCAGCTCTGAGGTCGATGGATTTTCAATATTTATTGATACAATACAGCCTCACTTCACGTTCTCGGTAATGAAGTTAGTACTGCCTGACACAGCATGAGTTATTTAAATTTGATATAGTCAAGAGAACTGTAAACATACCGATTCCACTTCATCACTTCAATGGTAAGCAAACTAAAAGACAGTTATAACTGAACACTTTGAGTAGTGTCTTTGTATATATTGTTCTAAACAACCAAAATTTTGGGCCAGCCTAAAAGGTACACATGGTCATTATTTCTTCTTCCAGTATTCTGTTTGATTAATATACTGAAATATTAGGAAACTATAATGTGGTTCAACTACAGTGGCACCTCTACTTACAAATTTAATTTGTTCTGTAATCAGGTTCTTAAGTGGAAAAGTTTCTTTTCTCTGGGTGTTGGCAGAGGTTTATTCCCTCTTCAAGTGCCCAGAGAAAGGAAGATGCTTCACTCACTCTGGATTGTCAAAGCCTCCTTAAGCGCCATCAAAAGGGTCCTCTGGCAGCCCAGAAAAGCCCGAGATGGCCAGGATTAAAGGGCAAATGGCAGGAAACTGGCCAGGCCTTCATGCCGCTCTCAAATTTCCTGGGAATTTTTTCCAGGCTCGGGTTCTTAAGTAGAAAATGGTTCTTAAGAAGAGGCAAAAAAATCTTGAACATCCGGCTCTTATCTAGAAAAGTTCTTAAGTAGAGGCATTCTCAGGTAGAAGTACCACTCTACTTCCATGGATTTTTTTTTTTAATGGGAATGTCTCTGCAAATCCACTAAAAGCAATTCTAACAGTTATGATGACTATGACACTTCTGGATAAACTATGACTCTGTTGAAACCTTTCATTAGAAAATATTATTTTTTATTTATGTACAGTCATCCTTCTCAGGATAGGAAGATGTTAAATATGGGAGGACATTAGTGCAACTCAATAATCTTGCTAACAAGCAAGATGGAAGTAGTAGCTAATAAAGATAGAAAGAATGAGATCATTAGGTATAAGTCTACATCCTAGAGCAGAGGTCCTCAAACTTGGCAACTTTAAGACTTGTGGACTTCAACTCCCAGAATTCTCCAGCCAGCATAGCTGGCTGGAGAATTCTGGGAGTTGAAGTCCACAAGTCTTAAAGTTGTCAAGTTTGAGGATCTCTGTCCTAGAGTCTGTGATAGGTGTCACCAGATAGCACCACAGCCACTTCACATGCTGACAGACATTTATAGTGAAATTTAACTTGACCTTGGTTATACAAATAAACATTGCCTGGCCTAATGCTTTGCATATAGCATACAGAAAGAACTGAATGTCAGTAGATTATCATCTAGCTATTTGGTCACTTGGCCATTTCCCATTCACTTAGAAAATGGAAAGACTGCTTATATTGCCAACATCTCTCCCATGATAGAGATCCGCTTTGAAAGGACCTAACCAATGCTTTAGATTTTGCTGTAAACTCTGTGCTTGACAGACCAAGAACAGAACTGTGTCTTACCGACAAGAACAATGGATGAAAGAAAAGGATTGTATTGATTTTTAATGTTCACAAAGAGGAAAACTCTGAAGGAAAAAAGGCATTGAAAATAACAGTGAAGAGTTTCCCCTTACTCCTTACGTTGCCAATCAATATCAAATTGTTCCTTGATCAGATCAGGATGTAGAACTCTCCCAGAAGATCTGAGGTAACAGTTGGCTATAAAAGCTTATGGCTACATTCAACAGAAAGGAACCCCAAATTATCTAGCCCAACCCAATGCAATACAGGAGATCTATTACTATTACATTTGCCTATCAATATATTTATTTTTTTTATTTATTTATTTTGTCCAATACACAATGAGGGTTTTAGTGGGTATATATCTATATATACATAATAAAATACATGATGAAGGTTATAGAGGAGATACTCATAGTAAAATATATCTAAGAAATAATAGAAAAGAAGATGAAGTAATAGAACATATCAATGAAAGAATAGAAGAAGAGATATAGGAATAGAAGAAAGGTATAGGAGATATAGGAGAGCAATAGGACGGGGGACGGAAGGCACTCTAGTGCACTTGTACTCGCCCCTTACTGACCTCTTAGGAATCTGGATAGGTCAACCGTAGATAATCTAAGGGTAAAGTGTTGGGGGTTTGGGGATGACACTATGGAGTCCGGTAATGAGTTCCACGCTTCGACAACTCGGTTACTGAAGTCATATTTTTTACAGTCAAGTTTGGAGCGGTTAATATTAAGTTTAAATCTGTTGTGTGCTCTTGTGTTGTTGTGGTTGAAGTTGAAGTAGTCACCGACAGGCAGGACGTTGCAGCATATGATCTTGTGGGCAATACTTAGATCTTGTTTAAGCCGTCTTAATTCTAAACTTTCTAGGCCCAGGATTGAAAGTCTAGTCTCATAGGGTATTCTATTTCTATCTGTAATAGATATAGTAGTATATAATATTACTATTATATTCACCTACTTTGTAGGCCTGCAAAACTCTGCAAAAGACCATCCAGTGAAGGAAAAACCCTTCCACTTCTGAGACCATCTGATCCATTGTCAAATAACTTGTTACTGAATTCCTTCTCTTGTAAAATCTGAGCCTAAAAGTTCAGGTCCTGTCTCCCCACACCCCAGTTTCCATGTCAATAGGAAAAAAGCTGCTTCCTCATTTCTGTGGCAGAATTTGAAGCATTTGTAAATGACCTCTCCCCTAGGATAAATATAGTCAACTCATTGTTTTTATCACTTCTTTAGCAGTCAGCTTAATGGCTTACAGTAAGGAGGCCCTGATTCAGAGGTTTGAAATCAGCTGCTAAGAGAGAAAATGGGTAACCTTGACATATTACCCTATATTTTATCTAACAAGTCATAGTTTTGATTTTATTAGATACATTACTGCTATTTCATTTCCTTGTTGTGTTGCAAATTTCGATCATGATGTTTAGACATATTATTGTAAACAAGGACATAAAATTATTTTTAATTAACTCTTCAACTGAAATGCTTCATCCTAGCATCCAAATGTTCCCAAATGATTTAACCAACTTTTCCCAAACTCTTTCATTATTAACATTAGCTGGTGATTTAAGTATTATACACAGCTTAGCCACACCTGGGGAATTTATTTTATGAATCTTTAATCATCCACACCTGGGGAATTTATTTTATGAATCTTTAATCATATGTATACTAATGTACTGTAATATAGTATACTGAATTTAATGAAGACTCCATATTAGTTCATATGAGTCTGACCAAAAGTTTTTAGAAAGGGGATGGGATTTTACTCTGATGGTTATATAATAGGTTTCCTATGATATAGTCAAACAAATAATGGGGGAAATAAGTACCAAGTAAGAATAAAATGATTTTTTAAAAAAAGTTCCAGGAAAAGTTCATATAACTATAGAACAAGGCTGTTTATCATTCTCTGTGAACTTCTCAACCACAGCCATGTAATTTAGCTGAAACTGTCATACACTTTAAAGGAAAATGGCAATATAGGTATGGGCTTTGAAACATTACTATAGTTTAATGAAAGGAAAAGCAGAATTCAATATTCATTTAAATGAAAGTTCACTACACTACTAATATACTATTAATAATTTATTCAGCTTGTTTTCTGGATATATGTATTATTTAGTCCCTACATTTACACTCATGTAAAGGAATAGTGTAGCACAGATGTCAGGGATCTGCGAGAGGATTTGGTGCCACCATGATGCTATGATATGCAATTGCTGGTTAGTAGGTTTTAAAAGTGATGTGGCAATTGGGAAATAAACCCAGGTCCACCTTCCAATGATTGTGAAGTGGAAGTACCATTGTGCCAAGTGAGTTTGAAATCATAGATTGTAAATTTTAGAGATTTTAATTTGGAGCTGTAGGTAGTCACAAGTGATGTTCTATTGTGCTTTCTTTTTCTGGATCTGCCTTGCAGAAAAGAACACTGTTCCTATTCCTGGCAACCCACATGCCTCCCTGGGTCTGCTTTTAACTTTATTTGATCCCTTAGTTACATGTCACTGTTGGATAGGTCTGAACAGATGAAATACCATTTATGCATTAGTGCCTGATACAGAAATAGAAAACTCGGCATACCGAGAAGCATTCACCGGGCCACTCTTAATATCTAGCCCTCATTGTGAACTAATCAGTTATTTTCTCATAGAAATGGACTATAGAAAATATGCAACAAATACCACCCCATCTGTTCCCATATTTAATCCTTTGTGATTACATAATTGTGCTCATCTAAATTCAAAGCTAACATCCACTTTAGGGGAAAAAATTATAATGTATCAAATTAGTGAAATATTTTATGTAATTGATTGTATATGTTAGTTTGAGGTTCTCTGTTCTGCATCATGACAGATTTGTACCAGCAAAATGGGAATACTATAAAAAGCTGTTCTAGAGTTTGCTCGTAATTTTGCCAGATTATGTCCACAGTGGCTAGCTGCTGTATTGCAATGTCTAAAACCCCTGTAATTTATAATTGGACATTTTGCTATTGCAATGTTTATTTTTTGCTCAACCAATAAGTCATTACCTTTACTGAGAGAATAGCATTGCATATACTGTATTGGTTTATCACTTTTTGCTTTATTGCTGAAACATTTGAGAACAGCCGCTTAGATTTTGATGCTATGTTAGGCAGAGAAAACTAACTATCCATTGCTAGATAATCAAAATACAGGAAAGATGATATCTAACTACAATTCCAAACTGTAGGAAGAAAAGCATTAAAAAAACCCAATAAGTTATGAGTTTCTAACTTTTCTTGGGTCTTTTATCTGACAAAAATATTTTTTTTACACATTTCCAATTCATATTAAGTAAAACAAAAAATAACCATAAGATCTGATTTTTTTCAAATCATTATTTTTTTATCATGAAATTATTGAAATATTTAAACTCTGGGAAACTGTTAAACTGTTGAATATTTTGTTTCTCTATATCTCCCAGAGATCTGAATGGCCCTCACTCTGCTAATGTAGAGCTATGAAGACATGGCTCTTTATTTATTTTTATTTATTTACCGTATTTATTTTATTTTTATTTATTTATTTTGTCCAATACACAATACATATAGAAGAGAATAGACATGTAGTAATATATATACAGTGATCCCTCGAGTTTCGCGATCTCAATCTTCGCGAAACGCTATATCGCGATTTTTAAAAAAATATTAATTTTTTTTAAAAACCATTTCCGGGTTTGGCTTCGGGAGTCAGCTGGGAAGCGGCGCGGCTGTTTTAAAAGGTCGCAGCCGGCCTGGGTGGCTTCCCAGCACCCCCCCGAGCCCCCAACCTGGGTCTTCCCGGCCGCCCACACAAAGGGGAAACCCCGGCTCCTCACTGATGCCCGCCGCTCGCTTGCCCGCCCGCCAGCAAGAGGGGGAAGACCCAGGGAAGGTTCCTTTGGCCGCCCAGCAGCTGATCTGCTCGGTAGCGCAGCAGCAGCGAGGAGCCGAATCGGGGTTTCCCCTTTGCGTGGGCGGCAGGGAACGCAAACTCCACCATATACGCATGCGCGGCCATAGAAAAAAGGGCACGCATGCGCAGATGGTGTTTTTACTTCCGCAACCCTACATCACGAAAAATCGATTATCGCGAGGGGTCTTGGAACGGAACCCTCGCGATAATAGAGGGATCACTGTATATAAAGAAAAGGATAGAAGAAAATATATAAAAATAGAGAAGATATATGAACGGGAGAAAAGATATATGAGATATGAGATAAAGGCCAGACAATTGTACAGGGGACGAAAGGCACACTAGTGCACTTATGTACGCCCCTTAGTGACCTCTTACAAAACCTGGAGAGGTTAATTGTGGATAGTCTAAGGGAGAAATGTTGGGGGTGAGGGGTTGACACTATTGAGTCCGGTAATGAGTTCC
Source organism: Erythrolamprus reginae (assembly GCF_031021105.1). Lineage (NCBI taxonomy): Eukaryota > Metazoa > Chordata > Lepidosauria > Squamata > Dipsadidae > Erythrolamprus > Erythrolamprus reginae. The sequence continues at coordinate 328,639,139 of NC_091950.1, read as the reverse complement.
ACGCTTTGACAACTCGATTGCTAAAGTCATATTTTTTACAGTCATGTTTGGAGCGGTTAATATTAACTTTGAGTCTGTTGCGTGCTCTTGTGGTTGTTGCGGTTGAGGCTGAAGTAGTCATTGACAGGCAGGACGTTACAGCATATGATCTTGTGGACAATACTTAAATCGTGTTTTAGGCATCATAGTTCTAAGCTTTCTAGACCCAGGATTGTTAGTCTATTTTCGTAGGGTATTCTGTTTCGAGTGAAGGGGCGAAGGGCTCTTCTGGTGAAGTATCTTTGGACGTTTTCGAGGGTGTTGATATCCGAGATGGGGTATGGGTTCCAGACAGATGAGCTGTATTCAAGGATGGGTCTGGCAAAAGTTTTGTAGGCTCTTGTGAGTCGTGTGAGATTGCCGGAGCAGAAGCTATGTAGGATCAGATTAACAACTCTAGAAGCATTTTTGGCGATATTGTTGCAGTGGGCTTTAGCACTTAGGTCATTTGATATTAGTATTCCAAGGTCTTTTACTGAGTGGGGCTTGGCTGTGAGATTTTGTTGATTCAGTTTATATATGAGGTTTGGATTCTTTTTGCCAATGTGGAGGGTAGAGCATTTGTTGGTTGATATTTGAAGTTGCCAGGTGTTAGATCAATGTGAGACAAAGTCGAGGTCTTTTTGGAGAGTAGATGTGTTATCCATGGTGTTGAAAGGTTTTACATCATCAGCAAAAAGAATACAGTTGCTTGTGGTATGATCACAGAGGTCGTTGATGTAGAGAATGAAAAGAGTAGGACCTAGTACGCTGCCCTGGGGAACACCACTTTTGACAGGGACTGGGGTGGAATCTTCAGAAATTTCAAGAGTATGAAAAGGAATATAACTTATCTAAAACTAAATCTAACCTATGTGATTGTCTAATTCCTTCAGGCCTTTGGCAAGAGAATTTAAGACCTCTCTTTTCATTCCATCTGCTCTATCGCACTTGCCATTTTTTACCTTCATATCCTTCTCTTTTATTTATTTTACTGTGGTCTCTTTCTTTGGTTGGTATGAACCCTCCAAGATTGTTGAGCAACAGCTGGGGTACAAGTGTAATACATTAGAATATTAGTATTGCACAAATTTTGCTTGCAGTATTAATTAATTAAATACCAACACAGTTAATTTGTCCACACATATTTGCAAACTGCTCTCATTTTTCATTATTTTCATCTAACAATCTCACCAAGTCTCTGTAATTAGTGCAGCAGACTGCATAACCCTGACTATGCCCCAAGCACCATTCTTCACCAGTGCGTGCTCCCACTGGAACAGCATACTTTTAACGGAACAGTAGAATGTACATCAAAAGACACACTGATTTTTAAAAATAGCTTGTGACTTCCTGCTTGCAGTAATAGTTCTGAGGCGATCAACATCTGCATCTGCAAATCATGTCTATTTTTCTTGTTGGTTTAATGCTACCAAGGTCAATTAGTAGTAGCTTTGTATATAGAGTATATAAAACATGTGATGTAACATAAATATAGTCTCTCACCCTTTACATGGGGTGAGATGGAAGGGATCCTCTAACATTTATAATATAATATAAACCTTTATACAGGTTTTCTAGATGTTATTACATGACTCTATATCATATTACAATCATTCCAATTTCACCAATAGTTTTGTATATTTTCAAAACCCACTGAGTATGTATTACAACCAAATATAATATTTTCTAAGTTTCCACCATTTTCTTGTTTTTTTCCAAAATAACACTCAAAACCGGAGCACAAGCTTGAATCGTTGTTTGCTGTTTAATATGTTTTGCCAAATACTATTTTATGTTGATTATTTTTAAAAAATTATTATTATTATTATTATTATTATTATTATTATTATTAATTAGATTTATATGCCGCCCCTCTCCGTAGATATTAACAAATGATATTCATCATACACTACTGAATATATTATACCTGTGATTTTTAAATTAATATCTAGTGTACTCTGATTTTTGGATCATCAGTTGAACTTTTACAAGCTCAAATTAAGAGTGTCCTGTGCAGTTCTGAGCTTGATGGGAAAATTGGGAAGAGGTTCAGGGTAGTCTCACCAAAATAGCTCAGGAGCTATTTAGTTGGTTAGAAAGTTATACCTTCAGTTTGGCAAGATACTGTCCATTAGGTATAAGCAAATAAAGAATTAAAGTCAACTGGATTTCAATGTGTCACCTTTCAGCTTAGGCCTTACAAATACAGAGATATATCACCGAATAATAGAAAACAAGACTTGTCGAAAATAATACGCCACTACCTGTCCATTGTCAAGTACTGTTGATATTACCATCAAATTTATTATCAAAATTATTCTCAAATGTCAATTATTATCATATCAATAACTAAGAAATGTTTATGTTAATGTTTATTAGATATTTAAATTAAAATATCCAATAATTGTAGAATATTCAAATTTCAACATTTGTAAAGGAGAATGTTGAGAAACTGATATATCAAACACATTCCAGCAATAATGAAATACATTAGGTCCTATATTTGAGTGCCATCAATATAATCATGTAGTTATGGGATAATGAGAAAACTCCATTTCTTTCATTTAGTGACATCAGATTTAGTAGATGAACTGCTCCCTCATCCAAAAATAGGTTTATGCTACAGTTCAAGATTAGACAATTTTCAGTTTTGTTAATTAGTGCATTTTAGTATATTTTATATTATATTTATTGTCTCCAAATTTCTGATATATGTATGAAAAGAATACAGAAAGAAGAATTTTTAAAGTAAATATACATACGAATATCAAAAGCAAATTTATTTTTGAGGAACCTGAATTAAACCAGATTTACTCCAGAATATATTATTTGAATTAAAATGGAATGGAACTAGATGTACAGTACCTATGTAATATAATCCACCTGAATATACCATAACATGAATGAAATGTAATAAATAAATAAATAAATAAATAAATACAAAGGAGTAAAATGCTATTGACTACACTGTAAAGTCTACAACATATTTCAACCCATCCCTTTTTCTATATAAAGTTTTAAACAGATCTGAAAACTAACAAATTGAAAAATACCCAAGTGCAAAATTAAACAACAGAGTACCTTCTACTACAGTGTTGTGGTTGGCTCTGCCCCAGCTTCTGCCCCAAGGAATGTGGAGGTGGATGTGGAGGAAACATCCACATGCCACAGGCCTGTTTTGCTCCCGATAGAATCTCCCAATGAAGACTCCTCTGACGAAGGGTGAGTAGCAGGGGAGAGGGGAGTTTGGCAGACAGCCCAGGAGGAGATCAATCATCTTTATCATCCCTGGATTCTGAGCAAGAACTTATGACAGGCCCACGCATGCATAGAATGATGCATAGAAGAGAACAACTGAAGGATTATTACAGGAGATAACTGAGGCCACCTGTGGTTGGGTGGGGCTGCTGTAATTAGTGCTACAGATAAAAAGAGCAGCGTGCTGATTTAGCCTCGTGGAAGTTTATCTGATTCATAGTTTCGTCAAGATCGTGGTTTTGCTGTTTCTCGGTTCAAGACTGTGTGTGGACTTTCTGGACTTTGGAATTGGACTCAATTTCCCAGTTACTGGGTGAGAAATTGGATTGCATTTAACCTGTGCCTTGTGTGTACGAGAAAATCGCTTTGACATTTAAAAAGGGAGTTTTTTCTGCTTTTCTGTTGATAAAGACTTTTGGTTTTCCTTCTATCGTGGGGCGTGCGTCTTTTTGGACTAATTACCCTGTAATTACGGGCGGTTGGGACATGCCGGCGGAACAAGTACATTGTAAGCAACTTTGTAATTTTTGCATACATGTGTTAAGGTAAATTGCAGCAATAGTGATTATATGAAATAATGCATGAAGAGAAAACAAGACCAAGTTGATCATTATGAAACAAATAGTTTTCACACATAACAAACTGAAAATTTTAATGGTGTGTCTTAATCATTCGGGGTACTGTATATGCTGGGATCAACAATGCAGGTGATCTGTTAAATTTTTAAAAACTGATTTATACTTTTTCAGGCTGTGATTAGATACAACATGTTTCAAGTTAAACATGAATGAATATGGCATTGAATTCAATAAAGCAGGTTTAAGTGACTAAGGATGGATCCAACATTACATGAGCAAGAGTTTACTTAAGCAATGGACTTTCCATCAAGTGCGCTCTCTTTCTCTCTCCTCTCTCTCTCTCCCTTTCCCTCTCCCTCCCTCACTTCCTCCCCCCTCTAGCCCCCCATCACTTCTGCCCTTCCTCTCTTTCCATATTTGCTTGATCTTATTTATTCTATGACACTTTAATGTGCAGGAGAAAGGGGCAATTATTCCAAATCTATTCTCTGAAAGATCTTTACATTCTAATTTCAAATGTGGGTCATATAATAAAGTGTACAAGTTAAAACCTAAATAAAAAAGATGTGCTTTTATCTAAATAACTAAATCTTACAATAATTTGAGATGTGGAGGAGGAATCAGGAAGGTCCTTTTCTATTAGCTATTGAAAAGTGTAGGTGATTCATTTCTGCATTATGTACTAAGCAAAGCTAAAACACGAACATTCATTTTTGGAGTTTTAATCTTGCTCTCCTCCACAAAGGCACTGTAATAAATCATGCACAATGGTCTATTACAATTGAAGTTTAAGAAAGTGCAGAAAAAATGAAGGAGTTAGAAATGGGTTACTATTTTTGAAAACACTGTATCTTTGAAGATAAAATTTCATTTCCTGTAATGGTATCATGTATGCCACAATATATTTATTAGAGCAGACCTGTTTAAAAGATGTCTCTTTCTACAGTGTCTGCATTTTGTGTGATTCCTAAATGCTTTCTAAATGAAAAGGAATTCAGGGTATCAAATTCCCAGACCAGCAGTTTATGTGCAATAGAGACAATAGAAAACTATGTGATTTTGAATTTTAGCAATGGTATTTTTGTTTAGGTATTAAATTTACTTTCCTCCAGAAGTATTATATACGACATGGCAAACCTTTAGAACAGGGGTGTCAAACATCATTTCATTAAGGGCCACATCAGGGTGGTGTTTGACCTTAGGGATGGCCAAAGGGCATGGCCAACTCAATGTCACTCATGTTGGGAGTGCCTGTGGTGGCCCGAGCACTCTACTAGTGAAAACAGGGTCCTCAGCTCTGTTTTCATCTGCGACGGGCTCCTGCAATCCTCTGCCACTGAAAACATAGTTCGGGAGGGCAGCCCTCCCAAAGCTCCATTTTCACTGGCAGAGGCACTGTGGACCAATCCTTTGCTGTTTCCAGAGTGGCCTGTGGGCCAGATCTAAGTACCCTGTGGGACTTGAGTTTGACATCTCTGCTTTAGAAATCTGTTAGAAAGGCAACCTATTATTGTTAAATCCTATAGATAATTTGGGATTTGAAGGGTATTTTTGTTGATGAAATTTATTTAGATATTCCATCTCCTTAAAGGTAAACCCTTAAGGATGCCAAAATGAACTAAAAGCCTCATAGTCACAAAAGCAGATAATTGTTAACTTTTATCATATGCCAACAAGCAAACAAATTAAGGACTGTTTTCCCAATTATTTATTTCTCTTTTCTGTCTCAGCAAAATTTGGAATAATTAAAATTTTATTTATTTTATTTATTTATTTGTTCTATCAAGTACATATTGGAGGTATGTAAAGATATAATATTATTCATATACACGATACTAGTAAAAAAAATAAAAAGAAACATTAGGACAGGGGATGGAAGGCACTCTGGTGCACTTATGCAGGAATCAGGAGAGGTCAACAGTAGATAGTCTAAGGGTAAAGTTTTGGAGGTTAGGAGATGACACTACAGAGTCTGGTAATGAGTTCCATGCATCAACTACTTGGTTACTAAAGTCGTATTTCCTGCAGTTGAGTTTGCAGTGGTTTACATTAAGTTTGTATCTGTTGTATTCCTCATTATCAATGTGGATCCTTCCATATTACAGGTGGCTTATGATGGGTCTAAACTGCAATATTGATATAAATAATAAATTGCAAGAATGCCTGAATTAAAGATTAATCTTTCTGTATATACAGCTAGCAAAAACAGAGATGTTCTTAAAGATTACAATGGCAAATGTTGTATATGAGCATGTAACTATCACTTCTCAGATACAATAGAAACAGGCAATAACTGATTTTAGATAGTTAATAAGAAAGATTACATGGTACGGTAGGTTTCAGACAGTTCTGGATGATGGTAAATATTTTACAACTGGCTGTCAAGAAAAACAACAGTATCCACTGTCTCAAGTGCTGCCACATATCATGCCACTAGCTGCTGAACAGGTGATTAGCCCACCAGCACTAATGGTTCAGTTTGCTCTCAGCTGGCTTGCAAAATTCAAGAAAAAAAAGTTAAGTCAGTGCCTATAAGCCAGCTCCAGCAGTCCATTGATTCCAGGGCTCTTGGTGTTTTCTGAACTTAGTTGATTTCCTGCAGTTGTTTCATTACCAGGCTAGATAACATAATCAGTTCATGGTAGGTGAAGTTTGCTGGTTATTTATACAGTGGAACCCCGACATAAGAGCTGCTCTACTTAAGAGCAACTCGAGATAAGAGCTGGGAGGGGAGAGATATTTTTGTTCTACTTACAAGCCCAAATTCGAGATACAAGCGCCAAGGAGCTGTCTCCTGAAGCCAAACGCTAACTTCCGCGTTCGGCTTCAGGAGACAGCTGCGAAGCGGCGCGCGTGTTTTAAAAGGTTGCAGCCGGTCTGGGGGGCTCGGGGGGGGTGCTTGCAGCTTTCTTTCTTGCTCTTTTTCTTTCTCTCTTTTACCTTCCCTTCCTCTATTTCTTCTTTTCTTTCTCCTTCCCACCTTCTTCCCTCCCTCCCTCCCTTCACTCATTCCTCTCTTACTCTCCCCTTTCATAAGTTTCCTTGCTTCCTTCCTCTGTTCCTGTCCCTTCCCCCTTTCTTTCTTTCTTTCTTGCTCTTTTTCTTTCTCTCTTTTACCTTCCCTTCCTCTATTTCTTCTTTTCTTTCTCCTTCCCACCTTCTTCCCTCCCTCCCTCCCTTCACTCATTCCTCTCTTACTCTCCCCTTTCATAAGTTTCCTTGCTTCCTTCCTCTGTTCCTGTCCCTTCCCCCTTTCTTTCTTTCTTTCTTTCTTGCTCTTTTTCTTTCTCTCTTTTACCTTCCCTTCCTCTATTTCTTCTTTTCTTTCTCCTTCCCACCTTCTTCCCTCCCTCCCTTCACTCATTCCTCTCTTACTCTCCCCTTTCATAAGTTTCCTTGCTTCCTTCCTCTGTTCCTGTCCCTTCCCTCTTTCCTTCCTTCCTTCCTTCCCACCCTCCGTCCATTCATTCACCCATTCCTCTCTTGATCGCTTAAAGCCGGTCCCTGGTGCAAAAAGGGTTGGGGACCTCTGTCCTACAGGATTGGGTGGCAGAGAAGTTGAACATATGTAAATTTAAAAGTTTAAGAAAGTTTACAAGTTAAGTGAAAGAAACTTCATTATTCATTTATATGTACATGTACATTTCTTCATTAAAAACATGTCTTTCTGCATAATTTAGACTAACTTTGTGAGTTTTTTGAGGGCTGGAACCAATTAAAATTATTTACATTAATTCCTATGGGGAAAAGTCGTTCGAGATAAGAGCTGCTCGACTTAAGAGCCCAGGTCCGGAACGAATTAAACTCGTATCTCGAGGTACCACTGTATAGAGAAGTCTGCTCTATCCATCTGAATTTCCTCTGTGGTGCTTCCCTGATTAGAACAATGTTTCTTCTTTGATTATCTTGGTGCTGTTTCTTCCTTTTCTAGCTATTGGTTGCTCAGAAAAATGTACTTTTGGCTGTTTGTTTCACTCCTTGAGATTGGGCTACACCTTTTAAATGGTATGTAGATGAATTTTATCTCCATGGGTGTGTTGATGGGTGATTTGGCCAATGTCATCCTCTCATGGATTGATAATATATCTGGTAAAGAAAGATCTGCAAGAAAACAACCAAGTACAGAGAACACCAAGAGCCCCACTGTCCATTCTTTAGCTACATTTATTCCTTTCTGCTGGAGCTTTCTGAAGCATTATGAGAATAAAGGTGATAGGATTTATATTTATTTAAACTAACTAATTTACATTCACATTAGAGAAACATCTTTCAGCTGTGGTGAGGGGGGGTTGCCCAGGATCACCTGGTGCACCAGTTGCGGCCCTATATGGACCGGGACTCACTGCTCACAGTCACTCATGCCCTCATCACCTCGAGGTTCGACTACTGTAATGCTCTCTACATGGGGCTACCTTTGAAAAGTGTTTGGAAACTTCAGATCGTGCAGAATGCAGCTGCGAGAGCAATCATGGGCTTCCCAAGGCATGCCCATGTTACTCCAACACTCCGCAGTCTGCATTGGTTGCTCATCAATTTCTGGTCACAATTCAAAGTGTTGGTTATGACCTATAAAGCCCTTCATGGCATCGGACCAGAATATCTCCGGGACCGCCTTCTGCCGCACGAATCCCAGCGACCAGTCAGGTCCCACAGAGTTGGCGTTCTCCGGGTCCCGTCGACTAAACATTGTCATTTGGCGGGACCCAGGAGAAGAGCCTTCTCTGTGGCGGCCCCGACCCTCTGGAACCAGCTCCCCCCAGATATCAGAGTTGCCCCCACCCTCCTTGCCTTTCGCAAGCTCCTTAAAACCCACCTCTGTCGTCAGGCATGGGGGAATTGAAATTTTTTCTCTTCCCCCTAGGCTTATAGAATTTATACATGGTATGCTTGTTTGTATGATTGGTCTCTTAAATTGGGTTTTTTTAGATTATTTTTTAATATTAGATTTGTTACATTGTTTTCTTTATTGTTGTTAGCCGCCCCGAGTCTTCGGAGAGGGGCGGCATACAAATCTAATAAATAAATACAGTAAATAAATAAAATTACACTAGCTGCCTACCTATCTGCCTGCCTGCCTGCCTGTCATCTATCACTGAAGACTGGGTTTTTCCTCATAAAAATTAAACCTGATGCTGGATACCTTGAAAAATAATAATGAATGACTGGAAACATATAAAGATTTCAGCAGCTATTGGTTAGCTCTTTTACGATCCAGTTAATTTTGGAACAGAGGACTAAATCAGATGGAAATAAAGAGATGTATTAGATCTCTAACAAAAGTAGACATGACCTGCTGTGTGGCAAAGACCTTTCCAAAAGCCAAACAATACCCAGGTGTTGGTTTTTTTATGTAACCATCATTTAATTTAAACAGACAATGTAGAGGAAGTAAAGTAATGCTGGAGAGAATAGGTAGACACAAATTCATACAATTGTAGTGGCATTTTTTCATAATGTATTTTTTCATGCTTTACTTCATTAATTAGATGTACATACAATTCTGCTGATGTAGAATGATTTTCAAAGATTCAGAATATAAGGCAAAGACCATCACATGAAGAGGATATTAAAATTTATTTAAAATAAAACATTTCCATACCTGATAACCTTATCTTTTGGCATAAAAGAGAACTTTAGAAAACTTTCCTTCCAGATAAAATTGTATGAGGCAGCCAAGATTCATTCCACATTGATCTTCAAAAACCATAGTAAATACCATAGTTAGCAAACCTCTGAAATAGAACGATTTTAAAAACTTGGATATAAACTTTTGTCTACATTGGGCAGATTTAAGTAAGGCCAAATTTATATTGATATATTTTTCTGTTTTCACACACCCTGAAATCCAGATATAGAAATAAGAATGTTGAACAAATGTTGTTAATCAATTCAAGAAGCACATTTGATATTTTACGAGTATGAAAAACTGCTCTTAATTAGTAGATATTTTATGAATAGAATAGAATATAATATTTTATGAATAGACTAGGATAGAATAGAATAGAATAGAATAGAATTATTTATTAACCAAGTGTGCTTGGACACACAAGGAATTTGTCTTTGGTGCATATGTTCTCAGTTTACATAAAAGAAAAGATAAATTTGTCAAGAATCATGAAGTACAACACTAAAGTCTGCAGAGAGGGGTGGCATACAAATCTAATAAATTATTATTATTATTATTATTATTATTATTATTATTATTATTATTGCCATAGGATACAAATAAGCAATCAGGAAACAATCAATATTAATATAAACCGTAAGTTTACAAGCAACAGGTTAAGTCATAAGTAGGGGGAGACGAGTGATAGGAATGATGAGAAGACTAATAGTAATACTAATGCAGCCTTAGTGAATAATTTGACAGTGGTGAGGAAATTATTTGTTTAGCAGAGTGATGGTATTTGGGGAAAAAACTGTTCTTGTGTCTAGTTATCTTGGTGTGCAGTGCTCTATAACATTGTTTGAGGATAGGTGTTAACTAACGTCTTTAGCACTTGCACTTATTCCTTTGTAGGATAGGACTTGGATAAAGCATGTAAAGAGATCAGAGAGCCCTGGGAATAAGACTGACACTCATGAATACACATGCCATCTCTCCTCTTAAGCGAGCTGTGTCCCATTTTATGACTTTTTATGCCATAGTTTTTAAATAAATCACTGCAGCTGTTATGTAAATTTTGCGGTCATTAAGCAACTCTGGCTTCCCACCTGACTTTATGTGTCGGAAGCTGCTAGGAAGGTTACAAAGGCTGATCACATGGCCCCGAGACACTGTAGTCATCATAAACAACAGTTGCACGTCCCAGGGTCATGTGATTGACATTTGCAATCCACTCAGAAGGCTTCCAACAAGCAAAGTTAGTGGGGGAAGTCAGATTCATTTAATGACCACATGAGTCACTTAACTGCAGTTATTCCCCTAACGGTGGCAAAAAGGTTGTAAAACCCAATAAGCTCCTTGCTTAACAATGGACTTTCTGGTCTCAGTTGTGGCAATTCTTTCAAGCATCAATTCTATCACTCACCACCCAAAGATTGCCAATAGTTGCAGCAAAACATGTACCATAATATACATTTGAATAGATATAATTTTCTCTCTGATTTGAAGAGTCTATACATACAGAAGGTTTGGATGTAATTAGGAATGCTTGTTGTAGCTGAAAGACTAATCAAGATCTTAAATATAAAATGGGAAGTTTTAAAGAAAAATGAAACACAAGATAAAAGGAAAAACAGAAAGCTGACATTTCTTTAAATGATAACTATTTTTAGAAGCCTGCAAAAGTTTGCTTCAGAAACAGTCGGTTAGCAAACAAAGTATTCAGTGCTGAAAAAGTACCAGGGTATGAGAGCTAGAAAGATCAAAGTGGCCAAAAACTACAGAAATAAACAAAATATTACTTTGATTTAAAACAAGAGGATAGATGATGATAGATAAATAGATGGATGGACGGACGGACGGACGGACGGACGGACGGACGGACAGACAGACAGACAGACAGACAGATAGACAGATGGGGAGAGATAGAGATAGAGAGGAATGCAATTACAAGCAGAAAGGTCATTTGGATTCTTTGAACTTTTGGGACCAAATAATAAGTCTATAAAACAAATGCTGCAGCCTATGAAGCATTCCATAGACAAGGTCCTAAGGACATTTAATGGAAACACAGAGTCCTATCTGTTACACAACAGGGAACAAGGTAACCAATATGTCCTTGACCACTGTTTCCTTCAAAATAGCCAAAGCATCTGGTTTTTCCATGTTCCATGAGTGTCCATGACTTCATAAAAGGGCTATGATTGCAAAGGTGGTCTGAATGTGAAATCATCTAGGGATATGCAGCCTCAGAAATCACACTAGGCATATGAAAAAAGGGATCCAGAACAAAATTAAAAAATTTAGCATTGGGCTGGAATTAAGCAACGATACACTTTAGATGAGATTTCACTCTGGATATCATCAATTTACTTCTCTCTGGCCTATAGTCAGGCTTGTCTTTTTAAAATCTGCAATCCAGGTGCAAATGCAGCAAGACCAATTTTTCAGAGCTTAGCAATTTTCACCGAAATATTCTCCCTAGACTAAAAGCTTAATTGGGTACATTAATTCAAGATATGTGTGACAAATAAATACAACCCATTTGAATCATTAAATGAAGACAACGTTTCGGTGCTGATTTAACATAGAAAGATGTCACTTTAAGAACTGAAACAAATTTGAAACCATATGTCCTGTAAAATGTAGCATATTTGTTTACAAACATTAATAAAATGTGAAGAACCGTGGAGAAAATAAACATAGATTCCTGTAAATCACTTAGAAGGCATTCTAAAAGAAAAGTGCCATCATATAATATATCAGAAAATGTTAAAAGATCCTTCTGGCAAATATACATATGAGGAACACAGTAGTTGCTCAATGTCCAAATATAAGATGATAGTAAAGTTATTTTCATGCAGAACACATTAAGGTTGAAAATGCACAGAGCTCATGTAAATGATATTCTGAAGCTGAAATCGTGAGGACATTTACCTTTCCGTCTACCTATCCAAAGGCCGTCAGGTTGAATGGAAAAAACCCTGTACTGAACTGCTTTATATAATTTCAGCTACATGCAGCCATGTGTGCAGAAACATTCAATTCAACAGCAGTAGCTTCTTTTTAAAATACAGACTTCACATTTTTATGCTTCTATTTATTACTGTCACCATAAAGATGGACTGCCATCTAAAATAGCTGTGGAGGGGGGGGGCACACAATTTGGTGACAGCTATGACATAAATGTAGATTGTACACCAAGAAGCTAGCCATATATGATCTCCGACAAAGACCACACATGACTCCAAGTAGAAATTGTGAGGAGAGTAGGATATAACTGTATTAATCATTGGGTGAGAATATCTAGCTCTATACCTTCATGTTGTCTTAGATGATCATGTCAGGTTTTATCAAAGGTGTTCTAACAATCAGTGAAGAAGCTAGTTTTCTCTGACTCCTTTTGATTTGGGGATCTAAGGTCAAGATCCTATGCAATTTTCTAACTCTGCCAACAGCTCTACTACAAGTATGGATTATATAATAGCTAGGTTCACATATCCCAATATGCCATGATTTATTTAATCATGATTTACTGAGCAACACAAGTGTCATATTCACAGAAAACATTATGACATAAGCAATGATTTACAAACAACAAGGGTTTGGATCACATACATTCTCAACAGTTTTGTCTTAAAATACTGCATGTGCCAGGTTTGTCTAATACGTTTGGACACTACTTAACCAGTTGCAGAGGTTGTTCCAGGACTTACTTTTTAATAATTCCACATTTGGTGTAACTCATGTTATTATTTTCAGGATTTGTGGGAGACTTAAGAAATTCTAGATTATGTGGATGATATAATTTTAATTATTAATAATGTACAGAAGTGTGGCTGCAGCTAGAATTAAGTTACTTCCTTAACTATAAAAGCTGCAACTGCTAGTGAATGAAATGGTATTTACCATAATTATTATGTGTTCTGTGATGGGGCAGAACACATAGGAGTAGTGATGGGCGAACTGAACCCGCACAATTCGGGTCCGTACCGAATTTTGCGGTGTTCAATATGCCGAACACGAACACAATTTTTTTCCAAACTTTGGGCAAAGTTCGGGGTCCTGTTCGATGTTCGGAGCTTTGACGTCACCGGCAGGTTGCTAAGGACGCGAAGGTGATCACTTCCTGGAGGTCTTCACATAAAAATAAACATTGTTATTTTTACGAAAAAGGATATAGCAACGGCGCTGCAAGCAAAGGGCTGTCCTTTCACGTAAAAATAAACATGTTTATTTTTACATGAAAGGACCGCCCTTTGCTTGCAGCACTGCTGCGGTGTCCTTTCATGTAAAAATAATAGTTTATTTTTATGTGAAGACTTCCCTTTGAAGGAGCTGGGGAATCCCTCCCACGAAGAGATTCCGGGGGCGGAGCTTTGATGTCACCGGCAGGTTGCTAAGGACGCCAAGGTGATCACTTCCTGGATTCCATGGAATCCAGGAAGTGATTACCTTGGCGTCCTTAGCAACCTGCCAGTGACGTCAAAGCTCTGCCCCTGGAATCTCTTCATGGGAGGGATTCCCCGTTCGGGTTCGAGTTCGGTTCAGATTCGGCCGAATTTTGCGTAAAATTCGGTCGAACTTGCCGAATCTGAACACCGTTGGGTTCGCCCATCACTACATAGGAGCAATTTCTTTGCTTCCTTACTGATCTTCTCTAAAGAGTTTAAGGAAAAGAGGATTTCCCTGTATGAATTTATTAGGGCTATGCCCCGGTTCAAGGGGGGTGAATCAATTTGAAGTAGATTCACTCAAATCACTCCTTCAAACTGTATTATCAAATTGATTCAAGGCATCAAGTCAGCTACTTCTAGACTGGTTCCATGGGACTTGAAAGCAATCTGGTGATTATTTCTGTACTTATGCATGCAGCTTTACAAAATCAAAATATCAGTGTGTCTGTCTTTCTATATCTGGACAAAACTGTTAAGTAATACAACTGCTTCTTTGTTATTGACATGAATTAATGAATTTTAACTAAATTCTCTAAATCCTGCCTATGGCAGACTGGAAGGCAAGTAGGCAGGCTTAAATTTATTCATCTCCTTCTTCTTTACCTCTCAATTTATTTGTCTGACACATGGCCTAGTCTCTGATATTCTCTCTCTAGTCTTTTTTTATTTAGCTCTTTTGGTCTCTTCTTGCCTTCATTCCATTCCATTTCTTCAAAAATCTTGTCTTTATGTGGTTTTGACTTGTCTTCTACTGAATCTGTGAGTCTTATTCACTGCATAAATAACAATGTGTGTTTGCTGTTAGACTATTGCACATGGCACCTATATAGTATTGATTAATGTCATGCTATATAGAAGTCCATAATGCTGGAAAAGGTGGAAGGGAAAATAAGTAGAGATCAACCAGAAGAAGATGAATGAAATCAATTACAACAGGAATGAGTGGATTACTGGAAGACCTGAAGGATTAAATTGGGGGCAGATAATCCAAGAGTAGTTCTATTTACATGTTCACTAATGATGGCATATAGTCCAATCCAATCCAACCCAACCCAACCACATCCTATCCCATCCCATCCCATCCCAATAACACCCACATACATCTTAACAGTATATAAAATGTAGCATTCACAAAAGAAGCTAATTAACTTGGCCAATGAGCTACCCCAACAGGTCTGCTACCCCAAATGTAGACAGAGGCTAGTGATTTCTTTAATTTTAAACATTTTTGGAGGAAAAAAATAAAATTAAACTACTGGATTTCAATATTGAAGCTGATTCTTTTTTATGGCTGTTATTGTCTTAAAGGAGTTGCAATGGGACTGCTTCAAAATATATTGGGAAATATTGAAGCTACCTGGATAAAGTTTTGAAACATTAAAGCCTTCAGAAAGGTTTAGATTTGTGAAAGTTTTATTTCAGTCTGTCCTAAAGTAAAGCATCTAGAGGTGCTTGAATGCTTTCAGGTAATTGCCTATGGGCAAAGATTTCATCATATTAAATCCCAACTTAGTTCAAATTACAACTTGTTGCTTTTGAATATTGTTGTTTTGGTTAAGAGAGAGAGAAGTGAGGGAGAGAGAAGGTGGGAGGGAAGGGGAGAGAGAGAGAGAGAGAGGGAGAGAAAGAGAGTGAGAGAGAAAGGAAAAGAGAGAAAATGTGTCTCTATATAATAGAGATATACTGTACAAAGTAATGCAAACTTTATTTTGGTTTAGGTTTTTTAAAGGTTTGTGTGCTAATTATTACTAACCTTACTGGGTTCAAATGAAGGACTTTGTAGTCACTAACTAATATCAATCTGCCTTCTGCAGAACTATCTTAACCTTCGTGTTCTGTTTGGGTCTGTATGACCCAAAATAGAATGTGAGACCCTGTAGAATTGTTTCCTGCAGACCTGAAACATGTGATTAAATGACTTTGCCTCATTTGAGGGGTTCTTAACTCTGAGTGTTTTTCCTTTTTTGTTTTTTGATTTTTGCATTTTTTGCTGTGCTGATTGTTACACTTATACTCAATATGACCCAAACAGTTTTACAGGTCTGAAACTTGTGATTAATTGACTTTTACAGGTCTGAAACTTTTTCTCATTTGAGGGGTTCTTACTATCAGTGTTTTTGGTGGTGGTGGTGGTTTCGTTTACTTTTTGCTGTGTGTTGATCGTTACACCTGTACTGTTCGGATCAGTATTGACCTGAACAGATTTACAGATCACTAATTATTTTTGCCTGTAAAATTTATTTGTTTTCCTGTGTACTTCATCTGATTATTCAAAAGGGTGCATAATTGTAAAGTCATTTTGGATTACTGTGCCATGAAGTAAGCTAATATGTGCCATTGTGACAAAGGAGAGTGAAAGATTGTTTAGGAGGGGGTGTATTCTCACTGCTGTGATATATTGATTGCATGGATGAGCGTTGAGTACAGATTCGAACAGGGTCTGTTTCAGGGCCCCATCACACATATACAGATGCACCTTGCGATTGTGATGCAAGTGGAATATGAAGAAGAACATGGTACCCAGACAACTAGTTAGATGCAAGAAATCCATTCTAAAAACAAGGATGTAATTTGGAACTTGCATCCTAGTCATGCTGGTAGATTGGCCACTGAAAATATCGTAAAAGCTACTCCTGGTCCTACTGGGTACACTATATGAAGAATATCTGATATAGGATAGGTCGGTTCATATTGACCTGAAAAAGTACATGTTACCCAGACAACTAGTCACATGCAAGAAATCAATTCTAAAAACAAGTACGGTATGTAATTTGGAACTTGTAGCCTAGTCTATGTATAAAGCGAACATAATTGCAAACAGCCCGTGTTACCTTTTTCTGAAAAAAAAATATTAAGTTTTTATTTCATTTTTCATTTGTTTATGATCAACCATGTTCACATACAGTTTAATAATGAAATAGGTATTCAATATTTTTTTTTACAGTAGTTAAAATCAACATTTTAATAGGTCGGGTCATACAGACCCGAAACAGTACACAAAGGTTAAATAACTGTATATAGTTGAATTTATTGAAAGATTACAGCTACTTTTACTTCACTTACTCTATTTTCTTTTGTTCGGTTACTTAAAATGCTGAACACATTTTAATTAGGCTTTTAACACATTGCAAGAACTTGTTAAGTATTATTAACTTTAAATTAATCACCACTAAGTCAGTTCTGTCTCATGCAGACTAATACCATATTCCTATTTAAGAAATTATCCAGTAATTACAAATTATACAGCAAGAATGGAAAGTGTTTAGCTCTTTAGATGTATTAAATACAGATACTTATGAAAGTTGAGTAAAATTAGAATCCTAAACATACTTAAATGAAAACAAGTCCTGTTATGCAATTTCCCCCTTTCTAATTTATACTTCCAATTTGGTGCAATATTTGCATGAATTTATTACAAATCAATACAGGGAATAATTTAAATCAAAAGTAATATCCATATGTTATGGAAAGGGTCTAGCAAGCTAGAAAATAGACCCCACCTAAAAAAAAATCCAGAATATCTTTGTTACTCCCTTCCAGGATACCGTATATATGGCAATTCTAGCTCTCTCTCGCCCCCCTCTCTGTGTGTATTGTATTGTGTTGTGTTGTGTTGTGTTGTGTTGTATTGTATTGTATTGAATTGTACTGTATTGTATTGCATTCATGATGGGCTCCTGCCAGTACAACTAATTGTGTGTAGCTCTGCAGCTCTGGTGCACGAGTGTGGGATTGAGCACAATTTTGCTTCTTACACCTGTGCTGGTAGCAAAATCTCACACGGGGACACACGTGTGTGCACATTTCGGCGAGGTTTTTTGCTTCCCCACAGGGGAATTCTTAGTGCCTTTTTGGCAATGTTGTTACAATGGGCTCTGGCACGTAGGTCATTAATTATGAGTACTCCAAGGTCTTTGACAGAGTGAGGGTCGTCTACAAGGTTGTGTCCTCCAAGCTTGTATTTTATGTTCTGATTCTTTTTGCCAATGTGTAAGACAGAGCATGTGTTGGTTGAGATTTGAAGTTGCCAGTTATCAGACCATTGTGATACATGGTCTAGGTCTTTTTGAAGGGTTGAAGTATTGTTGGTGTTGTTGAATACTTTAACATCGTCAGCAAAGAGAATGCAGCTGCTTATAATATGATCACAAAGCTTGTCGACTGAATTTCCCCCCTTAACTTTTTGAGTCTTGCATTTACTTTGCACATATCTGGGAAGGGTGAAAACAAAGTGAAGAGCAGAGATACCTGCAGGGCGAGTCTGCTTCATGTTCGCACTTGCCAGCTTGACCAGAGATTAAGACCTCATACAGATTTAAACAACACATTAGAGTGGGGTTTACTAAATTGTGCTTGTAGGCTATAATTAAGACATTCTACAATAGCACATGTTCAGAGGATCTACTACCATAAGTGAAACAATTTCATGCTTCATTTGTGTATGTACATTGTCTCCCATAATCTAACAAATGAAATAACCTGGATATTACTGTACAACTTCATAGTAAATATTTCATGGTTTGTGGAAGACATGTATATATTATAAAATCCAGCATTTATTGAATCATCCCTGTTGCCTATTTCACATACTGTTTATCTCCAACAGACCTTACTGTGTTGACATGCAACTTTTATTTGTATGAGTCACCATTTTATTGATCAGCAATAGTGCCTGCTTTAAGGAGATCAAGAAGAAAACAGAACAAAATGATCAAATTTATTCCTTTTTCATCTGTGATGTTTTCTGCCAACAGATGATTTATAGGGCTTCGTTTTAAAATTCTGCATCATTTAATCTGCACAGCATTTCACAAGCTATTATTGATCACTTTTGAATAAAATATACTGATGACATAAAATGTTTCTGCTTTCTAAAAGCTCATAAAGACATTATGACTGCTTTTATTTGACAGCATATTATAGTTGCTAAAGGACAACGCTGATGTTTTCATTCATCTGACATTACATTGAAAAACATATACACTTTGGTACAGCTATCTAACACTTATCAAAGTAATTTCTGCTCCCTACGTTGATGTTAATATCCATTCAGCATGAGGCTTGATGGAATTTTATGTTAAGCTTTAAAGATATTGTTTGGTCTCTTTTCATCTTCTGCTTCCTGCATACAAAGCATTAAAACATATTTTACTTTTTCTTGAATATTTAACTTAAGTCACCATGAATTTACATTTAAAATATAACATAACAAGACTCTTACTATTGTAGTAACAACAACAGACGGTAACAAATACTTGTCATGATACAGTTCAATATGAAGAGATCTTAGGAAAAACTAGTCATATTCTTTATACTGTATTAATTTCAAGAAAGACATTGAAAAAATGTCTCCCATAACCAGGTTTAATTGACAACAGGTTTGATTCATGCCTTAGGTACAAACCTATGAAAAATGAATGTTAAATCAGGAAAAGTAGTTATTGTGCTTTCACTAGATGATAATGAGCTCACAGTCTAGTAAGCACAGTGATGGGCTCCTACGGGTACGGTCAGAAACACAGTACTGGTAGCAAAATTTGGAGCTCCACCCAAGAGCACCCAATTTGCACTGAAAGATGTTGAAACAAAATGCATAAACCAAACCCACAGTGTGGTAGTAAAAATTTTGGTAGCCCATCACTGACTAAGCAGTAGTGCTAACTACCCTGTCGTGTGCCAGTGAGACCTGGACTGTATACAAGAGACATGCTAGGCAATAGAACCCCTTCTACATGACATGCCTCTGTAGAATTCTGAGGATCTGGTAGCAAGATAAGATTCTTGATATTGAGATCCTCTCCAGAGCACGCCTGCCATCAATTCCCACCTTGCTGATGAAAATCTAGACATTCTGGGCAAGCCATGTTGCTAGGATGCCAGACCATCGCATACCTAAACAGCTTCTCTATGGTGAGCTGTCTAAAGGAAAGTGATTGCATGGGGGAGAAAGGAAGCCATACAAAGACACATTGAAAGCCTCCTTCAAGTCCATCAATGTCAACACCACCTCCTGGAAAACCCTGGCAAAAGATCGACCAACATGGCACATGTTGATCCATCAAGGTTGCCGGAAATCTAAGGCCAGAAGAACATTCATGGCAGAAGAGAAGTGAGCACACTGTAAAGCCAGAGCTACAAATGCTGTGACAATAGTGCCCACACGCCTGCCAACATGTGGCAGAACATTTCGTGTCCATATAGGCCTTAACAGCTACCTGCAGACACATTGCATACAGTCAGTGATGGGCAGCAGCCGGAATGGTTGGAAACACTGTTCTGCCAGTGGAAACAGAGTGCGTAGCCTTACTCTGTTGCTGCTGGCTGTGCACGTGCCATGCACGTGCAATTAGAGCAATTCTGGTAAAAAATTATCAGGGGGGTTTGCTGCTGCACATGCGCAGAACCAAAGAAACTGGCAAATCTTTGCTGCCAGTAGGACATCCGCATGCAAGATTTCGGCTGCTGCACATGCGCAGCAGCTGCAATCTCACTTGGGTGCCTAGAGCAGGAGCCTACCCAAGCTCCAGCCATGCGCCTGCTCTCTTACACTGCAGGAGAGAGATGCCTGCAGCGCAGGAGAGCACAGAGCAGGCCACGTGGCTGGAGCTCAGGGCCACTCAGCCTGCACATTCTCGGCACCCCGGAAGGAGGTCATCGGAGCAAGGTACTAGCCGAGTGGGCCACTCGCAGTGCAGCACGGCAGGTGGAGGCATGGCAGAGCAGGGGGGGAAGTTGCCGCGAGAGGTGCATGGGACGAACGTGGAGCCGGTGGTGGCTTAGCAGAGCTGGTGGTGGTGGGGAAGCTGCCGTAAAAGGCGCATGGGGTGAACGGTGGCAAGCGGGTGGGGGGGTGAACAGCGGCAGCGGGCAGCGGGCATTTACCTTGTTTTTACCTATTTCCTGGTTCTTTTCGCATCTGTGCATGTGCAGAAGCAAAACAATCCCCAGAAATCTCACACATGTGCATCCTCATGTGAGATTTGGCTTCAGGGCATGCACAGAAGCTGAATCCCATGCGAGGGCGTGCGCGCGCAGGGGGCGGGGACACGCTCCCGGTCGATTCTGGTATGGCTGGAAATGGTAGCCTGCATAGAGCCCAAAACGCATTAGATGTCAAGGTCCTCTTTGAACACAATGGACGAACGTCATCAGCGAGATGGTAGAATGGTAATAGAATGCAATAAAGATATAATTATTATCAAGCCAGATTGACTTTTTGTCTAATTATAATTATTTGATCAGAACAAACCTGTATTATAGGCAGATATATTAATTTCTAAGTATAAACTTTGGTGGATAAAAGTTTCAGAACAGCCATTTAGAATTTGATATTTGATTCATAAAGTCCAAGACCTAAAAATATTAGCATTGTTCCCTGTAAGAACTAATAAATGGTCACTAATTATTTAAAAACATTTTTTTCATAAAAACTTAGAGTTCAAAACTTAGAGACTTTGTTACAGCATTAATTCACATTCTTTTAGCTATATCAGTTATTATTATCTAATGGACATGTTACACCAATGTAATATTTCTGCTTCATTAAGATTTGTCTTCACAATTACTACCAATGTATTAGCCATTTTTATAAGCCATCAATCATTTTTAAATGTCTATGAAGTAAGTTTGACCAAAGGAATAATATACTGTGGCAATATGAGTTTTAAAGGATGCAGTTATTATTAACGTTTCTCAACTTGTCTCTGAAACACTAGAGATTCTATGGACAAGTCAAACAATTGATTAACATACTTTGTAATCACAATAATTTACTGTGCTTCAATATGTAAAGAGAATCACAGATTAATTTTTCAACCTTCAATCCATTCATATTATGTGCCATATATATATTTTTACAAGAATGATGAAAGGCAAGCTGGTAGGTGCAGGCATTTTAAGAAGTCAAGAGGTGTTATTTAAAAATACACACTTGGGAATCTGATAAACAGGATGTTTGTTTGTTTGTTTTACTGAATTCTTCTGTTTACCCATATCATCAAACTGCCGACAATTTGATAATGAAATTTTAAATGAGCACATTGCCCTGAAAACTGAATCAACCAATTGCAAGTACTATAATGGTATTAAATCAAAGTTGCTTCTATTCTTAAACTACAAAAGCAACTTGGAAATTGTTTGAACATTGGACACTGAGAACACTGAATAAAGCTGCCCCAATCAATGCAGGTTATGAAGAAAACCAGAGGCTTTCATTCCAGTCATGAGGGCATGAACGTCCCCCATGGAGGGGGAGGGGGGAAAAAGGATATAAACTCTCAATTTCAGCCTTCCCAAATTCCTATAGGGAGCAGCAAACCTGACAAGGCATTTTTCTCTTAAAGGTTCTGTTAGTTATATTCAGCCCACTAGAAGTGGGGGCTGAAGCAGAGCTTCCTTCCAATGAGAAGCCTTTCAAACTAGTATTATAATAATTCAGCTAATTTTTTTAAAAGTAAGCTGCAAATCAATCAATCAATTCAGAACGCAAATGGGACTAACATCCAGAGTTATGCAGAATCCTTGAATTGAGGTACCCAACCTTCAAGCCAAATTAAGAAGTGAATGTTTATGTTGTTTACTTAAAAGGGGGGCGGATACAGTCCATCAATGCATTTAAAGAATGCTACAAAACTGTATAAATTTTAATTACTGGGAAATCATAGAACTGCTCCAGTAGTTCTGTAATGTATTAAATAAGCTCTGCACGTAAGAAATAATAAACGCTGGTATTAATTTCATAGTATCCCTGGAGAATAAAAGAGGAGAAAGTATATCTTAGTTTGTATACTATAGTAAATTCTTACTACATTATTAATCAGCCTTGCCTCAAACCCCTTTATAATGAAGGATTTGAAGACATGGCTAGGATCACTCACCATTCTTATTCTTAAAGATGTTTAAAATGGGGAGAATCTGGCGATAATAGGGCACTAAAGCTTCCCCCACCATATCAGCTGACACCACCAGGTGCTGAAGGACTTTGAGCGTGATGCAGATGACCTGTCGGTTTCGAAGGTTCAGCGCATCTTGGAGGAACGAAAAGAGACAAGCAGAAAACAGAAGAATTAATTTCAAGAATGTAGAGGGGAGGGGAGAAATCCTCTAATGGACAAATTTAATTAAACTGTACTCTGCAGGGGATTGTAAGTGGGCTTTTATTAGCCTGGCTTTGAAGGAACCCAGAGATGGATTGCAGCCCCAATGTTATAAAGCACAGCCTTGTCTGAATGCTATTTGTTCCCACAGTTTGTGCTGACTCTTTGGTAACCCCAAGAAAGCAGCTTATTATTCCTTCTTGCTGTCTGTCCAACTGGTTCCTGCCACCCCCACTCCACCTCCCCCCCTAGAATGAGAAGAAAGGGGGGGAAGGGGTGGGTAACCCATTACCAGTACCATTAGGGACTACAGGAATTGAAAAGGCAACAACATGAAGTTTGATGAGACATTTTACTGTAACAATCGGACTGTTTATTTTTGCTTGCTTAGCAATCATTTCATTCCTTTCAATTAACAATTGGTACTATTCGGAGAAAAAAACAATGATAGGAATGTTTACAAAGAAAAGTTTGTAGCCTTTTTTTAATGGTTTTTTTTTTGTTTTTTTGAAAAAGACTAAATAATAAATAAGGATTCTATCCTGCCTACTTGAGAATTTTTTGTATAGTGTCAAGCAGCTGGATTTTGCTACTGAAATCAATAACACCTTTTGTCCTGTTCCATTTCAGATTTCATTCCAAAGGAAAGAATGTTGTATTTTCCACTGCATTTCAAATTTATATTTTCAAATGTGAATTTAAATTCAAATGTCTTTATGTTCCTGCTTCCCACTCCAAAATTATACACTGGGGAGTAAAGGCTACAAACAGTAGATTATTAAGAAGCTCCATTACATAGAGCTGTGGCACAGTTGTGAAGTGTAAAGTCCACAGCCAACAAACAAAAACTTCCACCACATTCTAGATGTCAAGTTTCAAAAGGAGAGTCGGAGGGATAAATAATTCACAAATGGATAAGCATGAATACTGTGAATATAGAATGGGATGGAAAGGAAGAATTTGCCAAATTTCCACTAGCTTCCAGGCTCCCTTTTTACTTGTCCTTCTCTCTCATCATTCTGCCTTTTTACCTCTTCTTCTCTTGCTTTTCTTACACTCAAGCAAAACAGTGGCAAGCCTAGCTAAGCAATCTCTTTCTCTGCACTATAAGTTCAATTGCCAGAGATATTCCTCTGCCAGGAATCCGTTCCCAAATTCAACAATCAATCAAATAGGTTGAAAAAAAATCCCAGCCAAGCTGCAACCACAGGAGTTCTCTTCTGATTATTTATCAACCATCCTACTATACCGCAGTCTGTTTATTTGTATATATTTGAAGTTTTTGAGTGCCTTCTCTCCCTGTTGGTTCAGCAGTAAAGTCTGAACTAACAGGGATTGGCAATTTCTCAATTACACCTGGCTTTAAAGTGATATAAATGCAGTTTTCTATGTTGGAAAACATGCCATGGCTTCCTGAAATGTAGAGCTTGGGAAATGCTAGAAGAATTGTCCTTTATCCAATATCCCTTAAATTATGGATTTGCAATAATTTAATTCAAACCTATCATTTTGAAGAGAGGAGATGCTAGAGAACATTAGTGGAAAACAGGACAATGTTTTCTACCAATTGTTCCAGTAGAAAACCTCTAGATCTCCATTATGGAAAACTAGAAATCTCTAAACAGTTTGGTGGAAGTAATACTTAATTCAAATATACAATGTGGAATCTTTTCTGCAGTGTTGCCTCCAGTACAATATTAAAAGGTTAACAAAGCCTTTGGCTCAAACAGAACTGTGCACTCCAGCATTAAATTAATTCAGAAACATTAAGAAAATATTTTGAAGACATTGTCTTCTTTGGTTCATCCATTTCTCTATATCCAATCTCTTTAACATACTGGTAACTGTTTCCCCCCTTTGAGTTCAACTGAGTTTTTATGCTGCTGCAGTAGAAATATTTCAAAACATGGTGCAGGTTAACAGTCAGCTCTTTCAATACAGCTGGTTCATTTCTAACTCAATAAATAAGTATTGTGCTAGTTGAAAATGCAATAAAACTATATTTCCTATATTGCACTAGTTGAAATTATGATGAAGCTCCATTTCCTTAGACAGTATTAAGCTGCAGTGTAATACCTTCTATTACTGTGATTACTCGGATTTTTTTCCCAGCAACCCTGAAAATGAATGAAATGTGCATTTTGTTTTGTTTTGTTTTTTCTTTTTAAAAAAGCAATGACATCTATGGATCAGCAAAACAGGCAATTTTAAATCATGGCCTCCCACTGTTAACTGCTTGGTAGGGAAAGGAGCCCACAGAATAACTAGCTCCATGAGTGAGAAGCACATCTTCCCCCCTGCATTTTTTGAATGTAAGTTTTATCCAGCCAAATTGCTGGGTAGCGTTCTTCCAAGACAGCCTTGGAATCTCTCCAATGGCTGACGCAAATTCAGAATCTCTAAAGAGCATCAGTTAATCAAGCAGCAGCATTAATATAGGAGGACAAGTTAAACAGCTCTCCTAGCCAGAAGCTTCATCAGATACAATTTTGTTTGTTTTTGTATGCTCTTAAATTTACTCTGTGAATTATTTTGGCAGATACCTTACAGACAATTGCTGTGCAGAAAGGGAAAATATACATTTTCCAGACATTAAAAATATATTGTCACAGATAAAATATTCTTATATGTCAAAGATAGTTTTAAACACTTCCTGGAACTGATCATTTCAGAAAATTCCAACAACCTGACTTAAGCTCAATTATAGCTAATGATCACAGAATGGGTACATCTGGTTCCTTATCCTGGTCAAGCAACAAGGTCACTTCTGGACCAGTGATGATGATATAGTTGAAATTATGCCCATCTGCAAGTTACAAACCTCTACTGCATGTGCCAGATCATTAAAATTTGTAGTTTGGGATTGAGATTAAAGGAGTACAGTAATGATTAATTTGGAAGAGGAGCCAAAAAACCCAGATGTTGACATAGAGGGGTGGGATAGATCTTTCTACTTTCTACTAGAGATGTGGTGGCGCAGTGGTTAAAGTACTGCAGTACTGCAGGCTACTTCTGTTGACTGCCGATAGCCAGAAGTTTGGCAGTTCATGTCCCACCGGCTCAAAATTGACTTCCATTCTCCCAAGGTGGATAAAATGAGGAACCAGATTGGTGGGGACAATATACTGTAAACGGCTTAAAGAGGGCTGTAAAGCACTCTGAAGTGGTATATAAATCTAAGTGATGTTACTACTACTATTGCCACTTCAGTGCTAACAGTTGGATAAGCCCACCTTTTAATGCCACTTTTAACATTTGCATGAATATTACCCTTACACTGCCCTTTGAATTTGAATTTATCTCTTTTATGTATCCTAGTTAGTACTCTTCTCTATCCAGTCTCATTGAAGAGATGCTTAATATTTTATATTTTAGAGACAAATATGTATAATACTTTCACTCCCCTTTTTAACAAATTAACGAAAAAGAAAACACATTTATATAAGTCATGTGTCTGAGAAATTGCAGAAACTCGTGTGATTCAGTCTAATGAACTTCTGCATTAAAAGTAAGTGAAAAAGCTCACCCTGAAAAAATAAGCAACAAATTGCTACCTGAGCAATTTGGCCTTTTCCTCCCATTTCTTCCCCAGTTCCACTACCAGACCTTGCTATTTTTCAAAAATGCCTAGATAGATAAAATTCTCCAATTATCCTATGGTCTTGAATTTTCCAGTTATACATTTTTTCCTCAAAATTTTAGTTTTATCACAGTTGATTTGTAGTTGGCGACCTTAATTATACTTGACTAATGTTTCAAGTTGGTATTTCAAATCTTATATGGTTCCTATGTCATCTGCATAAAGCAAAGTATAATAATAATAATAATAATAATAATAATAATAATAATAATTTATTAGACTTGTATGCCACCCCTCTCTAAAGACTCGGGGTGGTATACAAGTCTAATTTTGCTTTTGGCTAAACATGTGCAATGGCTAACAACCTGAAGTAATGCAGTCTCCAAATCATTAACCTAGATATTAGAAAATATGCTTTAACCCACAGCCTTGTCTGTCACCTTCTTCATTGCTACTTCTCTGCAAGCAAACCTTTTCTTCTACAACTAACAAGCATTATATTGTGCTGATATGCAGCCTATATCATAAACAGATACCTGTTATGAAACAAATTCTTTAACTGAACCCCAAAGTTGGTTCTATTTACAGAATAAAAAAATGGCCTTAAATTCTTTTTAAAAGGGAATAAATAATTTGCCTTTCAGGAAAATAAAGTATTTTGCCACCAGATAAATTAATATAAAGTATTGGTTAGTTCTTGATCCACGATAAACTGATCAATGCATTTAAGGAAGCACATGAACCAAAAGAAAATAAAAAGAAATTAAATAAAGAGAAGTTAAAGTAAAGCATGTTTTATGTTGTGTGACTTATACCCAACAGTAAAAACACTAGGGTCAGGAACAGGTTTTTCTGCCACTTATTTTACTGAAACCTACAGAAGAACTAATCTTAGTGAGTCTGCAGTAATTCCAGCATATACAGGTAGCCCAAGATACAAAAACTAGATTGCTGTCATGCTTAATTAACCAATAATAAAAATAATAACCCAGTGCACTGCACTTTGGAAATATTAGAATTAGCACCATCCGTTTCAAAATATTGTTTCAAAATCAGGATATATTACTCTGTGTGTGTGTGTGTGTGTGTGTGTGTGTGTGTGTGTGTGTGTGTTTAAGTCCAAGGCAAAAGCTTGTATTTTATGCAAACTAGCACTTATCAAAAACTCCAAATACTGTACCCTGCTATAGGCTTAATTAAATCACCAAGTTATTTATCAGGCATGTTATCTAATCAGGGCAATGAGCAGTTCTGACAATAATTTTTCATGTCAGTAGAATCATAAAAGGGCTACAGACTGAGACAATGAGTGTTATTGTTAAAAAATATCTACAGGCCCCAGCCTGAGGAAGTTGAGTTCTCCTGACTGCCCAATCTAGTAAAAGTTTCTTGAGTCCTGCTTCTGAAGTGTCAATAGATGGATTTTGTGGCAGGCCTATTCAAAACACAACCCTCTTAATAAGATTTCCTATCCATGATCTGAGCTTGTCCTAGCAATATTTTGCCTCACTGCGATTCCCAGCTTCAGTATGCATAGTGCAAAGTGCACAGTGTTTCTCTCGATAGAGAGAAGCAATGGGTTATGCACTCTTGAAACAGAAGCATCAGCCCATTTCTTTCGGCCCTCCTACAATTGGCAAACTGTATAAGGTAACCTCACTGAATCTCAGCCTTCCTAAGGTCACTGCCATAGCTGTGGCAGCAGAAACTAATTCTACCATTCCTAAGGATTCTTATCAGAGGGAGCCCCCTTCCATTACGTACCATTGCATAGTAAGGCACTAGCAAGGTACTGTTATAGGAAAGAACAGATTATGCCATGGTCTTCCCCTTTCAGAGCCCTAGTACACCAGGTGCCTCTTTGATTGGCCATGCATTTTTCTCCTCTAGCAGCAACCCGGCTATTGTCCTAAAGATGCTTTTCCAAGAGGAACTGGACTTTCTTTTTTTTTTTCGTTTTGTTTCTCATTCTCTTCCAGCGGAAGATGTTTCTCAGGTGAGAAGTGAAATGCCTTCAAAGAAAAACCTGAAAGTCCAGGTGCCTCTTGAAAAACACCTCTGTGACAACCATCACCTGGATGAATTTCCATAGATACCTGACTATTAACAAAAAGCATAGCAGAGCATTGTAGCAACTATTCAAAGAGGCAGACCAAACCAGCTAGATAGTGTTCTACATTTGCTTATCTAAAGTATAAACTGTCTTTGGAGAGAGGCTCTGTGATTTTACATAGAAAACGGGTGATCTATTTGCATGTATAAGTTATAAATTGTATAAATTATAAACTCTACATTGATGACCTTTGTGATCACATTACAAGCAACTGTGTTCCCTTTGCCAATGACATAAAACTTTTCAACACCACTGATAATACAGCTACTCTCCAAAAAGACCTGCACTATGTTTCTGAATGGTCTAACATCTGGCAACTCCAAATCTCAGCCAACAAATATTGTGTCCTTCACACTGGCAAAAATAATCAGAACACCAAATGTAAGTTGAATAAACAAGACCTTACAGACAACCCCCACTCTGTAAAAGACCTTGGAATACTCATATCAAATGATCTAAGTGCCAAAACCCACTGCAACAACATCACCAAAAAGGTATTGAGAGTTGTTAACCTAATCCTACATAGCTTCTGCTCCGGCAATCTCACACTACTAACCAGAGCTTACAAAACTTTCGCCAGACCTATTCTTGACTACAGCTCTTCAGTCTGGAACCCACATCACATCTTGGACATAAAAACCCTAGAAAATGTCCAAAGATATTTTACCAGAAGAGCCCTTCACTCCTCCTCTCACAACAGAATACCCTATGAGACTAGACTTACATTCCTGGGTCTTGAAAGCTTAGAACTTCATCGCCTTAAATATGACCTAAGCATTACCCATAAAATTATATGCTACAACGTCCTTCCTATCAATGACTAGTTCACCTTCAACCTCAACAACACACGAGCACACAACAGATTCAAACTCAATGTAAACTGCTCCAAACTTGACTGCAAAAAGTATGACTTTAGTATTTGAGTGGTTGAAGCATGGGACTCAGTGGTCACAATACCAGAATCTGGGCACTAAGCAATTGGCATGTAGTTATGATGGCTGCAGCATCCCTGGGTGTGTGTGTCACGTAACTACCCTTTGTGACCCTTCCCAGCCGACTTTCAACAAACAAAGTCAACAGGGTAAGCCAGATTCTTTTAACAACACAAGAGCACACAACAGATTCAAGCTTAATATTAACAGCTCCAAACTTGACTGTAAAAAATATGACTTTAGTAATCGAGTTGTCGACACGTGGAACTCCATAGTGTCATTCCCTAACCCCCAACATTTTACCCTTAGACTATCCACGGTTGACCTCTCCAGATTCCTAAGAGGTCAGTAAGGGGCGTGCATAAGCGCACTAGCATGCCTTCCGTCTCCTGTCATCTTGTCTCTTCTATATCTCCTATATCTTCTCTTCTATGCCTATATCTTTTCTTCTATTCTCTCATTGATATACTGTATTTTATCCCCATATTTTCTCTTCTCTTCTTTCTTTGATGTATCCTCTATAACCTTCATTGTGTATTATTGTGTATTGGACAAAATAAATAATAAAATAAAATAAAATAAATGATCATGGCACAAAAGGTAAAAGCAGCACAAATCACTGAATGACCATATCATTTAGTAAATTCCAGTCCTAATCATGGTCGTAAATTGAGGACTACGTGTATTGAATCCAAATCCTGACATATGTCAAAAGATGGGTTGTTTCACCGTATCCTGAAATCATAATCTGAGATTCAAATACAATCATGAACTACGATCCATACACCAAGATTTATCCATTTGCATTATACTGAAGAAGGAAAAAGGGAAGGGCATGCAAGAATAATGCAAGCAAGCAGTCGTCTTGCCTATTTTACGCAACACAAAGTTTATCAGAAATTGAACATTATCTCCTGATGAGGAAAAACTTGACTTAGAAAGAAAACTAATCAGGCTACTCAAAATAGTAAAATATAAAAGTTGAGATACTACAATTATTTTGCTATTTCTCTTACAGTGTTTTCATATCTTGGTTTGAGGAATATAAAAAGAAGAATGAAAATAAGTTTAACAACTTGTATACTATACCACGGTTAGCATTAGAGTAAGAAAATAACACCTCAGGCAACACAATTATTTGGGCCTTGGTTATTTATGGCTTTACAACTGACTCAGGTTTATCATCTACAGTACTATAAATACAAGGCCTACCATATTTTTTCCTTAATTAGCAGCCTGTCAAAATCCACCCCCACCCTCCAAACCCTAGACCCTATTTCATTCTCCAGACTTACTTTTTATTGGAATAATGAGCTGAGGAATGACAGGAAGGATCTTGTTCCCACCATGCTCCAACATGTCATGGATGCCTTGCCGAGCAAAAAACTCATAAGGAAATTGCATTTCACACAATCCATCGAAAAACAACGGCAAATAGTGGTGGTAGTCCAATTTTTCAATCTCCACCTGGAAATCCATGCAGAAAAGAAGTAAATCAAAACTTACCAACGACATTGTCCTATTACAGTAATCTAAAAGTTTCGTCCCAATGTTCTGTTGAGCAAGACAAATGTTAGCACGTAACGACGACTATTCTTTTTCAAAACAGAAAATTAAAAAGAAACTGATCTTTGATGCTTGTATTTCCAAATGTTACTTGATATGCTGAATCCACTCATTCTGAATGGATAGATCCTTCTGGTGAGGAATAAAGCTGAATCTAATAAACAGCCTATTATGGAAGACTACCAAAATGTACATTGTAAAACTGAAACAGAAAATGGGGGTACTTTCCAACATCATATATTCTCAATAATAAAACTGGCATTTACATTAATGCAGAACTTCTAATTGTCCTAGTTATATATAACAATACATTTTTTTTCTATTACTGATATGTTAGTAAAAACAAAAGATTAAACTCGATTTGCTCAAAATAGTTATGAAAACAACATATTAATCTGGATGAGTTCACTTTGATGTGATATATCAAGGAAATTATCTGATCAAAGGAATTATGTGATAAATTTATGATCAAAATGCATTTTATAACGTTCTACAGGAGAAAACAAATCCTGTGATAGTGATGAAATTAAGTCAATCCCTTTATTTTGAAGTGAAGTGTACAAAAAGTGAGAAAAAACTTTCTACTCTTATTGAACCTTTGTGACTTTTTAATTATAGTTTTAAGCATTTCAATTATGAGGAACATCTTCCTGCTAGCATTTATTCCATCGTGTTTCAAAATGTATTTTAAAGAATTCTGATGGGTAAGAATATTGCCTGATATTCTTGATTGTTTTTTATTTGAGGGAACAAAGCTGATTTTATACAACTCTGAGTGAAGTTAAATTTTGTTATTGGTTATTATAATTAAAGAAGACCTCACTGGTTTTCAGCTATTACTATTGGAGATGACCAGGCTGAGTCCAAGAGTGGGGTCAAATGTATCATCGGTTTGGAGTCACGACACTCTCAAAAGAGGCTTAAGTCCAGCCCTCCCTTAGTCTGTTGACTCTTATCTGGCATCTATTTACCTTGACCATTGATAGATCAGATTGTTGTGCATACATTGCATGGAATAATGAGTAGTGCTTTTGAATTCTATCCTGGTTCCTGACTTCCTATGCTTGATGATTACTATGTATTCTCATTTCCTAGATAACCTTTATTAATGGAGATTACTGTATAATACATTTCTGTTTTATACGGCTTAATTGACAAAACACTATTTTTCTTGCAATATCTTTAACTTTGGAATAGATTGAAAAACCATGTTACGAACTGTGTTTCTAAAGTACAGCTGTTTCAAAAATTTGCACAGATTGGCAACTCATACTACTTTGGAAAAAGCTTAAAGATATTGGATTTCTTGAAGAATCTGCTGGGAGGGTGTGAAACCAACTGTTCTTGCAGTGTTAAATGTCCTCCCACCACATGGAATCCAGAAATATTTTAGTATTACATTTCACACTGTGAAACCTTTTGCTTCTCTGTTTACGACTTAGCTCTGAACAATAGCTATAATGCAAAAGGGCCAAGATAAATAGGATTTTTGTTGTTTGCACCCATAACATGTTTCTAAATTTTTCAGTTCCTCCCACAAAAGTATTCTGAATCAAAACTAAAAATCTCTGGCTGCATTCAACTGAATTTATTGAGACATTGAGTGTATTTTTCTTTTTTCCTTCCCCTAAAATATCAAGAGTAACTATGAATCAAGCCAAAGCAACACTATATGACCTACAAAAGCAAAAGGGTAATAGAGAATTGATCACTCCCATTTTTCTGAATTTTTTTTAACAACACATCAAGATATTACTCCAATGGAAAAAATGCATTATTTTGGGTAAACTGCCCAAAGGACAGTATGCTATTATCTAGTCATTCTACCCTTTACTGCTTTTGTTTAACTAAAGAAAACAGATAACATTACTTTGAAGTTTCCCTGAGTTGTGTTAAGATTCAAAACACAATGACCTTTAACACTGTCTAGGAATGATTATATATGACATATTGTGAACACCTGATCAAACAGCTGCTAAAATACTCAGATTATTAATATAATACAATGGAAGTACCAGGTGATAATAGTTTTGGAACAGCTGCACTGAACTGTCTCGCTTTCTTTATAGCTCAGGATCATGCAGGAAATTAAACTATATTATGAGTTGCTTTTGAACTATTTCAAGAGACTTATGGACATCCAGATATGTTCTTTACCACTTTTTTTAATAAACATATTATTCAGTGATAAAATTATATCAAATAAATGTAGTTATTTTGCAGCAGCTCAAGGCAGGAATGAGAAAGAAATAGCTTCACCAACAGCAAAACATAGAAACATAGAAGACTGACGGCAGAAAAAGACCTCATGATCCATCTAGTCTGCCCTTATACTATTTTCTGTATTTTATCTTAGGATTGATATATGTTTATCCCAGGCATGTTTAAATTCAGTTACTGTGGATTTATCAACCACGTCTGCTGGAAGTTTGTTCCAAGGATCTACTACTCTTTCAGTAAAATAATATTTTCTCACATTGCTTTTGATCTTTCCCCCAACTAACTTCAGATTGTGTCCCCTTGTTCTTGTGTTCACTTTCCTATTAAAAACACTTCCCTCCTGGACCTTATTTAACCCTTTAACATATTTAAATGTTTCGATCATGTCCCCCCTTTTCCTTCTGTCCTCCAGACTATACAGATTGAGTTCATTAAGTCTTTCCTGATACGTTTTATGCTTAAATCCTTCCACCATTCTTGTAGCCCGTCTTTGGACCCGTTCAAAAGATGGAATATTCCAAATTGTTAGTATTATTTAATGCTTAAACATCGGCATTTTCAGACATTTTTCTGTGGGAGGAACTCTATTAATATATCTACATCTTTCTATAAGTGTATGTGGACACATATAGACATATACACACACATGATCGTTGTAGCATCCCCATGAACATATGATCAAAATTTGGGTTCTTAGCAACTGCATGTATTTATGATACTTGCACTGTCCTGGAGTCGCCATGATCACATTCTGCAACCTTCCCACATGCAAAGTCAATAGGGGAAGCCAGTAAATACCATGTCTGACTGGCCCCGCCCCATCTATTCTCTGCCTTGTAAGACTCAGCTGATCGGAAGGAAACCTTCCCCTGGAGTGGGGAGGGAATTGAGATTTTGCAGTATCCTTCCCCACTCGCCCACCAAGCCACACCATGTCCACCAAATCATGCCCAAAAAACCTGTAGTAAAAAAATTTGGATCCCACCATTGATGTGGAGACTCTAGAAAGAGTGTAGAGAAAAGCAACAAAGATGATTAGAGGACTGGAGGCTAAAATATACTGCTCAATAAATAAATAAAGGGAACATTCAAACAACACATCCTAGATCTGAATGAATGAAATATTCTCATTGAATACTTGGTTCTATACAAAGTTGAATGTGCACAACAGCATGTGAAATTGATTGTCAATAAGTGTTGCTTCCTAAGTGGTCAGTTTGATTTCACCGAAGTTTGATTTACTTGGAGTTATATTGTGTTGTTTAAGTGTTCCCTTTATTTTTTGAGCAGTGTATATGAAGAATGGTTGCATGAACTGGGTATGTCTAGTTTAATGAAAAGAAGGACCAGGGTTGACATGAAAGCAGTCTTCCAATATCTCAGGGGTTACCACAAGAATAGGCAGTCAGGCTATTCTCCAAAGCACCTGAGGGAAGGACAAGAAGCAATGAGTGGAAACTAATCAAGGAGAGAAGCAACCTAGAACTAAGGAGATATTTCCTGACAGAACAATTAATCAGTGGAACAGCTTGCCTTCAGAGGTTGTGAATACTCCAACACTGGAAGTTTTAAAGAAAATATTGGATAATCATTTGTCTAACGTGATGTAGGTTTTCTTGAGTTGGACTAGAAATCCAAGGTTTCATGGCCCCCGCCCTATCTGCTTCTCCCCAGCAGGACCAAGATATTCTGACCCTCTGCCACCCCAGAGATAGATGCCCCCTCCCCTCCCGCCTCGCCATCGTCAGGTGGGCCAAGCATATCATTCGTATCACTCTCATTCCCCTCATTCACACCATAATCTCATCCATCCCATCCAACCCACTCCCCCTCATTCATTCCATAACCACTCACCCCATACACATAGCCCCATTCATTCCAATAAACATAGATATCCATCACTAACTCCCCCCAATAAGTTAGCTAAAAAACAATTAAAAACATTAAAAACAAGGAAAATGAGCAATAAGAAATACAGTATATGGGAAACTAGTCAATCAGCAGTTCTTAACAACAGCAGGCAGATGGCGCTATGTTCTGGAGCAATTAAGTTCCAGAAAAAGTCCTGTATAAAAGTCCAAATAGGAGTCCAAGTCCCCAAATGTCCACCTTTCTGGGTAAGATGACCATTGTAATGCTGGCTGCTGCGAGCATATCTCTCCTGGCTCCTATCAGTCCCTCTAGTCATTCCCCAATGTCCGCTGCTCTTCTCAAGAGACATCTCCAGTTCTCTAGATCAGTGTTTTTCAACCAGTGTGCCGCGGCACACTAGTGTGCCGTGAGACATGGTCAGGTGTGCCGCGAAGCTCAGAGAGAGAAAGAAAGCAAGAGAGAGAGAAAGAAAGAGAAAGAAAGCAAGAGAGAGAAAGAGCGAGAGAGAGAGAACAAGAGAGAAAGAAAGCAAGAGAGAGAGAAAGAGAACAAGAGAAAGAAAGCAAGAGAGAGAGTGAAAGAGAGGGAGGGAAGGAGAGAGAGAGAAAGACATAGGGGGAGTTAGGGAGGGAGAGAGAAAAAGAGCAAAAAAGAGAGGAAGGAAGTAAGAGAAAGAGATGGATGGAGAGAGAGAAAGAAAGAGGAAGGGAGGAAGAGAAAGAGGGAGAGAGAAAGAAAGAGGAAGGAAGGAAGAGAAAGAGGGAGAGAGAAATAGAGCGAAAGGGAGGAAGAGAGATAATTTTTTTGTCCAAACTTTTTTTAGCCTCCCCGCCCCGCTCAATGTGCCCTAGGGCAGTGTTTCCCAACATTTTTTGAGCCGTGGCACATTATTCATATTTTCAAAATCCTGGAGAACATTGAGCCAGAGGGAGGGGGGAGGGCTAAAAAAAAATTTGGACAAAAAAAATCTCTTTCTTCCTCCCTTTTGCTCTGTTTCTCTCTCTCTCTTTCTATCTCTTCCTTCCTTCCTTTCTCTCTCTCTCCATCCCTCTTTCTTTCTTTCTCTTCCTCTCTTTTTTGCTCTCTTCCTTCCTCTCTTCCTTCCTCTCTTTCTCTCTCCTTCCTTCCCTCCCTCTATGTCTTTCTCTCTGCCTCCTTCCCCCCCTCTTGCTCTCTCTCTTGCTTTCTTTCTCTTTGTCTCTTTCTCTTTCTCTGTCTCTCTTGCTATCTCTCTTTCTTTCTCTCTCTCTCTTTTTCTCTCGTTACACCACGCCTGCAACAGCAGCATTGGGTAGTAGCCAGGGGTGGCGGCAGAGCGGTTGACTGCGAGCGGGAGCCCTGACGGCGGCGGCTGGACGTGCTGCTGGACGCCATACATGCTGGCGCTGCGCATGGGCGTGGGGCTGGCACCTCCGGTCCAGCCAGTGGGCCAGCTGAGCTTCGCGGCACACCTGACCATGTCTCGCGGCACACTAGTGTGCCGCGGCACACTGGTTGAAAAACACTGCCCTAGGGTTTCGTAAATGTAAAAAATGTGCCGCGGCTCAAAAAAAGGTTGAAAATCACTGCTCTAGATAATCCTCCCCGTTCCACGTGTTTGCTGTATTGTATCAGCAAAGAAACATGGTGTACTTGACCCAAATATACTTTTTCCCCCCTTTTTTTCTTTTCTTTTCTTTTTTTATCTAGCTGAGCGTCCATTTACTTTGTAGATATTAAGAAAGTCCTTCAACTTTTCAATGAAACCTTGGGAGTCACTGAAACTTTCTTTGGCTCCCCCTTTTATCTCAATGTTCCCGTGGTGGGCACAGCTTGCCTCCCCCCTCTGGATGGCCTCTAGCAGACCCTTATTTATAGTCATGGCTGTCGACAGTTGGACAAAGAAACTCCAACAGTTTGTCACTTTGTTTTTTTCCAAGAGACAACTGGATTTTCTGGTATCTATCTGTCTGTCTGTCTGTCTATCTGTCTGTCTATCATTTAATTTATTTTAATTTTATTCATTCATTCATTCATTCGTTCATTCTTATATGCTGCCCAACTCCCTAAGGACTCTGGGCGGCTTTTTCTTTGAAGATGTTTAGCTTCTCATCCAAGAAGCTTCTTCAGCTGAAATGTCTTTAAAGAAAAACCAGAAAGTCCAGATGCTTCTCTTAAAAAGCATATTTGAGACAACCATGGCTGAGAATCTCTATAGATACAGTGCACTTGGTCAAACCATCTGGGAGACCAGCACTAGCTGAGCTTCACCGGTCTCAAAAACCTAAGCAAAGTTGCATCTGATTACATAAGCACTCCAGCTAGCTCTACAATGACACCAAAATAATGAAATGTTTGTGCATCATGATTTCACAAAGCAAACTTTGATGTTTTATATCTATGCCACACCACCAGATGCCAGGACATAAGAGGCAGAATTTACACCATATCGCATGATTCATAATTTGTCCCTTGCGGATGTCCCTGCCTGGTTAGTCTCCAGATGGGCAACCACCAGAAAATCTCACAGCTTTTCAAATCACCTTCAAGCTATCATTCCTCAACGTGTTCACAGAACAGCACTGACCATAAATAATGGCTGGCTAGTAGGAAGATGTCATTTCAGGAGGTCTTTGTTTAACAACTACTCATTTAGCAACCATTTGAATTTACAGTATGAAAGCATTGAAGAAATGTTAGTTAAGACTGTTCCCTGCATTTATAGCAATGGTGGGCAGCAGCTGGTGGCTCAGGTGCTCCGTCCTGGTAGGAAATTCCAGGATGCGTGCTCAGCTGCATGCCCCCACATGAGATTTGGTTTCTGCACATGCGTAGCCAGCAAAATATTGTGTGAGGACACTCACACAAGCGAGATTTTGGCAATTTTCACTGATTTTCACTGATTTTTTGCATTGCGCATGCACTACTGGGCAATCCCATGCAAAGAAGGGAACAGCAGTGTTAGCAAACAGAAACGTGAGTATGCAGGAAAGCTTCCCCCTTCTCTCTCCCCGTTCCCACTGCTGGGTGATCCTGTTTGAAGAAGGGTTTGTGCGAGGTTGCAGCTTCTGCGATGAGGGGACCTGGGAAATATCTGGATCTGGCTGACCTGACTTCTCTTCTCGCAACTAGCCTTTCCAGTCTAGCTTGATGCAGGTTCTTCCCCAAGCCCCCGTCCATTTCCCCCCCAACCGTTGGAAAAAGGTAGTCAACAAGCCAGCCCTCACTGGCACCCAGTCTCACCCACAGCATGCTTGCAAAGGGCAATGGGAGCTGCACTGCTGCCTGCATCAAACTAGACTCGGAAGGAGGGAAGCCAGGCAAAGGGGTGAATGAGGGGTGTCCGCAGCATGGCGGGTCTGGCAGACTTTCTAATCCTGCCTAAAGCAGGAAGAGAGAGACAGAGAGAACGAGAGAGAAGGAGAGAGAAAGATCCGATCCAAAGTCGGGGAGTTACATCAGGCCTGGCAGCGGTGTGGTCTCTCCCTCCCTCTCTCTCTTTCTCTCTCACTCACACACACACAGATGTGCACAGACACACACACACATATGTTGGATCTTTATTTCCTCCTACCCCCCTTCTGCCCTAACCAACGGAAACCCCTGGATTTCCTCCCCAACCCTGCCCCATATAGGCACCACCCACATGAGTGACATAGTTGGCCATGCCCACTCAGTCACATGACCCACCCACCCCATCCATGCCCACCCAGTCATTAGGAAGAACTGGTTGTTAAATTATTTAAATCCCACCACTGAGCAACCCCCTGATCATGTGATCAAAATTTGGGTGCTTAGCAGCCTGCATGTATTTACAACAGTTGCAGTGTCTTGGGATCACATGATTGTCATTTGTAACCTGGGTTTATTTAATGGCCGCATGAGTCACATAACAGCTGCAGTGATTCGCTTCACAAGCATGGCAAAAAAAACAACCAGAGTACAACTCGCTTAACAACTGCTTTGCTGGTCTCAGTTGTAGTCAAAGCCCATGAATAGAGATGCCATTGAAGAGCACTAAGAGGGTGCAACTAGTCCAAAATGCACTGGCACATTTTGGTTATTTTATGAATACTGTTTGCAGTGGCTCTTAGTGGGCTTCTGTGGACAATCCAATATGCTGGTGTCCCCCCCCCCCCCATTAAAACATTTGAACTGGGATCAGGTAACTTTCTGCCTTCTGCCGCACGAATCCCAGCGACCGATTAGGTCCCACAGAGTGGGCCTTCTCCGGGTCCCGTCAACTAAACAATGTCGGTTGGCGGGCCCTAGGGGAAGAGCCTTCTCTGGGGCGGCCCCGACTCTCTGGAACCAGCTCCCCCCAGAGATTAGAACTGCCCCTACTCTCCTTGCCTTTCGTAAGCTCCTTAAAACCCACCTTTGTCGTCAGGCATGGGGGAACTGAGACATCTGCCCCGGGCATATACAATTTATGCATGGTATGTTTGTATGTATGTTTGCTTAGTAATGGGTTTTTTAAAAAATATTTTAAATTATAATTATTAGATTTGTCATGAACTGTTTTATTGTGTTGTGAGCCACCCTGAGTCTACGGAGAGGGGCGGCATACAAATCTAATAAATAAATGAATGAATGAATGAATGAATGAATGAATGAATGAATGAATGAATGAATGAATAAATAAATAAACAAACTGCCTATCTCTGCTCATCCCAACTGGCAGAGTTGGCATACTCCAAATCCTGTATATTAGACAGTATCGTCTTTTACCTAGGAGTCAATCTTCTCCATTACTACACCTGCTCTCCGGAAAAGCATCCCCCAGAGATTTGGAAAGCCTGACTCTGTTGGCCTTTCATAAGATATGAAACACTTGGATATTCCCACAGTAATTTGAGCTGGGAGATTGAGTTCCTCTGGCTGAGTGTTTTGTTTTGTTTCAGAGATCTGAAGTGGTATGGTTTCTGACCCCAGTGATATACTGTAGTGTTTTTTTTTAAGATGTGATTTATGTTATGATTATTAATTCCTACGCACTGTCTGGAGTGAGACAGGGAGACCTGTATGTTGACTAACTAGATAAATAAAGAAGTAAATAAGCACTTAAAAGACAACAGCTTTGCTACTTATGGTTCAGTTCTAATGAACTGAGGATCTCTTGACTACAAAAAAGAAAGAAACTCAACTACAAAATATTCCAGGCCTAATTATTTCAACAAATGAAACTTAAATAAAATGTTATTAAAGGCTGGAGCCTGGAAACAAATGAAAAATAGTGTTAGATGTCAAAAGGAAAAAGAGGAAATGGAACAAAGTTCAGAAAAATACATGGAGGACATTCATGTTCAGTAAATAATTCACATGACTACTCTATAGCCTGATTATGTAATGCTAGTTGAGGAGAAATATCAGAAAACTCTTGTAACCAACCATTAAGCTATATCACATTAAAAGGTTATAGGAGAATGGGCCATCCAACTTACAAAACTCAGAGGTACACTAAATAGCCAACTTCCAGAAGATAGGCTCAACATACACACATGAACTGGAGGCTAAATATATATGAAGAACGGTTGCAGGAACTGGACATGACTAGTTTAATGAAAAGAAGGACCAGGCGAGACATGATAGCAGCGTTCCAATAACTCAGGGGTTGCCACAAAGAAGAAGGAGTCAACCTATTCTCCAAAGCACCTGAGGATAGAACAAGAAGCAATGAGTGGAAACTAAACAAGGAGAAAAGTAACATAAGGAGAAATTTCCTGACAGTCAGAACAGTTGATCAGTGGAACAGCTTGCCTCCAGAAGTTGTGAATGCCCCAACACTGGAAGTTTTTAAGCAGATGTTGGATAAACATCTGTCTGAAATAGTGTAGGGTTTCTGCCTAAGCAGGGGGTTGGACTAGAAGACCTCCAAGATACTTTCCAACTCTGTTGTTGTTGTTGTTGTTGTTGTTATTATTAAATATGTAAACATTCTAAAGTTATTTGGCAAGAAACACTGGATATTATCTGAGGAACTTTAGGAACATACTTCTTGAAACAGTTGCCTAATATTTTATTTGTTCCCTTTTGGATCTGCATCTCTGCTTATTCTTACTATGGTTAAGAAAACTGTTTTTAAATATGTGAGTTTGCGTAGCTTCTGTAATTGAGCACCCAATACTAATGCAAAAGGGACATAGCCTTCTAATACAGCATTTTAAAACCACAGAATGGCTCCCAAAATTATTCTTCCAGGTCCGTACATCTGAAAGCTGTTCATTGGCATGGCTCTTTCATCCAACTTCCTGGAGGTGATTTCCTGGCTAATTGTCGTTGATGTAACTGTCTGAAGTCCAACTAGATGAATAGCCTATTTGTTTTCACACTGATGCATTCATGGGAATCTCTCCAGGATGCAATTGCTACATTAAACTTAGCTTTTTGTCTTGGCAAAATACTGGAACAAAGAAGGCAAACTCATTTTGTTCTGAGTTCCGTCTGTAGTGATTTAGACACAAGATTGCATAAAAATATTATACAACTACATTTAACCAAAAGAATAGAGGCTGCAAACTTAATCCCATTATTTGAGCCTCAATTATTTGCTTGTGATATATGTTTTGTGTGTGCGTGTGTGTATGTGTGAGTGTGTGTTCAACATTTGTTCATCTTGGCAGAAACTTTCTGTTATAATCTATGTGAATACATATTCATATGTTAATCTTTATTGTACATGTCAATGCCTTTTTTTAAAAGTACTATTTTCACCCTCAACATTTTCTTTAAAATCCCTTGAGGATCCCATTAAAAGCTAGGAACAGAGTATGGTTTATGTAAAGAGATAAAGACACAGTGGGGGAAACTACTGCTGAGGAGGGTCTGAAAGGGAAAAGCCAAAAACTGTTTCGGCTGCCAGCAAACATTCTAAAAAGAGATTGAAAAAATCCACATCTGACACATTTTGCAACCCATGTAAAATTCATCCTAAGCAATGCTTAAATTTAAGCAGCAAGAACCATTGGTAGGTGTGCGAGCGAATGAGTGTACGTGTGTGTTTGTGTGTGTGTGTGAGAGAGAGAGAGAGAGGAGATGCCTATGACAGAATTTTCAGTGAATTAATTACTGAGATCATCATTCAGCAAACACTTGGAAACTTTCAGGAATGGGGAAACACCTGTGGATTTCCTAACTTTCTCCATTCTTATCTGAATAGTAGCAATATAAAGAGTAGATTTTTAAAAATTCATTTATGCATTTTTCAAATGTACACTGCTCAAAAAAAGAAAGGGAACACATAAACAGCACAATATAACTCCAAGTAAATCAAACTTCGGTGAAACCAAACTGTCCACTTAGGAAGCAACACTGATTGACAATCAATTTCACAGGCTGTTGTGCACATTCAACTTTGTACAGAAGAAAGTATTCAATGAGAATATTTCATTCATTCAGATCTAGGGTGTGTTATTTGAGTGTTCCCTTTATTTTTTGAAAAATGCATACATTAATAAAAAAGTCTTCAAAGAAGGGCAGCATACAAATCTAATTAATAATAATAATAATAATAATAATAATAATAATAATAATAATAATAATATAGGTGGTATTTGGCTCAATAATAGTAACTGTGACAGGGAACTTGGAGACCTAGTGGGCAATCACTTAAATATGAGCCAGCAGTGTGCTGCAGCTGTCAAAGTAGTCAACACAGTTCTAGGCTGCATTAACAAAAGAATAGAATCAAGATCATGTGAAGTGTTAATACCAGTTTAGAATGCCTTGGTAAGACCACACTTGGAATGCTGCATCCAATTTTTATTACCACAATTTTCAAAAGATATTGAGACTCTAGAAAGACTGCAAATAAGAGTAACAAAGATGATTATGGGACTGCCGGCT
Source organism: Erythrolamprus reginae (assembly GCF_031021105.1). Taxonomy (NCBI): domain Eukaryota; kingdom Metazoa; phylum Chordata; class Lepidosauria; order Squamata; family Dipsadidae; genus Erythrolamprus; species Erythrolamprus reginae. The sequence goes on along the minus strand of NC_091950.1, from coordinate 328,596,018 downwards.
AAAGCCTACAAAGAACAGTTGCTGGAATTGGGTATGTCTAGTTTAATGGGAAGAATGACTAGGGTGACATGATAGCAGTGTTCCACTATCTCAGGGATTACCACAAAGAAGAGAGAGTCAAGCTATTCTCCAAAGAACTGAGGATGGGAGAAGAAGTAATGGGTGGAAACTAATCAAGGAAAGAAGCAACCTATAACTAAGGAGAAATTTCCTGACAGTTAGAACAACTAATCAGTAGAACAGTTTGGCTCCAGAAGTTGTGAATGCCCCAACACTAGAAGTTTTTAAAGAAGATATTGGATAATCATTTGTCTGAAGTGGTGTATGGTTTTCTGCCTAGGCAAGGGGTTGGACTAGAAGACCTGCAAGGTGTCCCTTTCAATTATTCTATCCTATCCTATCCTATTCTAATTTGTAAACCTTTCTGCTTATGAGCCATGGTGGCGCAGTAGTTAGAGTGCAGTACTGCAGGCTACTTCTACTGACAGCCGGCTACCTGTAATTTGGTAGTTCAAATCTCACCAGATTCAAGGTTCAATCAGCCTTCCATCCTTCTCAGTTGGGTAAAATAGGGACCTAAATTGTTGGGGGCAATATGCTGACTGTAAATTGTTTAGAGAGAGCTTTACAACATTGTAAAGCGGTATAAAAGTCTAAGTGCTGTTGCTATTGCTTCATAGGATGCTTCTGGAGATTAGCTTAAAGTTTAGTCATTGCTTGAGAAAGCCGCTTGCCTAGTGAATTTAACCCTTCTCAGAGATGCTAATTGCACTTCTCTTTTCTTTCCTTCCCTATTTTATTACATCTCATCCTTTAGTCATTTTCATCTGGCGTCTGCTCTTTCTCCATCTTTCCCTTTTCCTTCCCTTTCCATCTCTTTTGCCTAATTCCATCACCATATTCCTGGTGAAATGAAAACAGGATTGTGTGTGGTTGCACACTGTCATTCTGCCCGAATGGTTGTCATAAGTAGATAATGGGATCAATTAATTTTATAAATGGGGTAGCTTCTTTTACTTGCAATTAGTTTTAATTGGCTATCATTTCACTCTCTTTCTTTCTTTCTTTCTCTCTCTCTCCCTCTCTTGGGACTGGACAGTTCTTTGACTTCAAAGTGGCGGGGGAGGGGGGAAATGCTGCTACTTGTAAATTGTAAATCAGGACTCTGTGAGAATTCATTTATGCACATTCTTTCTGCTTTTAAATCCAAAGTTCTGTACTGTCCCAATACATATCCTGGCTCTGCTGTTTTTAAAAAGAGATTTCTGGGGAGGGATACACACCTAAGTATATGCATGTACATAAAGAAATATGCTATACTGTATGAATTATGAATGGGAGGAGAGACACTCCAGGATTGGTTTCAGATAAACTTGGCAAACTTAATTTGGCACGGTGGGAAAGCTAGGCACTGCCCTAGAATTTTATCTCTGTTTAATGATTCTTTACATATACTGTTTTCTTATTTTATGAGGTTCATTATTAAATCCAGGATCATCTTTTTAGGTAAATACAAAATTAAAAATAAATTAAACTCCTGAAACAAAGACATCCTATTGTATATTTCTTCCTATCTTTTATAAGTATCATTTTAATATTTTAATGAAAACTATCCTGCTTTTCTTCTTTTACAGTAAACCACATTAATTGAATTTATATATCAGATTCAAGCATTTATAAATCACTGTGACTAGGTTCATAGATAGTACTTTGAGATCTTCTCGAGCATTAACCCCATCACTGAACAATTAGCATAATACTTTGACTGACTGACTCAAATTGAGAAATAACTATCTTTTGTCAGCAGAATAGCACTGAACCTGCACCACTGTTGTATTTATATTTTATTCAGGTTTCTAATTTCTTTACTAACTGAATGCAATAGCTTCCACTAACGTATACTTTAAATGAAGAATTCACAACAATGGAATATTTTCAGGTTATTTAGGAAGAAAAGGAATAACTGTTTTATGGTTTTTAATTTATCCTCTGTTGTGCCAAGATTTACAAGAAAAATGACTGTAAACTAGCGACCATCCATAAAGCATGCATGAAAAGAGAGGGAGAAAACAATGAAACTAGGAACCAGATTTGACCTCAGAAAACTACAGTTCTTAATTATATTTCCATTATATTGTTGTGGTTAGCTCTGGCCCAGCTCCTGCCCCAAGGACTGTGGATGTGGGGGAGACATCCACATGCTGCAGGCCTGTTTTGCCCCCGGTGGAATCTGCTGATGAAGGCTCCTCTGACCAAGAAGACATGAGTGACAGGGAGGAGGAGAGTGTGGCAGACAGCTCAGAAGGAGATCAATTATCTAGCTCCTCCTTGGATTCAGAACAAGAGTTAATGATACAGCCACGCATGCGGAGAGCGATGCATAGGCAACAACAACTGAGAGATTATTATCAAAGAAAATGAGGCCACCTGTGGTTGGGTGGGGCTGTGGTAATTAGTGAGGCTGCTATAAATAGCAGCCTGTGGGTTTGGCCATTGTGGAGGATTATCTGATCCTTGTGTTTCGTGACTGCTTTACTGACTTTGACTTTTTGTGTGCTGATTTTTCCCCGCTTTGAAACTAAACCAGAGCAAAGTGTGTTTCACTTTGTGAAAAAAGAAGGACTGTGAATTGCCTCACAGCTGCAAGCTAAGTATCACAGAACTGATAAGGGACTTGTACAAATTACCAGTCTGTTTGGAGACGAGTGCTCTTTGCTATACCAAAAGAGGGCTTAGTTTAAGTGACATTGTTTTGAATTTTCAAACATGTGTGTGTCTGAAATTTGTACCTGTGAATTTTTGGGAGGAGTCTACCAGAGAGCCCGACAGAACATATATTATGATACTTTTCCAGAGACCTGTTTTGCAGCTTTCACAACTTTTCTGCTTACCATGCCCATTAACTTATTAAATAAGGAATAACGTACCATAATTTATTTAAAGCCATTATAACTTTCAGTTACCTCTTTTTAAATTTAGTATTGCTGCAATATTTTTCCAGACATAGAAATCAGTCCACTTGAGTTAGCCAAATGTCTAATGAATCTTTTTTTTCTTTTTTACAGAAGAACATTAGAAATCTGTGAACTATTTTATTAGATATATAGAATTATAGTTTATAGCTCTTTTTGTAGTAATGTGAAGAATTATTTTATATATAATTTACTTGGCTTAAAAGATTATAAGAAAAAAAATTTTTTTTTGAATAATGAGCCTAACAGATGTGTAAGATTTAAATAAGAAATGAATTTGTTGACCAGTGATTAATGTAAAGGTTATTGTAATGTTTTAATATTAGATAAAGAAAAGCTATACTTTTAAGAGTTTTTTGAATATATAAGATATGATATGTTTTTACAATTATTTTGTGAAAGAAAGAGATATAAGAGCCTCCATTAAATGATTACAAGGAAAAAAGGAAAATTTTGTATGTTTGACAATAAGCTGGACTTTGTGTTGGAAACTATGTATTGGGTTTTTTTAACTTGGTGGTGGAGAAAAAATAAAAAAAAATGATGCAAAAAAAAAAAGAAATCTGTGAACTTTTCTCTAAGATTCCTATAAATAAATATTATACTCTGGAAACTTGCTTTAGAACTATGTAAACTGAGCAGTATCCATTTCATTCAAAGTAAAATACGCAAAGCAGATATTTCTATCATTCTGCTAGTTAAACTAGCTTTACATTTACACATTTAAAGTTCAGGGTGCAGTGCAAATGCAACTTATATACTATCAATCCTTCTTCATTCTTACCCCTTTGATGCAAGTTAATGGCAATCATATTATTTTAAATATATAAATGAATTAGATGAAATGAACAAGGGATGGAGTTTTCCTCTCTGGGAGACAAAACAATCCTATTTTGCAGTTTCATGGTTGGATGGTGAAAACACAGATGTACAAATCAGACAAAAATATCCTATCCCCTGAAGCCATGTATTAATTCAGATGGCCTTTTTACATTGATTTAATGCAGTAAACTGCTGTACTATTTAATTCCTGTTCCCCTTTCCATTCCTCCAGGGCTAAATCTTGTTTTAACATCAACTATAGAACAAATAAATTAGAATCTATTTCAGATGTTGTAGGGTTTACATGTTAGTTTATTGCTCACAAAGCCTATCTGCCTGTCATTTTAAAACTTTATTACTTTTCACCCAAACAATGGGAAGTTCAGCCTAATTATGGGGGTGCTCTGTCTCTATTAAAAATTATATTAAACTGCATGGATTGGAATGGGTGTTTGTAATCAAATACTATGAAAAGTCCCAAAATACTCTTACAAATATTGTTTGACCTAAAAAAAAAAAAGCAAAATTTAAGAAGAACAGTCCAAGACCAGTCTCTTACTTGCCTTCTCTCTTTTGCACATTTCCAAGTGGAGAAGTTGGAAGTATATAAATAGAATATAAATAGGACAAAAGTAAAATGACTACCTAACAAGACTCCTGGTTTAAGTTTCTTTTAAAGCTATCTACTTAAGAATTTATAAATGGCTTATTAAAAGTCTAAAAACATCAATTCTTAGATTTGCTACACAGTGTTACCCTGTTAAAAATTTGTTAGCTAGATAAATTCCATTCTGACTTCACCCTGGTTGAGATGGAACAAGATCTTCTTGGCCATCAGAGTAACAGTCTAAGAAAATTATGGTAATGAAAATGTCATTCAATTACACTGAATGTCAGGTTTGAATACATTTTCTTGTTCCCTTTTACATTTGTGTGAAATAACAAATGGATGTGACATTTTCATTCCAATCTAGGACTTTCATATTGTTGGAGTTTTGATTATTGCTTCCGGTTTTATTCTTTGGTGGGTATATTTTAGTGAAATATATTTAATACATTGTAGTACTCCACTAATCTTAATTCTATGGTAAAATTAGATGTATTTCCTAACTAAATGTTAGATCAAGTATAGGATCAGATTCTTGAAATACATGAAAAATAAAAAAATATATAATAAAGTCCTGTTAATAACCCACCCCACCCCAAAAAAAAAGTGTGGGAAAGAAATTTTTAAAAATTCTTCGTTGATGACTTTCAAGATTTACTAGGAGGAAAAACCATATTTATTTATTATTTATTTATTTATTTATTGTATTTGTATGCCGCCCCTCTCCGGAGACTCGGGGCGGCTAACAGCGACAATAAAACAGTGTACAATAGTAATTTGGTATTAGAAATGATTAAAAATCTATTAATATAAAAACCAAACATACATACATACATACCATGCATAGAATTATAAAGGCCTAGGGGGAAAGAGGATCTCAATTCCCCCATGCCTGACGGCAGAGGTGGGTTTTAAGTAGCTTACGAAAGGCAAGGAGGGTGGGGGCAATTCTAATCTCTGGGGGGAGTTGGTTCCAGAGGGCCGGGGCCGCCACAGAGAAGGCTCTTCCCCTGGGTCCCGCCAAGCGACATTGTTTAGTTGACGGGACCTGGAGAAGATCCACTCTGTGGGACCTAACTGGTCACTGGGATTTGTGCAGCAGAAGGCGGTCCCTGAGATAATCTGGTCCGGTGCCATGAAGGGCTTTATAGGTCATAACCAACACTTTGAATTGTGATCGGAAACTGATCGGCAACCAATGCAGACTGCGGAGTGTTGGTGTAACATGGGCATATTTGGGAAAGCCCATGATTGCTTTTGCAGCTGCATTCTGCACGATCTGAAGTTTCCGAACATTTTTCAAAGGTAGCCCCATGGAGAGAGCGTTACAGTAGTCGAGACTGTGAGCAGTGACTCCTGGTCCAAGTAGGGTCGCAACTGGTGCATACATTGAATGGAGGGTATTTGTAGGTAATAATTGGCATGTGAAGGAATTAATCAGTACACATATTTCTTGTATTCATGCTAGCATTATGAGAAAAAAAATGGTTTTCTTCATAACTTTAAATTATGAGATTCATAAGGACCTCTTTATCAATCTCTTATGCTGCCATATTCTTTCTCTTCTGTTTTATCTATTCTTCCCATTGAAATTGCCCTGAATTTGCTGAAGTTGAATGACAGTTCTTTGGGGTATGGCCAATGTCATGATGCTGTGGACATCTCCCTCGAAACCTCTAAAGGAAAACTCCGAATTCCAAACTGTTCAGGGACCTGGAAATGGGTTGGAGTTGCCCTGGAGGGGCAGTAAAGAAGAGAGGCAGTGGTTGTTGGTCCGGGGGATCTGCAACCCCCCCCCCAAGGATTTGGCATCATCCTCTTGACCAACAGCTGTGGAAACACGATTTGTGTCATCATTAGCTGGAAAAGCCACAGTGGAATGATTGGAATAAAGAGATTGCCTGGGTGAAAAGATCTAAGCGTTTGTGCAGGAGAATGGTGTGTAAGTAAAATGTTGAAGCCGGGTGAGTGACTGACCAATTTAAAGATAAAAGAAAAAAATGTAAAATTTAAAAGGGGACAGTAAAAGATATCCCTAAACGGAAGCTAGCGGCTATCGAGTAACTGGGAATATCATAGAGAGAGTTGGATAAATGGAGCTTTAAAGCCCCAGAGGTTTGTGGATGTTTTTACAATTGGATTTGGTGGAAATCAAAGAGATTGAAAAAGAATAAAGAATTTGAAGAAAATATTCCATATGTGGAATTAAAGTATTTTGGAGAGTTTGGTTAAATAACATCAGAAATCCGGCAATGCCAACTGCTTGTTGAAATAAAATATTGTAACAACTTATGGAAAAATAGAAAAGAAAAGGAAAATACTAGTTGACAACTGTGGGAATTGACCTTGCTACAAGAAAAGATAACTCTGAAACTGTGAGAATTTGAAAGGAGTGTATGCTAATAATAATAATAATAATAATAATAATAATCACCCAAACTACTGATGGGATGTTACATTTTTAGATATCCTGTTCTCTATACAAAACGTTCTCTTAATGTATTACAGTAGAATCAGAGAACAAAAGCTTTCTTATTGTTATTTGTTTGATCTGCTATAGTTTCTTATGCTTACTATATGCAACATTTAAAAATAAGGTCCATCCAGCATCATTTCAAACTGGTTAAATTGAAATGTCAGTTTTCAGTCCGTTTCCTTTCTCCACATTTACATCAGAAAAAGGACGGATGGAGAAATTCTGTCTCCTATTTCCTGTTGCTTTTCAAGGCAAAATTTACACTATAAGAAAAGGAGTGTGCTAATGTGCAGGCAGGCAGTCAATAGGCTTCTTGTAAAATATTCATAATACTGATAAATAGTGATGGTCTTGCAGACGTTTTCCCCTTTATCACATTAAAGCTAAAGTGGGCGAGAGTCTAATGGCCTTTAACCTGCAACAACTATTGTGAAGCTTTAAGCATTTTTTCAAATTCCTCATGTCAATTAGAAACTATTGCATAATTTGTTTTTTTCCTGTTCTATAGATCATTTTTAGTTTTGTTGTAGATTTAGTTTAGATTTGTTTGACTGCTATCTTAAGAACCTGCCATAAGTCTGAAGGAAGCAAATACAGTGATACCTCGTCTTACAAACCCCTCGTCATACAAGCTTTTCGAGATACAAACCTGGGGTTTAAGATTTTTTTGCCTCTTCTTCCAAACTATTTTCACCTTACAAACCCAAGCCGCCGCCACTGGGATGCCCCGCCTCCGGACTTCTGTTGCCAGCGAAGCACCTGTTTTTGCGCTGCTGGAATTCCCCTGAGGCTCCCCTCCATGGGAAACACCACCTCCGGACTTCCGTGTTTTTGTGATGCTGCAGAGGAATCCCAGCAGTGGAAAAACTGTCACTTTGCTGGCAACGGAAGTCCGGAGGTGGGGTTTGCCAGTGAAGCACCCGTTTTTACTTGGCCAATAAAGAATTATATTCTGTTCTGTTCTATTCTATCCTTTCCCTTTTCTAGAAGAAATGGGAGAAAAAAATGTTAAAGTTGACAACTAGAACAGAGAGAAAACAACAAGAGCAAGCAGGGAAAAAGAAGAAAGATCTCTTCAGGTAATAGAGAGGAGGAAGAGGAAGAAGAAAAGGACATAATCACTATAATTCTTTTTCAAAGTTATATGTGCAGTCTGCTTAGTTTGGGAACACAGAATTACATGCATTGGTCACTCTCAAAGCGATAGGAGCAACAGATATGCTAATGTGGTTGATTTGTCAGATATAATATAGAAGAAAATGGACAATTAGGGTAAAACTGAATCAGTATATTTTGCCAAAATTCAATAATGTGACAAAACAGAAAGTTATAGGAGCAAGAACTCAGTTAATAACACACTAAAAGAAAGCAATGGTACCTATATCAGTAATCTGCACATTTTTGTAATTGGTCATTCACATACACACACAAAATGCCTTGATCCATCACTCTAGTTTTTTAAGCACATCAAAACAAAACAAAACAAAACAAAACAAAAAACCAATACCAAGATCAAGTGATCAAATTTTTTGAATCAGACAGTCATATCTGGTGAGCAGTTCCACTATATTCAGAAGTAGTAACAGAATACTGTACACAGTTTTATAACTATAGCTTTGTAATGTTCACTTGTTATTGTTTAAATATCTGTATAAGTGGCTATCAGTCTTTTCCAGTACTTCTGTTTTAGACTCCAAAGGTTTGAGGATTTGGGGGGAATATACCTTTAATGTTCTTTCTTATTTCAGAAGAGATAGGATTTTCTTATTAGAGTCCCTTCCAGTTCCTTTGGTCCTACCTGGCTGATATCACTGCAGGGTGAGAGAATGGTGTTTTAGATCAAAAACTTTGCTCAGCTGCACCATCTTCTGGTGACGTACTTATTCTGTTACAAAAGCAGATTCTTGGGCATTCAGAGTCAACCCAAGCTATCTTTGATGGACAAGCATACTCCAATTTCTTCTCCATAGTCAATTAAACTTATTTCTGAAGAGCAGGTATCCTGACCAGTAACCAAATCAGGGAAGAATCCATTTAAGAAAAGGGAAGAGATTGCAAGGATTTTTGAATGAGAAAAGATAGAGGTATGATGGAAGAACGACAAGCAAAATATTATTCCAAACTTCTATTTTAGGCATTGTTCAGTAAATGGACATTTTCTGTGAAATATTTTGTAGAGAAAATAACAAAATTTAACAAATTGAAATACGGAAGGTATCAGGTTTAAAACTGGGGAATAAGAAAATGAAATATTTAGGAGTATGGTTATTAAAGAACCCGGAAAAAATGGTGGAATTTAATTATAATTTAATATGGAAAAAAATTCAGAAACAAATTGAGAAAATAACAAAATTTTCATTTCAGTTCATTTACCCTGGATAGATGCTTTGACTTCTTATTGGTCTGTTTTAAGGTGATCTAGTTCTGTGGGTGATTGAAAATGAATAACATGTTGCACACCTGTTGTGTTTACTGTAGCGGCTAGAATGGCACGCTACAAATGAAAGGAATGGGTAACACATGATCTGCTTTGCCCACAATAGTACATATGCTGTTAAAATGTTATGTCCATTTATACTCTCCTTTCGAAGCTTCATTTCTAATAGTGAATATGACTTATCACAGTGACCAATATAACATTTATTTATTTCCTATCTTTATTATTTTTATAAGCAACTCAAGGTGGCAAACATACCCTATACTCCTCCTTCTATTATAATCCCCACAATAACAAACTTGTAAGACCAGCACTATTGCCTTTTCCATACAGCTAGATCTTCCCATAATGTGTCTAAAGATAAGATAATTTAAGCCTGGTCATTTATGACTCAAATGAGAACCCTGGGTTGATTTTTTTTGATGATCTTTTGTTTGTTTTCTTGGCTGTCCATAGTATTCTCATGTGCTTTCTCCTACTCTGAAATTCAAAATTCCTCCCATCCAGCTTCTAGCTTTTGCTTCCATAGAGCAGTGATTTTCAACCTTTTTTGAGCCGCGGCACATTTTTTACATTTACGAAACCCTGGGGCACATTGAGCCGGGGGGGGGGGGGGGGCTAAAAAAAGTTTGGACAAAAAATTCTCTCTTTCTCTCTTCCTCCCCTTCACTCTATTTCTTTCTCCCTCCCTCTTTCTCTCCCTTCCTTCCTCTTTCTTTTTTTCTCTCTCCATTCCTTTCTTTCTCTTCCTTCCTTCCTCTTTTTTGCTCTCTCTCTCCCTCCCTACCTCCCTCTATGTCTTTCTCTCTCTCCTTCCCTCCCTCTCTTTCTCTCTCTCTCTCTTGCTTTCTTTCTTTCTCTCTCTTTCTTTCTCTTGTTCTTTCTCTCTCTCTTGTTCTCTTTCTCTCTCGCTCGCTCTTTCTCTCTCTTTCTCTCTCTCTCTCTCTCTTTCTTTCTCTCTTGCCTTTTCTCTCTCTTGCTTTCTTTCTCTCTGAGCTTCGCGGCACACCTGACCATGTCTCGCGGCACACTGGTTGAAAAACACTGCCATAGAGTGTCATTGGGGGGTATAACATTGCCTGCACTATTCTTTTATGAATCTTTTATTCCTTCTACAGTATTTATTTGAGGTAATTTTGAAATGAAGTGTAGAACAACTTAAATGAATGTGTCAAGCGAACCAAAAAAAGCATCTGAGAGAATAAATGAATTTCTACGTCTTATTTCTTTAGCGTAGAGTCATATTTATTAACAAAGCCAATTTGGATTCAGCATGCTTCATTCCAACTTAAGGTCCCTTAAGATTACATCCAGGTCAAAAGCTCATCTCCCATCCACACACCCATAAGGGCAATCATGAGGACAAACCCAATGCAGGGATTTCTAATTCCTTCCTGTGTTCAGTTACTTTGGATTCTGCGTGAAGGAATGTGTGCTACGTGGCATAATCTCTCACTCTCTCACTCCCCTGTGGTTGTTGTTTTTTTCTTACTACCAAAACTGTGTCAGGCCAGCCTTTGAATTCACATATTAACATTGGGCCTGACAGAATGACTCAAATTCAGATGATCCTTGCTTAGCATATACTCATTCAACAAATGTTTGAAATTACAAGAGTGATGAATAAGGAGTACTTATGGAGGATCCTTATACTTGTAGCTGTTGCAACATTCCTCCATTCATGTTGTTGTAACTTTGGTGTTTGGTGATTGATTCACAAGTGACTGTCACAGTGTCCCATGGTCATTTGGTCCCCATTTGCAACCTTCACCACTGGCTTCCAAAAAACAAAATCATAGGGGAAGATGGCAACAGGTTGCAAATGACAACGAGGTGACCACACCAGATTCACCTGACTAGACAACTGCGGCACCTGGAAGTGGTTGTAAGTTAACATGTGATGTCATGCCTTGTGTCACTTTTATCTTTTATTTTATGTACACTGAAAGCATATGCACCAAGACAAATTCCTTCTGTATCCAATCACACTTGGCCAATTAAAATTCTATTCTACTCTACTCTACTGTACTCTACTCTACTCTACTCTAGTCTAGTCTAGTCTAGTCTAGTCTAGTCTAGTCTAGTACAGTCTAGTCTATTCTTGGCAACAGAATTCCTGATCCTATATCATTGATAAGTGGGGACAACCTGTATATAGTTTGATTGCAGAATCCTTTAAAATTATAATTGATTTTTCATATTTCGTAAACTCCTCAAAACTCACCTTTGTCGTCAGGCATGGGGGAATTGAGATATCTCCCCCGGGCCTATATAATTTATGTATGGTATGTTTGTAGGTATGTCTGCTTAAAAATGGGGTTTTCTTAACTACAGTAATACCTCATGATACGAACTTAATTGGTGCAAGGAGGAGGTTCGTAAGATGAAAGGTTCGTAAGACGAAACATTGTTTCCCATAGGAAACAATGTAAAGTCAATTAATCCGTGCAACCAAAAAAACCCCCGCAAAAAACCGGCTTTCGGCGACTGCTGGGAAGCCGCGCGGCTGTTTTAAAAGGTGACAGCCGGCCTGGGGGGCTTCCCAGGACCCCCCCGAACCCGGGTTCAGGGTTCGGGGGGTGCTGGGAAGCCCCCCAGGCCAGCTGTGACCTTTTAAAACAGCCGCGCGGCTTCCCAGCTGTCTCCTGAAGCCGAACGCCAAAGCCGAACTTCCGCGTTCGGTTTCGGGAGACAGCTGGGAAGCCGTGCGGCTGTTTTAAACAGTCGCAGCCGGGCTGGGGGGCTTCCCAGCAACCTCCCAAACCAAACCCGGGGTTCAGAAAAATGTTGCCTCTTCTTACGAACTTTGTTCGAGTTACAAACCGGCGTTCGGGAGGCTTCTGGGAAGCCCCGCCGCCCGGCTGTCACCTTTTAAAACAGCCGCGCGGCTTCCCAGCAGTCTCCGAACGCCGGTTCGTAACTCGAAAAAAGTTCGTAAGAAGAGGCAACATTTTTCTGAACCCCGGGTTCGTATCACGAGTTGTTCGTAAGACGAGGGGTTCGTATCTTGAGGTACCACTGTACTTTCAATTTTTAATTGTAAATTATTAGATTTGTTATGAATTGTTTTATTATGTTGTGAGCCGCCCCGAGTCTACGGAAAGGGGTGGCATACAAATCTAATAAAATAAATAAATATTACATGATGTATACCATATTATAGTAAACTGAATGTGCATTAAACATGAAGTTAAATTCATATTTTAAAAGGTTTTTTTGTTCTTTCATATTGTTTTATGTCAAAATATTCCATGGGAAATATTTGGCAAGATAACATTATATAAACATTTTTTTACAAATGATAGTATAGTTACAATAGTGACAAAACACCTTCAGAGTAATAAATTCTGTGATCTTAGAGTAGTTGGGCCCTCTCTGAAAACAATATATTATTGCAAACTAATTAGTTCAGCAATATTGCCAGTATAGTTTGTAATGTACTTTGATGTGGGAAAAGTTACACAATCTTCTGGAAAAAATAAAATAAAAAGCCTTAAAATTACAAACCCTAGAAGCCCATGACTGCATCATGTGAAGCATAGCAATGATACTTGAAGGAGAACCCTCAACATTTTTGTTTTTAAAATTAATTTGTCACACACACTTCAAAAACTCAATTTCAGGAGCATTGCAAACTCAATTTGCTACAGGAAATATCATTAGAAATTCATGCTGGTCTTGCAGCAAGTGAGCTAACAGTTATGCAATGTTATATTCACAAAATCATACACAAGCACACACTTATTGTCACTACAAATATCTAGTTTGTGTATAGTCCTCTGCTTCTCTCTCCCTTTGTCTGCTCTCATTTGTATATATAGTAACAAAACAGGGTCGAATAATATAGAAAATATAAGCCAGATTTTCTAAATAAATACCAATGTATACCTTCTCACACACTGAGCAGAATATTATTATTATTTATTTTATTAAATATGTACAAGCTAACAGGTATAATATAAACATAAATATGAACATAGTAAAACATAGTTTAAAAATGGAGACTGAAGGGCAGGGACGGTAGGCATGCTGGTGCGCTTATGCATGTCCATTTATAGACTTCTTCGGAATGGGGTGAAAGCAACAGTAGACAGTCTAAGATCAAAGTGATGGGGGTTTGGGGAAGAAACCAAAGAGCCAGGTAGTGCTTTCCAGGCATTGACCTCTCTGTTACTGAAGTTGTATTTTTTGAAATCAAGTTTGGAACAGTTTATTTTGAGTTTGAATCTGTTGTGTGCTTGTGTATTATTGCAGTTGAAGCTGAAGTACACATTAACAAGTTGTACATTATAGCAGATAATTTTATGTTCTACGTTTAGGTCGGACTGTAGGTGGTATAGTTCTAGGTTGTCCAAGCCTAAGATTTAGAGCCTGACGGCTTAAGGTATTTTATTATTGAGAGCAGAGGAGTACAGTATTCTTCTCGTGAAATACCTGTGGACTCGCTCAATTGTGTTAATGTCCGATATACAGTATGGATTCTAGGCAGACAAGCTGTATTTGAGAATTGGTCTAGCAAATATTTTGTATGCCTTAGTTTGCAGTACAATATTACCAGAGTTGACAACTCTTAATGTCTTTTTGGCAATATTGTCTTTTTGGCAATATTGTTACAATGAGCTCTGGCGCTTAGGTCATTCAACTGTAACTATAAATATAGCATGCATTTAAATAGAATTCAATAACAATTAATTAGCTAAAATAATACATTTTATTCAGAAGGTTAGGTAAGCTCCAGAGTGTGCATGGATTCATTTAATTGAGGGTGTAGAGGTATAGATAGAAGTATATGGTGGTCATTATGAATTGCCCAGCTGAATTAAGATATTTGAAACATCGATTCCAGTGGCAGTGATATATACCAGGACTAATGATGATAGGAAAAAATAATTGCACAACCAGGAAAAGTACATTTCTGCATAGAATGGCAAAACCAAATTTGTCCAGGAAGGTTACAGTTACATTTAAGACAGGAATACAACTGAACATAAAAACCACAGATTATCAGGGTAAAGAAGCAGTAAGAGAAAAGGGAGGGAAAATTAAAGGGTGAAGTCTGTTGAAGATTATTTGAAATTACAATATTGTTCGGTAGAAGATATACCACAGCCCAGGAAATGTGGCATGAATTCTAAGATTACTCAATGTGCTGAGAAGAATTTTTAAAAAAAGAAGAATAACTATCACAGGGAAGAAAGGAAGAAGAAATTTGTAACAGTAAATCAGACTCTGCTTGGTTCAAAAATTATTCAGAAGAAATATTTTGAGCCTCGTGGAACTATGAAAACAGCCCCAAAGTGCTATATATTAAAGGAACCCAACCTTTGGGAGCAATAGAAAATAAAGATCATATTGCTGCCCTAATACATTTGTATAGTTAGGTAAAAACCATATCACAAAGTTCATCTATATAGAAAATCAACACTTGGTTGATTTTAAAATCGAGTATTTGAAGCCCCTGACATCACCAAATAAACTCATAGAATATCTAGCCATCAAACCAAGTATATCCATTGCAATTCCATTCAAAATTTATGATTTTTAATGTAGAGCTCCTGTCAGCTATGTGGCAAGACGCTGAATTATTTCTGAACTGAGAATCCCGCTTGGGAAAATATATAAGAAAACTAACAAAGCTTAGGGTAACTAATTATACACTAGGAAGAGAATTACATCTTCTAGACAAAAATCGAGTTTAACAGTAGAATTTATATACTTTGAAAAGTAACATATCAAAAAGAGCTTATTAGCTGTCAGTGTAGAGAAACTCCAAAAGCCATTCTTACAGTTTGTATCTTTCTGACAATCGCTTTATAGTTTACAAATAGTGTTGGGCAAACCCAAAGAAGTTCGGGTTCAGTGAACTCATCCGAACTTTGCCGTGAAGTTCGGGTGAGTTCGCCGAACCCAAACCCGAACCTGAGCAGCAGCAAGCCACTGCGGCATCCTTTTCTGTAAAAATAAACAAGGAGGAAGAATGCCGCAGCGGCGCTGCAAGCAAAAGTAGGTGGGGAATCCCATGATGGGATTCCAGGGGTGGGGCTTTGACGTCACGGAGACTCCTTCCTCCCTGTTTCGGCCGGCCAAGAAGTAGTCTCTGTGACGTCAAAGCCCTGCCCCCGGAATCCCATCGTGGGATTTCCCACCTCCTTTTGCTTGCAGCGCCGCAAGCAAAAGGAGGTGGGAAATCCCACGATGGGATTCCCCACTCTCCTCTCGGGCGGCAGCGTTTTGCAGTGTTCAAGTGAATGCCGAACCCGAACACTGCAAAGTTCGGCACGAACCCGAACTTTGCAAGTTCGGTTCGCCCAACACTATTTACAAATAGTGCTAATCGCCATCTTAGTAGTATGCATTATATTTCAGCTTTAGCTCTCTTCTATACTTCTGGCTATTTGTAGATATTCTTCCTTCATTTTTTTCCTACCTGCAGGATATGTCTTTTTCAGATGTTAACTAGAGTTGGGGAGTGGGATTGGTCTGGTTACAAATCATTGGACTTATTTGCTACTATGTTTTATTTAGCATTTCCGTTTTAAAGAACTATCTATCTTAAGTTTCCTTGCCCATTAGCTTTTCCTGTCATAGACATTTCTTCCTCATTGCTTATGGAATTGACACGTGCTTTCTCTGAAGTTCACAATGACTCTATACATCACTTCATTTTCCATTAAAATGTACTTGCTAGAAGTGACATTCCCCCAAAAGAGTATAGCTGGGAGAAACAACAAACAATATTAAGTGAATTAATGTATCGAATAAAATTATTTGATAATTACCTGATATCCATGTGCATAAACTAATATTCAGGTCCAATGTAAAAGCCGTTATGTATGTATATACATGTATCATCATGAAAATAGCAAAAAAAAAGTAAAAAAAACGAGGATGGTAATAGAAAGTGAAATGAGAAAATGGATGGATATGAAGTACGAGGAAAAGGTAACTGAACAGAGAAGAAAAGAAAGAAACCCTGTTTAGGTACTATCAAAAGATTGAAATTTAGAAGACATGCATTTCATCTGAAGCAGATTTTTTTCTTGTTTTCCTCCCCAAAAGCTAGGTGCGTCTTATAATATGGAGCAGCTTATAGTGTCCCCCCAAAAAAAGGTATATTCTACCCTAAACATCTTTAAACTTTTATTTATAAAAAAGGTAGATAAGCTTCCATCAATGAAAAACATTATATTTATCATGAAGCTTGTTCAACAGTATATGATGCCTGACTGTTCTCAATTGATCCAAAAGCAATTTTGATTTAAATTTTGTATTAACTTATTCTAGTTACGACCATATTTCATTTTTTTTTAAAAAATGTCAGCTGTTTTTTTTAAAGAATTAAGCAGTTGCAGATATATTGATGCTTCCCCAATGTAGTCTATGGACATTATTTTTTAAATCAAATCTTGAATCAAACTTTTCATAGTTTTGTCAAATCTTTAGCTCAGGGATGATTGTCACAGGACAATAATTTAGTGTAAAATATCAAGAATAACTTCAAGTACTTTAAATGGAATATTTTTCTCTTTTTCTTCTTGTTTTTCCTGCACTTCAAGCATATTTTATGGTGGTAATCTATTTTTCAACCACTTAAACTGGTTGTGATACATTTACATAATAACATAAGTGCATAACAAGTGCATAATAACAAGTGCATAAAACAATATTAGGAGAAAATATGAGCAAATCTTTGCCATTAAAAAGAGCAAATTTGGGCTATAGTGCAGGTAATTTTATACCCGATGCACAGTCGACATTTTAATGAGATTACACCTGACTGATCTGATTTCATGTCATAAGACATTAGCAAGACACCAGTCATTTTGGGATCAGTTGTTCCTTTCCTCATTACAATTCTAACGTTGAAAGACATCAACAGACTATTGCAGTGGTATTATTGGCTTCCAATGACTACCATATCCGAAAGTAGGCTTCCACATTCTGCATCAGTATACCATTCTAAACATTGATCCATGATATTTATGTTGGATATATTACAGTAATCTTGCCTTCATAGCATGAGAAAACATATACCGCAGTGCTGTTGCTAGATAATAAGCTCCAAACCTCCTTGCAGATGTAAATAATAAAAAAGTTATTACTAGCCATCAACCTCTGGTTGAACTTTTTCATGTATCAAAAAATCTAGGAACATGCAATGGCCGCTGGTTTTCATTACTTCAGAAATCTCCTAAGACACCATGCTAACATTTAAGCTTATTTAAATTCAGGGTTAAATCTATCTTCCTGCATCTTTTACTTTCTGAGACAGGATAAATATTCAGACTGCAAGGAATTTGTTGAACAGTTTAGAATAAAGTGTATTACTGGCTGTCATATCACTGCCATTTAATTTATGTCTACACTTCCTAACCCAATATTTTATCTTTTATTTTAACACGTATATTTCAGGAAAAAATAAGGGGAAAATAATATTTTCCCTGAAAATAAGACCCTGTCTTATATATTTTTTGAACCCTGAAATAAGCACTTGGCCTTATTGTTTAAAAGCCTGATTGGACTTACCGTGTTTCCCCGAAAATAAGACACTGTCTTATATTCATTTTTGCTCCAAAAGTTGTGCTACGTCTTATTTTCGGGGGGTGCCTTATATTTCTCAAATAATACAAATTCACAGGCAGAAAAGCTGACACCCCCAAAGAAAGTGTACCGTACGGTACACTGATTACGGTACGGTATCTGTCAGTATGGCACCCACACACACAAACGACGGCACTTATATGGTACAACAGTATACTCCCGCTATTGCAGCTTCCGGCCACCAGAGGAACTACAGTCTACGTACTGTAGTGGAGACTGTAATGGCGGTGAGACAGCAGCAGACTGTGTCTGTGTACTGGATGTACAAAGCGATGGAAGGGGCCAGCAGGGGACACCACATTATTACGGTACCGCTAGGAACAGCTTTGAATGGTACCGTATGTTTTTCCACCATACCGTATGTAAACTTGACTACGCCTTATTTTCAGTGGGTGCCTTATATTAGCAAATTCTGCAAAACCTCTGACATGCCTTATTTTCGGGGTACGTCTTATTTTCAGGGAAACAGGGTTTTATCAGGTGATGCCTTATTTTGTCCATGTGATTTTCAGGCATTTCCTGCAGCCTAAAACAATTTACTAACCGCATGTGACGAATTGCCAGAAGTACAATTGCAAGTATTTTTGGTGGTGATGCCTAGCTTGGTTGACTAAAAATAATGATTGGCTTGTCCATCTAACAATGATACTGGATAAAGCTTGCCTGCAGTGCAAGAACTGGGTCTGGTCTCCTGAATTATTGCAGGCATTCAGACACGCTCTGCTTCACTGCAGCAGAAATTATGGCTTGAACACAGGATGGGTCCTGGAGACAAGATGTAGAGGAAGGACGCTGAGCTGCTTGTGCTTTAGGGGCATGAGTCTCGGTGACAGTAGCCAGGGCAGCTGGGGAGCCAATAGGGTGCGAGCCATGGGGAAGAAGCCTAAGGTTTCTGAGGAAGGGGGGCATCCCCAAATGTCATCATCAGCCAAAAAAAGGTTGCACGAGTTGCCAGCCTGGTCAGATTTCCTGGAGAGGACATGCCCCCACCCCCGTGCTGCCAGGAAGTCAACCCAAGGCCTTGGTGCAAATTTTAGTAAGAGCTTTGTCTCTGCGAGATTTGCCTCATTTTGTTGCCTTAGAGACTTTGGCCCTGCCATCCCTAGACTTGAATGCCCATTTTATAGAATGGGCATAGGAGAAACCTGCACTGGTATTAGGGTCGGATGTTGTGTCCCCAGAAGCGAAGGATGATGCCCCAGAGCTTTGGGCTTCCAATGGAGAGGCTGACATAATCGCAAGGAGCGGCTTGCATTAATGACAAAGTGGCAGCCGCTATATTTGGCGGGCTCTGAAAGGCTTTAAAATGGCCACCAGGGAGAGCCTTGTTGATAAAATGGCTGCTAGAGCTAGGTTCTCATGGAATGGCCATGGGAAGCTTTGGCGGTGTTTAGAACTGGCAGGAATTAGGTTTGCCAGTCTCAGCCTACTAGCATGTCAGGGCCACGCCGAATGCTGTAATTTGTCAGTGAGTGAGTAATGCAAAGTGCTAGGGTAAACCTCCTGGGCTGAACAGCGGGGAGGCTAACTGCGGTGTCTCCAGGGTAAGCAGGAGGTTCACTCTACCACCCAAAAGCGAGTCCACTCATTCTGAAGCTGTGTCACCAAATTGCTGATCACTATGAGGGCTGAGAGGCAAATTAACTCAGGGGCCGAAGGGAGCCTTCTAAGAGGCGAGGACACGAGCGTTCTCAACCATGCCTCAGTGAGTCTTCTTGCTGCCTTGTTACTTCAGGACGCAGAGCAGTCCCTCCCGACCGCTGCCCATTTAATTATCTCTAGCCAGCTATCTCATAGTCCTGCGGCTGACTGACTCAGCCTGGTGGCTAGAACAAGTGCCAAATGCCTTGTTGCCTCTCCCTTTCTGTCTGCTGAGCTGTTAAAGGCAGACACTGGAGAGAGAATGAAAAACTCACAATCCAAAACACAGAAACAGAATGACGAAAGGGCGAGTTGGAATGTAAACTGGACAGGAAGGTGAAACTATCCTTCAGGAGTCTGGCAACACACATCCTAATTGTAGTGAGGTCTGAGTCAAAAGCGGGCTTAGTGACAAGGGCAGACTCAGTCCTCATTGGCTGATGGATGAGGTCAACTCATCCTGGATGATAGCTCCACCCACTATGGAGAATAGAACATTCAAGGCTGTTGCCTTTGAGCTGCAGTCAGCACAGCTGTTGTGGAAATTAGACAATCAAGAAGTTTGGTTACCAAGTGAACGGTTGGGTGGATTTCAGTTGGAAGAAGGAAAACAACATGGACAACCTTCCAGCCAAACCATGGAATCAGCACGGAAGAAAGGGAAACTCACTGAATCCTTTGGGCCTGGTGAAGGAAAGAGGCTGAATGTGTACATCATACTGCTAATTGAGCAAACATTGTATCTGTTTACAGCCAGTAAATGAGTAGTGTCAACACAATCAGTTTACTAATACACAGTTGCCTTCTTCTCCTTTTTTCAGTAAGTTTTACACCAGCTCAATAAATTGGCAGAATAGTTCACTACATTTCTTCAGAATCACATGCCAGATATGTTGCTTAAATGTTACCTCTTTGTTGTAATTATTTATTTATTTGCATCCTTTTACAAATACCTCAAGGCAGAGAACCTATTCAACACATCTTCCTCCTCCTCCTATTTTTTCGACTACTACTACTACTACTACTGCTATAACAACAACAACAACCCTTGTGAGATGAGTTGGGCTGAGAGAGTGTGATTGGCCCAAGGTCATCCAGTTGACTTTCATGCCTAAAGCAGGACTAGAACTCACAGTCTTCCACTTTCTAGTTTGGTGCCTTAACTATGAAACCAACTGGCTTTGGGATGGTGGTGGTTATTTTGTACATACAACGTAAAATTTATTATACAAAAAAATACTTTATTAGCATTTTCTCACCCTTTAAAAGCCACACCTTGTAACATTTTAAAGATTATTTTAAATGTCAAGCATTCTAGATTTGTCTTGGTTCCTTTACAGAAAGTAAATACCAACTGTCTTACTGTATAAACTTGGTCTGTACCAATAAAATGCTAGTTAACAAGTGGCTCTGCTGACTTCATTGCCATCACTGCCACTGCACCATACCACTAACAATCAAACAACTGATTGCCATGCCAACTGTTGTAGAGATATCCATTTTCAGCCAGATCACTACATTTAATTATTAGCTCTCTTGAGTCAGGATATGCAGGCTCCAATCACAGTTCTACGCTAACATTGCTGCTGCAATCAGATGTCATGGACAGGAAATACATTAGAAGTCAGCAAAGGTTTGGCTACTCTAGTGGCAGACAAGTAATGTTCTGTCTTCTTATACACAACACCATCTGTTTGTCCCTATATAGTTCATCCATGTGACATTTCAAAATTCTGAGAATTTTAGCTTAATTTGTTAATAGGTATGCGTACTTCCTCTCATGGAACTAAATTGCAGGGTGACTTCTTAAATTAGGAGCAAACAAATGTCTTATTTTGGCGAGCCTTGTATAATTTTACCATGTATTTTATTTCTGAATTTAAAGATTGTATTTCCATCTAAAGGTAATCCCAAATAGTAAAATCGCGTAAATATGTCAGGCATCTCCTAATCTATAGCCAAGAAGCATGCTAAAAATCAACAAGAATATTATAACAGAGCAAGAGAAGAAAGGCTTGTTTCTTACAAGCATGCCTAAAACAAAAAAGTCTTTGTACATTTTGCAGAAAGCATGAGAGTCTAGCTTAAAGAAAGCATTCCACAATTATTCTGATACAGCTGAAACTAAATCTCCCATTGCAGGCCTGTAACCCAAGGCCCTACTCTCTGCCTTAATGTTACAGCTATAAGAGGAGTGAGAATTGAGAAAAATGGCTCTTTCATCAGCCCAGTTCTCACAAAGGCTATAAACACTTTCCAGGGCTCAAGAACTCCACGACTTTTAACTTAAGTTTTGACTCACTCCCTCTGTGTCCACACATACCATGGGGAGAAGAGGATGGAGGGAGGATGGATGGATGGATATGTGTGTGTGTGTGTGTGTGTGTGTGTATGTGTGTGTGTATGTGTATATTTGTTGTTGTTGTTTTCTGTCAAATAAAATATGGGAAGAGCATACACCTTCCTTTTTGCCTCTCGCCCCTCCAGGGGCCATATCCAAGGCAGTTAAACTTTTATAGCTGGCAAACCAAGCCAACAATGTCATTTGGCGGGCCCCAGGGGAAGAGCCTTCTCTGTGGGGGCCCCAGCCCTCTAGAAACAGCTCCCCCCAGAGATTCGCACTGCCCCTACTCTCCTCGCCTTCCGCAGGAGTCTTAAGAGACACTTATGTCACCAGGCTTGGGACAATTAGGTCTTGGTCCCCTGACCAATGAATGTGATGTATGGTTGAGATCTGAATGTGTATGATTGTTTTTTAAAGTCTTCGGAGAGGGGCGACATACAAATCTAATAAATAAAATTGGGATTTTAAGTTATGTAGTTTTAATTAATTAGATTTGTCTTTGTACAGTGGTACCTCGGTACTCGACCACAATTAGTTCCAGAAGTGTGGTCGAGAACCGATTTGGTCGAGTACCGAATTTATTTATCCCATAGGAAATAATGGAAATGGATTTAATTGGTTCCCAGCCCCTGTTAACTCGCTGGGAACCAATTAAATCTATTTTCTTTATTTCCAATGGGATAAATAAATTCGCTACTCCAAGCTGCAGGAAAGGTGGGGGCTGCTGCAATCCCGGCAGCTTTGGGGGGCTCTTTTCCTCATTGCTTCCTTTTATTACCTGTAAGCAGCTTCAAAAACTTTCTCCTTCCCTGTGGCTGCAACAGCGGCGGCTTCCCTTCCAGTAGCAAGAGCGCCGGGAAGTCACGTAATGAAGGGAAGCTGCTGGAGTGGCAGCAACTGCTGAGATGGCTCCGGCGGCTTCCCTTCATCACGTGACGTTCCCGGCGCTGTTGCTACTGGAAGGGAAGCCGCCGCTGTTGCAGCCACAGGGAAGGAGAAAGTTTTTGAAGCTGCTTACAGGTAATAAGAGGAAGCAATGAGGAAAGGAGCCCCCAGAAGCTGCCAAGATTGCAGCAGCCCCCACCCTTCCTGCAGCTTGGAGCTCTTAGAGAGCTCCTCAGCCCCCTGAAGCTGCCGGGATTACATTTCGGATAATGAACAAAATTTTCTCTGGCTGTTCGGTATCTGAGTTTTTGTTCAGATACCGAAGCAAATTTTTGCCGAAAATTTTGTTTGTTATCCGAAATGTACGAGAAAGGAAGCGTTCGAGTACCGAGGTACCACTGTATTTCATTGTTTTATATTATATGCTGTAAACCGCCTGGAGTCTTCAGGGAGGGGCAGCATACAAATCTAATAAATAAATAAAGCATAAGCTATACGTGTAACATATTATTGCTGATAACGAAAATACAGTGTTCCCTCGATTTTCGCGGGGGATGCGTTCCAAGACCACCCGCGAAAGTCGAATTTCCGCGAAGTAGAGATGCGGAAGTAAATAGACCATTTTTGACTATGGACAGTATCACAAACCTTCCCTTAACACTTTAAACCCCTAAATTACCATTTCCCATACCCTTAATTTACTACCATTTACTCACCATTATTACTGGTACTCACCATTGAATAAGACAATTAGTGATCCTGATATTTATAAACATAATTATTTAATAACAATAATTATTTTTTTTGTTATTTATTTGCAAAATGTATTAGTTTGGCGATGACGTATGATGTCATTGGGTGGGAAAAACTGTGGTATAGAAAAAAACCCCGTGAAGTATTTTTTAATTAATATTTTTTGAAAAACCGTGGTATAGGCTATTCGCAAAGTTCGAACCCGCGAAAATCGAGGGAACACTGTAAAGGGAAACTAGTATAGATCTATTGTAAGCTACTTAGCTCTCGTCAGCTAGATCAGTCAGCTACAGGCAGACTGCCCAGGTTCAAATCCTGGTAAAGGGTATGGCTAGCTGATGAGAGTTAAGTAGCTTGAAATAGATCTATACTAGCCTTCCTTTATTTTCATTATCAGCAAAAAATATATACAGTGATCCCTCGAGTTTCGCGATCTCGAGCTTCGCGAAACGCTATATCGCGAGTTTTCTACCCGGAAGTAACACCACCATCTGCACGCATGCGTAGATGGTGGAGTTTGCATTACCGCCGGGCAGATCAGCTGCTAGGCGGCCAAAGGAACCTTCCCTGGGTCTTCCCGCCGGCATGGGGGGCTTCCTAGCACCCCCCCGAACCCCCAACCCGGGTTTGGGGGGGTGCTAGGAAGCCCCCCATGCCGGGGGAGACCTTTTAAAACACCCGTGCCGCTTCCCAGCTGAGTCCTGAAGCCAAGCGCAGAAGTTCCAAAGGCGCTTGGCTTCAGGACTCAGCTGGGAAGGGCGCGGCTGTTTGAAAAGGTGGCAGTCGGCCTGGGGGGCTTCCCAGTACCCCCCCCAACCCTGTCTCCTGCCGCCGGTTTAGCCAGGAGAGGAGCGGCAAAGTGACTTGGAGGAATGGGAAACTCAAACCGCCCAGTTTCAGCTTTCCATTCCTCCACGTCACTTCGCCGCTCCTTCTGGCTGGTGGGGGGGGGGAGTTAGGAAGGTTCTACTTCTCCCCCCCAGCCAAAAACTCAAAGCCTGTCTCCTGCCACACAGTTTAGCCAGGAGAGCAGCGGCGAAGTGACTTGAAGGAATGGGAAACTCAAACCGCCCGGTTTCAGCTTTCCATTCCTCCACGTCACTTTGCCGGGGGAGTCTGGGAGGGAAGATGACGCGCCGGCAGCACAGGGGCGAGGGGTGGGAGGCAAAGCTCTGCGGGTACAGCCCCTTTCGGCCAAGCCTCCCCCCCCCCGCCAAGCAGCCAGGGAAGCCGAGCCGGGCGTGACGGCGGCGGCGCTGTTGCTCCGGTCGCCCGATCGTGTCCTGCCTCCTGCGCCGATGTTCCACGCCCGGCTCGGCTTCCCTGGCTCCGTGGCCGGGGAGGCTTGGCTGAAAGTGGCTGGAGCCGCAGAGCTTTGCCTCCCCCCCCCCTGTGCCGCCCGCGCGTCATCTTCCCTCCCAGACAAAAAGGCCACCCTTCGGCTCTGCAGTTCCAGCCCCTTTCGGCCGAGCCCACCCGGCCAAGGAGCCAGGGAAGCCGAGCCGGGCGTGGCGGCGGCGGCTTCCTTCGGGGGCAACGCCAGCAAGAGGGTCTTCGCCCTCTTGCTGGCGTGCGTGGGCGGTGGGGAAGACCCTCAGCTGCTAGGCGGCCCAAGGAATCTCCCATGGGTCTTCCCCACCGCCCACGCACGCCAGCAAGAGGGGGAAGACCCTCTTGCTGGCGTTGCCCCCGAAGGAAGCCGCCGCCACCACCGCTTCTTCTTCCTTGCGCCCACCGCTGCCTCTCCGCTCTCTTGGGTGGCGGAGCGAAGGAAAACAAAAAGTTTCCCTTTCTGCAGCTCCTGCCTCCCGCCCACCCAAGACAATAAGAGCGGAAGAAGACCCTCTTCTCCAACACGCCCGGAGGAAAGCGGGGGGAAGGGAGGAGAGAGAAGGAAGCCAGGCACGAAGAGTGTCCCTCTTGCTGGCGTGCGTGGGCGGTGGGGAAGACCCTCAGCTGCTAGGCGGCCCAAGGAATCTCCCATGGGTCTTCCCCACCGCCCACGCACGCCAGCAAGAGGGGGAAGACCCTCTTGCTGGCGTTGCCCCCGAAGGAAGCCGCCGCCACCACCGCTTCTTCTTCCTTGCGCCCCCGCTGCCTCTCCGCTCTCTTGGGTGGCGGAGCGAAGGAAAACAAAAAGTTTCCCTTTCTGCAGCTCCTGCCTCCCGCCCACCCAAGACAATAAGAGCGGAAGAAGACCCTCTTCTCCAACACGCCCGGAGGAAAGCGGGGGGAAGGGAGGAGAGAGAAGGAAGCCAGGCACGAAGAGTGTCCCTCTTGCTGGCGTGCGTGGGCGGTGGGGAAGACCCTCAGCTGCTAGGCGGCCCAAGGAATCTCCCATGGGCCTTCCCCACCGCCCACGCACGCCAGCAAGAGGGGGAAGACCCTCTTGCTGGCGTTGCCCCCGAAGGAAGCCGCCGCCACCACCGCTTCTTCTTCCTTGCGCCCCCGCTGCCTCTCCGCTCTCTTGGGTGGCGGAGCGAAGGAAAACAAGAAGACCCTCTTCTCCAACACGCCCGGAGGAAAGCGGGGGGAAGGGAGGAGAGAGAAGGAAGCCAGGCACGAAGAGTGTCCATGAGGGGGAAGAGACCCCCGCGCCGGGCAGGCCCACCGAAGCGGGAAGAGGGGGCGTGCACCCGGGCCTGTCATAAGCGTCCTCTGAGGGAAAAAGAAAGAGTCCGAGCTTGCCGTCCGGAAACGTTGAAGCGCCCTCACAAGCAAGAGGGGGAAGACCCATGGAAGGTTGGAACTGCAGAGCCGAAGGGCGGCCTTTTTGTCTGGGAGGGAAGATGACGCGCGGGCGGCACAGGGGCGAGGGGGGGGGGGAGGCAAAGCTCTGCGGCTCCAGCCACTTTCAGCCGAGCCTCCCCGGCCACGCAGCCAGGGAAGCCGAGCCGGGCGTGACGGCGGCGGCGCTGCTGCTCCGGTCGCCCGATCGTGTCCTGCCTCCTGCGCCGATGTTCCACGCCCGGCTCGGCTTCCCTGGCTCCGTGGCCGGGGAGGCTTGGCTGAAAGTGGCTGGAGCCGCAGAGCTTTGCCTCCCCCCCCCCTGTGCCGCCCGCGCGTCATCTTCCCTCTTGCTGGCGTTGCCCCCGAAGGAAGCCGCCGCCACCACCGCTTCTTCTTCCTTGCGCCCCCGCTGCCTCTCCGCTCTCTTGGGTGGCGGAGCGAAGGAAAACAAAAAGTTTCCCTTTCTGCAGCTCCTGCCTCCCGCCCACCCAAGACAATAAGAGCGGAAGAAGACCCTCTTCTCCAACACGCCCGGAGGAAAGCGGGGGGAAGGGAGGAGAGAGAAGGAAGCCAGGCACGAAGAGTGTCCATGAGGGGGAAGAGACCCCCGCGCCGGGCAGGCCCACCGAAACGGGAAGAGGGGGCGTGCGCCCGGGCCTGGCTAGAGCGCTTGATCTGCGGGCGCCTTAAAAGGGGGTGTGGACTCCTGGGAGACCTTGGCGGTGGAAGGGGACACACTCGAAGCCTCAGCCGCCTGTCATAAGCGTCCTCTGAGGGAAAAAGAAAGAGTCCGAGCTTGCCGTCCGGAAACGTTGAAGCGCCCTCACAAGCAAGAGGGGGAAGACCCATGGAAGGTTCCTTGGGCCGCCTAGCAGCTGATCTGCTCGGCAGCGCAGGCTGCTGCTGCGCTGCCGAGCAGATCAGCTGCTAGGCGGCCCAAGGAATCTTTCATGGGTCTTCCCCTCTTGCTGGCGAGGTGAGCGGGCGGGCAGCGGACAAGTGGCGGGCAGCGGGCTGGCGGTGCGGAAGTAAAAACACCATGGAAAAGTGGCACGCATGCGCAGATGGTGTTTTTACTTCCGCACCGCTATATCGCGAAATTTCGATTATCGCAAGGGGTCCTGGAACGGAACCCTCGCGATAATCGAGGGACTACTGTATTACACACACACACAGAGAGAGAGAGAGAGAGAGAGAGAGAGAGGCTGTGTAAAGTACAAAAGCAGCAGCAATTCAGAAAAGTGTTCAGGCATAGATTTATATAAGATTTAGACTGTACTGTACCACTTCAGACAATAAACAGAATAGTTCCTAATGGTGGCGCAGTGGATAAAGTGGGGTACTGCAGGCCACTAAAGTTGACTGCTAGATCTGTGGGTCAGTGGTTCAAATCTCATCACCGGTTCAAGATTGACTCAGATTTCCATCCTTACAATGTGGGTAAAATGAGGACCCGGATTGTGGGGGCAATATGCTGGCTCTGTTAAAAAGTGCTATTGCTAACATGTTGTAAAGTGCCCTGAGTCTAAGGAGAAGGGCGGCATTAAAAAAAAAATCAAATAAATAAATAAACAAACAAATGGTTCTTTACAGTGGTGGGCTGCTGCCAGAACAGCTCATTGTACGCAGCTCCAGGGCTCTGGATCGTGAGTACAGGATCAAGAACAATTTTGCTTCCTGCACCTGTGCATGTAGTAAAATCTCGCATAGGGGCGCACATGCGGGTGCATTTCTCTGTGGTTTTTTTCACAGGGAAGCAAAAACCCTCAGCGAAATTTATTTATTTATTTATTTATTAGATTTGTATGCCACCCCTCTCCGAAGACTCGGGGCGGCTAACAACAGTATTAAAAAAAAAAGACGATGTAAACAAATCTAATATTAAAAACAATCTAAAAGACCCCAATTTAAAGAACCACTCATACATACAAGCATACCATGTATAAATTCTATAAGCCTAGGGGGAAGGGAAATTTCAATTCCCCTATGCCTGACGACAGAGGTGGGTTTTAAGGAGCTTGCGAAAGGCAAGGAGGGTGGGGGCAACTCTGATATCTGGGGGGAGCTGGTTCCAGAGGGCCGGGGCAGCCACAGAGAAGGCTCTTCTCCTGGGTCCCGCCAAACGACATTGCTTAGTCGACGGGACCTGGAGAAGGCCAACTTTGTGGCACCTAACCGGTCGCTGGGATTCGTGCGGCAGAAGGCGGTCCCGGAGATATTCTGGTCCGATGCCATGAAGGGCTTTATAGGTCATAACCAACACTTTGAATTGTGACCGGAAATTGATCGGCAACCAATGCAGACTGCGGAGTGTTGGTGTAACATGGGCATACCTTGGGAAGCCCATGATTGCTCTCGCAGCTGCATTCTGCACGATCTGAAGTTTCCGAACACTTTTCAAATGCACCCGCATGCCATCCCTGTGCAAGATGTTGCTACCTGCACAGGTGCGTGAAGCAAAATTGCACTCAATCTTGCACTCACGCTCCAGAGCTGTGGACCTGTGCACAATTAGCTGTTCCAGCAGCAGCCCACCCGTGGTTTTTAAGATCTAGTTCTTAGTTTATAAGGGATATTGATTTTATCTTCAACTGCTCTTCGTATTCTTCTGATAGGCCACTTATTTTCCATGAGGATCCTGGCCTGAAATTTGATGGGGTTTTGGAAAAGACATTTAGGTCTTCTACATGTTCATTTCTTCTCATCATATACATGTACATCTGCAGACTACTACTCGTACATTATGACGGCTGGATATATTCCCAGTGGTAAATGAAACTTGACATGTGTTCTTACAGTTGATGAGAATATTCATTACCTGACTCAGTAATGTCAACCCCTAACCCCCAACATTTTTCCCTTAGACTATCCACGATTGACCTCTCCAGGTTCCTAAGAGGTCAGTAAGGGGCGTGCATAAGTGCACTAGTGTGCCTTCCGTCCCCTGTCCAATTGTCTCTCCTTTATCTCCTTTATCTTTTCTTCATTTCATATATCTTCTCCTCTATTTTTATATCTTTTCTTCTATCCTTTTCTTTATATATATTACTACATGTCTATTCTGTTCAATGTCTATTGTGTATTGGACAAAATAAATAAAATATGTAATTTCAGAAAAACTTAAAAACATATTAATATTCTTTACACCAGTATAAATTGCAATATGGAGTAGGAAAATTATAAATTAACTTAAGAGCAGCCACAGAATGCTAGGAAACACAATAAAGTGTGCTGCTTGCAGGTTAGTTGTCTACTGTGTGGAATGGAATACTGCATTAGACAAACTTTTCATCTGGGCATATTAATAGTAATAAAAAATTAACATTAAAATGCAACCAGACAGGAGAATCTTTACTTTTATCATGAAAATAAGAATTCTGAGCATTTCAGGTGTCCATATTTATTAACGTTCACAACTATATCTGACTTCAGTAACTACATCATTTTAAAAAAAAACAAGCAGGCATATGAGCTTACTTCTGGGAATATTAATTATTCTGTAGATGTGGTTACTTCAAAATATATGACTAATTTTATTGCATGTTAATATCATGCAAGGTCAAATGGTAGGGGCTACAAAAATATTCTCAAAGTGTACAGACCGTTGGTAGTTTTGCTATTTTTTGAAATCTCACATTAGTTAAAAGGAGATACTTTTTGAAGACAGCAATTTAATTTTACTATAATGGGAATGCAAGTTGTGCAAGAATTATCACCTTAGTAAAACTTTATTTAATGATTACTTATTATGAATCTTATAAAAACAGAGTACAACCAGTAATTAGAAAATATTATATTGAAAATAAAATTTATCTATTTAATGATGAAAGAACATACTGATTTCTAAGAAACCTTTTAATATTTACCCAAAACATTTTTAGTAAGGTTTATTATTATGGATCCACAATTACTAAATAGAATATAATTTTTTATTAGCCAAGTGTGATGAGACACGCAGGAATTTGTCTTGATGCATATGCTCTCAGTGTACATAAAAGAAAAGATACATTAAGATAAATGAAAATGATTTCACAATGGTTTCATTCTTTGGGCGATGTAAAGGAATTTTTTCATAAAGCATTCCAGAAAACTATCAGTAAGAAACTCAATATTAACTACTAGACAAGACAACTGGTAGTAAAACCTGATTATTTTCCAATAAACTGGATATGTTTCAAAAGAAAAAAAACTCAAGATAGCTCTATTCTAATCTATTGAAACTGAAATTGAAATATTTCCCATGAAATTAAAATAAGGATATATGAAACAATTGGAACTCAGACCAGCTGTTGCCCCTTTACTTTTACTTCAGAGCCATAAATGTAGATGGGATCATGGTCCATGCTTAATGATACCTGCCACTCTAGTTGCAGAAAAATTGGCTTATAACAGCATTATAAAAAAAAAAATTTAAAATCTTTTAATAAATTCCCATAATGCACAATAAGAATACAGACTGGTTGATATCTATTACAAAATAGATTTTGACTGACATCTGTTATGTAAAAAGAACGTCTTTAAATTTTTTTAAAAATTAAATTTTAGGGTAACTCAAAAGACTGAGTTTTTACCTTTATACAACTTTTGCAACATTTGTTTGTGAATGAAGCTAGCATGTCTATTTAGAAAACTAGCAGAACCCACCCATTCTTCTATAACATATCCTTAACAAATAACTTGGAAGGTTGTGGACATGGGTCTCCAGAGGAGAACAAATGACAAAAGGGAGAATATGACATCACAATGCCAACTTTGTCCCTTCTGTACTTGCATGCGTATAACTGTATAAGGAACAGAGTTTATATTCCACTATCACAACTCACATTTTGTCATTTTGATTATGTTTGACTTGCTGGAAATATCATTGGCAAATATGCAGAAGAATAAATTTATTCTGCCAAGACCATGTGTTTTTTCCTCTCCATGCTCCACTCCCACATGCCCCCATTTATTCTAAACCCATCGCAGAAAAAAATATTACTCTTTTGCCATACCAATTGGATGTAGAAAAATGGTGGATGTGGGAACCAAACCCCAGAAGCCCAATTGCAGTGCTCGGAATAGAGAACACAGTTCTGTGTTTCATAAAATAGCCAGATTTGCTTTCATCCTCAGAATAAAATGGTACAGATTATTTCATGCTTGAAAGAAGACTCTCAAATCAGTTTTATATTTCATACATGGAACATTCACAATACAAAATTTTGAGACCAGGATATTTTGAAACGGGGAGTCACTTAGGGGAGCTGGGCAGTATAGAAATTTGATAAATAAAATTCTTTTGCACATCCCTATCATAGATACAAAGGCAGACAAATGATATGATTCTAAGCAGTCTGAACCTATCTATAAATAGCTAATATGTGTATAATCTGCATGTATTGATCCCTTTCTCAAGACTGAGAACCAAAATAACAATTATGCGTGAAAACACACCAAGTGGGCTTACAGAGAATACTGAACTTCATAAATACATGCAAAATGTCTTCACATATAGTATAATTTATCTGGCATCAACTTCACCTAATTGTGGTTCCATAAGGTCAATGATAGGCAGTCAAAACTAATTCAAGCATAACTATGACAAAGCCCAACAGTCAAACTTCTGGTTTTCAATTTGCGAAATTCAATGTTTAAGGAGTTCTCATTTGTCTACAGGTTTGCCTCAACCTGTTTTCCACTGGATGGAGTCACAAGATTTGAATAGATTTCACTAGCAAACTCCTCAGTGATGTAATCAGTTTTGCTAGTCCTCCAAAATGTATTGCAACCCTGGTTATCTAGGCAAGATGCATCAAATACATCTCACTCTGTTATCTAGACTCAGGTTTATTCTTCTTTCCTCCATAGGGAGAAAGAAGTTCTACATTTCAGGCTATAAATATCATTGGATTTGTTGGGCAAAACATCTGGCTGCAAACCTATGATGTCACTTCCATGATCACAGCTTTCAATAACCAGACAAGTTTCCTCTTGTAATAACAGCTCGGATTTTTGGCAAAACTGCAGACAAATACACAAAGGAAGAAAGGGATTAGCAATTTATTTATTTTTCTCTTTCTTAAGGAATAAGTATTAGATTTTTGTATTCCGGGCACTGATGTAGCTCAGGGGCCAGGAAGCTGATTGAATAATGATCTTTGCATTTTTCTATTGATCAGCTGAAGAGAGCACTGATCAGCTCATTCTCAGCATTTCAAGATTTGGCAAAAACAAGAGATGGTTGTACAGCTGGCTCAAAAGCTTTGGAAGGATTAGAGAGTGAAAATCTGTCATGTGAAAGTCCCCAAAGACAACAGCAGAGAAACCGAACAGAAAAACATTAGCCAGATTTTTAGTCAGCTGTTT
The DNA here is from genome assembly GCF_031021105.1 of Erythrolamprus reginae. Taxonomy (NCBI): domain Eukaryota; kingdom Metazoa; phylum Chordata; class Lepidosauria; order Squamata; family Dipsadidae; genus Erythrolamprus; species Erythrolamprus reginae. The sequence continues at coordinate 328,563,402 of NC_091950.1, read as the reverse complement.
ATCTCCTCTTATGTCACTTCTTAATGGCCAATTTTCCTTGGGAATTGGAAAGGAAAGAAGCACAAAAACATGTTTATTGTGCCAAAATGGCAAACTGAGATTAGTAGGGGACAAACTACACCAGTCTGTAGTCATTCCTACTGGTACTTTGTAAAGTTGGTCAGGCAGTCTTCAGAATGCTACACATGGTGACACATGCAGGCTGGTTCTGCAATTGTTAATAAACAACTATCCAATATTTGATGTTTAATCTGACATCTAAATCCCTTGTGTTGCCTTATTCTTTCAAAGTTGCTTGATGGTTCTGATGCAGTAGTGTAAAGTTTCCTTTCTGGTTGGAAGTTAGTTCTGCTGTACACTATAAGACAGCGTTACAAAAGGAGTGTGTGGGATTCATCTGGGAACATTATTTCTGTTTGTGGCAAGGAAAAACATATAGATTTCTTTATTGCTTGCTATTCACATTAATTTGTAATGATGATGCAGAATGGCCAGGGCAAGTGATGATTCACTAAATTGATGTTTCTCAGTAAAATATTCTCTGGCATGAGCTACCCATCAATCTATCCACTGGCTCTTCCTTGACATTAAGAAATATAGAGGAGCTATCTGTTCCAATTCAACAACAAAGTTTTCTGATCACTTGTACCTAAGCTTTGAGCACAAGGCAGGGCTAGAACTCATGGTTTCCTGGTTTCTAGGCTGATGCCTTAACTATTATACCAAACAGGCTCTCAAAAGAGTTGGTAATCAAAAATCAGAAGCCTATAGATCAGTATTGACTAACCTATTTGGCATCAAGTGCCGAAATTGGAGCCTGCATACACATGCATGTGCCAGAATGCCAGAACCAGGAACAGAGCAGCTGGCTGGTGGGCATGTGCATGGCGGTCAGCTGATCTTCAGGTTCTGTCGCACACATGCACAACATCGCACACATGCACACAAGCAGTTGTGTCCTCTTCACCGACGATGTAAAACTCTTCAACACCACCGATAACACAACTACTCTCCAAAAAGACCTGAACTCAGTTTCTGAGTGGTCCAACACATGGCAACTCCAAATCTCAACTAGCAAATGCTCTGTCCTACACATTGGGAAAAAGAATCTGAACTCCAAATACGAACTGAATAATCAAATTATCAAAGATAACCCTCACTCGGTTAAAGACCTCGATATACTAATAACAAAAGATTTAAGTGCCAAAACCCACTATGCAACAACATAGCCAAGAAGGCTTCAAGAGTTGTAAACCTAATCCTACTTAGTTTCTGCTATGGCAATCTCACACTGCTTACCAGGGCTTATAAAACTTTCGCCAGACCCATCCTCGAATACAGCTCATCTGTTTGGAACCCATATCGCATCTCAGACATTAACACCCTTGAAAATGTCCAAAGATACTTCACCAGAAGAGCCCTTCACTCCTCCACTCGAAACAGAATACCCTACGAGACTAGACTTTCAATCCTGGGCCTAGAAAGCCTAGAACTAAGACGCCTTAAACAAGATCTAAGTATTGCTCACAAGATCATATGCTGCAATGTCCTGCCTGTCAGCGACTACTTCAGCTTCAACCATAACAATATAAGAGCACACAACAGATTTAAACTTAATATTAACTGCTCCAAACTTGACTGTAAAAAATATGACTTCAGTAACTGAGTTGTCGAAGCGTGGAACTCATTACCGGACCCCAAACCCCCAACACTTTACCCTTAGATTATCCACGGTTGACCTTTCCAGGTTCCTAAGAGGTCAGTAAGGGGCGAGTACAAGTGTACTAGAGTGCCTTCCGTCCCCTGTCCTATTGCTCTCCTATATCTCCTACACCTTTCTTCTATTCCTATATCTCTTCTTCTATTCTTTCATTGATATGTTCTATTCCTATAACTTCTCTTCTATTCTTTCTTAGACATATTTTACTATGAGCATATCCTCTATAAGCTTCATCATGTATTTTACTATGTGTATACCCAGTAAAACCCTCATTGTGTGTTGGACAAAATCAGTCAGTCAATCAATCAATCAATCAATCAATAAAATAAAATAGCTCCACTCTTCTGGGTTCCAGCATGTGGATGCACAACGGCTGGTGTGGATACGTATGCTGGAACCCGGAAGAGAGCAAATGTCCAATGGGTATGCACGCAGGATCACACTGTCCGGTGTGCATGTGCACAATGGAATCTAGAAGAGCGGCTGGTGATGGTGTGTAGAGAGGGCTCTGCATGGCACCTGTGGCATGCTTGCCGTAGGTTCACCATAATAGGTATGGGTAGACACAATATTCTGCCTATAAAGAATGGAAAAGGCCACACAAGTATGAACTACAATTGTCCCCCCAATATAATAATCCATTACCCACTATTTTGAAAATATTTATTATTTCATTATTTGTTAATTTATTTATATTCTACCTTTATTTTTATTTTTATAAAATAACTCTATGAAGTTGGAAATGCACAAAATCCTTCACTTCAATTTTTTTAAAATGTGTGCAAACTCTTAATGACATATCCTCCAAAATGACTTCAGCAATATCAGAAACCAATATAACTCGAGACACGGATTTAATTTAAGTAAAAATCATGTGAAATGTTTAGAGCAGATACAGATTTCCACTCACACTATTCTCTTGCTTTATCAGCACTATGGCTTGTTATTAAAAACATTGTTACCCTTTATTGGACAAACCTCTATTTATGTAAAGCACAATACTCTTATGAGCAAATTCAAATCAGCATAAAATTTAAATATTTGAACTGCTGTATGCATCTACATAGGCTTTTGATTTCATTTTTAATTTGAGCTTGTTGGGTTGGGAGAGATTTTTGTAATTAAAGTATAAGAATACAAAATATAATAAAATTCCTGATATTTGAATTCAAGGTACAGTAATATCTTGTCTTACGAACTTAATTGGTTCCAGAAGTAGGTTCGTAAGGCAAAAGGTTAGTAAGACGAAACATTGTTTCCCATAGGAAACAATGTAAAAGCAATTAATGCGTGCAAAGGGGAAAAAATCACAAAATGGCGCTCTGCTGGGCGCCGCCATCCGGCTGTCACCTTTTAAAACAGCCGGGGGGCTTCTCAGTGTTCTCCCGAACCCAAACCCGAACTTTTCGGGTTCGGGTTCAGGAGGCCGCCGAGAAGCGCCGCTGCCCGGTTGTCACCTTCTGAAACAGCCAGGGGGCTTCTCGGCGTTCTCCCGAACGCCGAACCTGGATGTTCGAGTTCGGGTTCCGGAGGCCGCTGAGAAGCGCCTGGCTGTTTCAGAAGGTTACAGCCAGGCGGTGCCACCCGGCGGAGCGCCGTTTTTACAATCAGCGATGGCGTTTTCGGCTGATCTGGAGGCTGGAAAGGAGGTGTGGAATCCCAATAGGGAATTCCATGGGCGGAGCTTTGCCATTTTGCGATCCGCAGTGGGTTCATAAGCCGAAAAAAGTTCGTAAGAAGAGGCAAAAAAATTCCGAACCCCGGGTTCGTATCACGAGGGGTTCGTATCACGAGGGGTTCATATCACGAGGTACCACTGTACTTTCAAATAGCTTTCCTTCCCTTTATTATGCTTTTAGTATCTATCAGGATAGCAATTCTTGGATTCCCAGTTAATGTATTGCTGATGAAGAATTGTAGGGTTATCAGGATGGATGGATAAGGTTGGATAAAAAGCAGGAGGAAACTGGTGTCTTAATTTTTAGATGTAACCTTCTTGAAAAACCAGACATAGCTGCTCTAACCAGAAAAACCTGGACACAAAGGATCTTTCAATTGAAAATATTATGAACCAGCAACACTAATATGTTTTCAAGGGAGGATACTGCTGCCAGATGTATGTACCATCATATTAAGGAGCAAATAATAATGCAGGGAAAGGAAATAAATCTATATGGATGGCTGCCTGTCACTGGCGCTCTTGGAACACTCCCAGCGGTGGGAGTGCAGGCACACTCCCAGAGTGAGATTTGGCTTCCTGTGCATGCGCAGAAGCCGAATATTGTACGAGGATGTTCGTGTGCATGAGATTTCACCAATATTTGGCATTTTTTGCTTCCGCTCATGCACAGAAGCAAAAAAAACCCAAAATCAGTGAAAAATGGCTGCTCCTAGGGCTGCTCGGAGGGTGAGGGGAGAAGAAGAGCCCCTCCATTGAGCAAGATCTTCCTTCCTCCTCCCAATGACCACCTGCACTATGTTGAAAATCTGAGAGATCTCCGGCTGCCCCCCTGCCCCGTTTTGAAAAGTTCCCCTTCCCCCTACTCAGGCAGGACGGGGTGGGATGCAGTTCCGCTGGCAGAAATGAAGCTGCATGCGCAGCTCCAGATGACCAATGGCAGTCACTTCCTGGATTACTGGTCTCAGCTCAGCTCTCCTTCCCCCCCCCACTTCTGTGCACTCCTCGCTTTTTTCCTCTTTCCTCCTTCCTGGCCTTGGACGAGCTTCCCTCTCTCTTGCCTGGCTCCCCTCCAGCCTCACGCAGCCACCTCTTGAGGCCAGGAAGGAGGAAAGAGGAAAAAAGCGATGTGTATGCAGCAGCAGCAGGGAAAAAAAGGAGAGTCGAGCTGAACCACACCAAAGCAATCTGTGCTGTGGTCTTTTTCCCCTCAGGAAGCCCTCACTCCACCTGTAGCTGAGATGAAAAGGCATCATGCGGCAATAAGAACCTTGTGACTCTCCCTCGGCTTTCCAATATTTTTTTTAAAATCCTCCCGTCCTCCTCCTCGGAAAGTGGCAGGGAAACCAGCACTGACAGGAGTTGTGTGTGGGGGGGTCCTTTTCCTCCCCCATCTTTTCTCAACAAGCTGATTGGCACCTGTTCACCTAGCTACCCAGCCTGAGGTGAGGGGCGATCCAGGAAATAGAGCGCGGGAAATGCGAAGCAAATTGTCACCCCAGCGAGTGACACTGGTGAGGTTGTAAGTCAAGGACTTAAGTTCACTTGAACAATGATGATCGTTCAAGCCACCCCCATCTGGTCAAATGGCCAGAAAAACACTCCTACCCAGGCACATGACCATCAAGCCACACCCACAAAATAAGCCACACCCACAGTGTGGCAGTAAAAATTTTGGCTGCCCATTACTGCGCCTAATAACTTGCTCCATGCTGCTCACTGCCTGCCCAGTCTCTTTAAATGTTTTCCCCTCCCCCTACTAACTCGCTCCATGCCGCTCACCCACCACCTGGTCTCTTTAAACCTTTTTTTCCCTCCCCTCCCTTCTCTTTGGGAGGAAGAGGCTACTGCTTGCTTCTCCTTCACCCTCCTTTCTCTGACCATCCCTCGAGAAGGGGGGCAGGAGTACCCTCTTCTTTCTGCCTCACCACACCAAGAAAATGGTATGCGGTGCGGGGAGCAAGCCGGGTGGCTGGAGCTTGGTGCCGCCGCTGTTGCTGCTGTGGCTCTACTAGGCACAATCTTGTGCCCGTGCATCCTGGTGGGAGATTTGGCTTCCTGCACATGCACAGGAAGTAAATCTCGCTCAGCCTTGCGCGCCTGATCACCGGTCAGCTGGAGCTGCATGCGCAGCTTCAGTTCTGCTACCGGAATGGCATCTCTCCCATTCTGGGGGCAGCCCACCCCTGGGGTGGCCATATTGTTAGACAGAATGTGAAGTTGTTTCAGGCAGCTGTTCTCAGAATCAATAACTAACAGTTATAGGTCCAAACTCAGTGTGCGACAGAACATTTCCTATATATCTAAGCTAGTTTGTCATACTTAAGTGTGTTAGAGGATATTATATTCATTGGGCACTCAATAAAGTATCAGTCCACGCCACCCCTAGATGCCATTCCCTCTGCTTGGTGGCAAAAATAAAAATAAGAAAATTGGGGAGACAATTATTATCTTCTAAGTTGTAAAGTTGAGATTAAACCTAGGCTATTTCATAAGGATATTCAATTCCACCTAGAAACGTGCTTGTGATGAACTGGTCATGTGGACAGATTGAGCACATGTCAAAAACACAATATTGTACTTACAATATTAAAAAAAGGTTCACCCACTTTCTAAACTTGGGAGCAAAACTGTGGTAAGCAATCTTAATGAAACAACTCAGATGTCTTCTTCACAAAAATATACAAGCCAGAACTGAAAACCAGCAACACAAGAAGCACAAAGTTCATGTGAATTGGCACTTAATCAGAATGGAGTGAAAAGTAAATAAATTGGAAGCATTCCATCTCTCAGAGGATTAATAGTGTAAGCTGAATTACCTTTAATTGTAATTAGATTCTGGGAGGCTCAACAGAGGAGAAATCTTTTAGGTATGCTACCGTGCCAGGAATTCAGACAAACAATTCTCATAAAGAAGAGGCATTGACAAACTGATTCACAAAAGTTTGCAGACAAATATTTCTTTATCCCTCTTTGGGCAACACAGAAATTATCCATCAAACTGTACTAAATAGAAGCAGTTCATATCTGATGCAAATTCATAAACTCTTCTAGAACATTTAATTAAAGTTGCCTTATTTATTCGGTTATAAATTTTACTGAAAGTATTCAAAGTATAATGTGGCTTCACTGTATTAAAATCAGGAATCTAACAAATGGAAGATTCATTTCCGAGTAAATAATAATTGCTTTAGGTCTTTAATGGTACACTAATAAACAGCACAAGTTTTTTTTCACTATTTCTGAAATTACTACTTATAGAACTTGTATTTTTTAAAGCTCTCTCCTCTCCATTTCTGCAAGTGCCTCCTGCTTAAGAAAACAATGGCAGAGAATATACCAATATTCCTTCCTTCCTTCCCTTCCCTCCTTCCTTCCTTCCTTCCCTCCCTCCCTCCTTCCTTCCAGTATTATTTTACTGAAAGAGTAGTAGATCCTTGGAACAAACTTTCAGCAGATGGGGTAGATAAATCCACAGTAACTGAATTTAAACATGCCTGGGATAAACATATATCCATCCTAAGATAAAATACAGAAAATAGTATAAGGGCAGACTACATGGACCATGAGGTCTTTTTCTGCCGTCAGACTTCCATGTTTCTATGTTTCCTCCCTCCCTCCCTCCCTTTTTAAAAATTGCATTATACAGTACTGAGAAGTGATCTCTAAATCAAAAAGTAGCTACACAAAATAATAATAATAATAATAATAATAATAATAACAACAACAACAACAATAATAATAAATCAGAATACTTAAAAATCAGCTGACACACCCCAAAGTCTATTGAAACAGCTACAATTTCACATTCTTATAGAAGGGGATAGTATTGGACCTAACTGTACCTCCATCTATGTGGCCTTTTCAGAGAACCAATCTTACTATGGCCCCGTTGGCTTCTGAAAATGGGGAACAAATAGCCTGATAGTTTCTCCCCACATGATTGAATCAGCTGGGCCAACTCCAATGGAGAGATGCAGTCCTGCAACTAACGAGACACTGAGCTGTATTCTATAAATAAAATAGAGTAATAAATATTATTTTGGTTCCATCAACTGCCGCATTACAAATGTACCATTGTACAATGTTGCTTTCTTTTTCCCAGTATGAAGTGGAGCTAATCTAATTTATGGAAATTGGTAGTAGATGAAGTGCTGGAGTCGCCCTAGGGGTGAGGATAAAATAATCTGTGTTCAAGACTGTGCTTAATGAAGTTCCCTGAGTGACACCACTCACTATGTCTCAGTCTAAGTAACTTTGCAGGGTGCTTGTCGATATAAAGGAGAATTACTTACTAATTAGATATATTATTGTCTCTCACACACGCACACATATATGAGTGTGTGTGTGTGTGTGTGTGTAAAACATATTTTTGCTGATTAAAAAAAAGGAAGCAGAATGCTCCCTCCGTTATTTGAGTATACCAGGGTGATTTGACAGGAAAAACATAGATGATAGATAGGTAGATAGATAGATAGATAGATAGATAGATAGGTAGGTAGGTAGGTAGGTAGGTAGGTACGGTGTGTGTGTGTGTGTGTGTTAGAACACCAACTATAATACGCATCCCCAGCCTTTCATAGGATTAAATAACCATCTCTCAAAAACCAAACATGATGTTTATAAAGATCGCAAATTAGCAGAAGCACAAAAAGCAGTGAAATTAGAAGCTAAATAGCATTTTTCTTTCTTTTCTTTTTTGTAATTGTTATTGCCTGTTTGCTTGGTCTATTGTATTTTTCCCTTTTCTCAAACTATTTAATACTTTAGTATTAAGTATTCAGGTTAAGCCAGAAACATTTCTTGTAGAATAAACAGTTTGCTGTGTTAATAAACTCTAGCCTGTATTATCTATGTCTTATAATGTTTTTCTTAAAAGCAAAAATGATGGATAACATCAGGCATATGTCTATGTGGAGAATATAAAAACCACTGACAAGGAATATCAAATAAAATTCATCTACTATACTGTACTTGTATTAGTCTTTTTTGAGAAAAAGTGAGACAGAGTGGGAGAGAGGGAGTGAGTAGGAGGGGTGATTTTCCAATATCACAATATCCAATATTTCCTTTTCCCAGTCTGATTTGTGTTCCTGCAGTCCACTTATGGTAGTTTCACCCCTCCCCAAAACACTGTACATTAACAGTAAATAAATATTTAAGCTTCACAATCACCCATAACTGGGAGGGTTCTCCTTAGGCATCTATTACACTCTGTAGATAACATCCAGATTCTAGTAGACAGAGAAAAGGGGAGATCTTTGACATTGAAGAAGCACAGTTCACGTTCAGAAACAGTTAGCAATTATGGACCAAAATAAACTAATGAACATATGCTTTTATTTATTTATATTTTTATAAATGACTTTCTTAAAATATTAAAATTAATTTAAGATTGAAAATTTGTAAAATTATAAAATATAACATTATAAAATTTTTAGAAGATAAAAAATGTTAACCGCCCAATTAGAAGACCTTCAACCCTAAAGCCCACATCTGTTTTTATGGCTCCCAAGCAGTGATGGGCTACCAAATTTTTTACTACCACACTGTGGGCGTGGCTTATGCATTTTGTTTCAACATCTTTCAGTACAAATTGGGTGCTCTGGGGTGGAGCTCCAAATTTTGCTTACCAGAACTGCGTTCCTGATGGTTCCCTTAGGACCCCATCACTGCTCCCAAGGGTGACTCAGTAAATAGTTAAAAAGTTTGAAAGAACTTAAACTACAATACTTTAGCATGGAAAGAACACAAATAGATTTAACGTTTCGATGCTTCAACAGGTTGGGATTAAATGTTCTCACTTTTTCCTCTAAAGGTTTCCCTTAGGTTTGTTGTTTTGGCACAGACAGAATGTGATGACACTTGTAACTCCTGAGATGGCGAGAATCAAATTTCACATATAAATGGAATATGAGTGGTGGTGTGAACATATACCGATAATAATGATGATAATTCAACCCCAGGAAATGAAAGTAAATATGATTTTCAAGTCTCCCAATGGGATTATCCTTCTTCTCTGTCTGATATTTAAATTTATATTTCAATTAAAAACAACATTTTGATACTAAAATAAACCAACTAATCACAGTCCAAATGAGTATACACTTCTTAAGCTGTATCACCAGGGTTCTTTGTAGCATTTTCCTTTGTGGATTTAGGAAGTATAGTCTCAATAGTAATTTAACTATGAAGCCTTCTTAATACAGTATTTTCCTGTAAGTCTTTCAAAAGTAGTACTTGGTGTGTGGGGGATGAAATATTGTCACTTAAGAGCAGTCCTAGCAAAAAAAGATTGTGTGAGAAGCCAAGATTTTCCCAAATGAATTGTAACAACCAAGATAACTTCTTGAAGTTCAATATCCATTTCAAGGAACTTATAACAGAAAGTTACAATATAAAACAGAGACGGATATGGCCAAGTATAATGTGTTTATTTGTATGGTCTCAATAAATAGTAGCAGAACAATTACATCATATGTAGACATATACATACACATATATGGGTAGCATATATGTGTGTGTGTATGTGTGTGTGTATGTACCATAACCATACGTATGTATATGTACACACACACACACATAAACATGTGATATATATATCTATATATCACATGTTTTTGCTGAATTTGAAAATTAAGGGAGACTAGGATAGATCTATTTCAGCCTTATTTTGGCCTCATCAGCTAGCCATACCCTCACTGGGATTTGAACTTGTAACCTTTGCCTTGTAAGGCAGAGAATTAACCTCTGGGCTACAGTATCCAATCCCTTCAGCTCTGTACCAGGGAAGGGTTACATGTTTTTTGTGTCAAATCACCCAGGTATATTGAAGGAACATTGCAGCTCCTTTTTTGCCTCTCGGCCCAACCCTGGAATATATATGTTGGAATATATATATAGTCCAACAATAGTTCATTCAACTACTTCACTCCTGTTCACTTTGTGCTATAATCCTGTTCTTCCCATTATCAAGCAAAGTTAATTTCAAAGCTACTCTGATTTTAAAAATGATTATACTATGCTTTATGTCACCATCTTTGAATGTCACATTAAGGAGAAAAACATACTGATCTATTCAAAGTTGCTCTGATATAGATAAAAAGACAGATTGATAAACAAATTCTAGTATCAGCAGGGACAGAAGAGTGTAAGATAATTAGTTTAGTTATAAAATGAGAGTGACTTCAGCACTTTTTTCCCCTTCTACCCATATTAATCTAAATGGTGCTAGCTGATATTAACAAAGAAAATAATTGGGTGTGTCTCATAATTATTTGAGCCACAGACTGAATTAAGATCATCAAGGTCTTTTGGCCTGATGGACAAATTTGTCAGCTTCATACTCTCACAGGTTTGTCCCATCTTACTAATACAAACAATTAAGTTTACAATTTGATGACATTTATGCAAATTTACCAAATTTAACCAATCTTTCCTCCCTACCTAAGTCCCACTGATAATATAACAGAGCAGTTGTGAGTCATGTACTACAAATCACATAATATGTTAGAAATGAAAAGCTTCCTGGACTCATGAATTATATAGGACTTTTCTGTAGCTGAATCGAACTAAGCAGGGTCAGGGCTGTATGGATTTTAGATGGGAGATTGCCAAGAAATTCCAGGCCTGTGGGCTAAACTAGAAAGCTGAAAAACATTATCATGAAAGAAAGCAGCAGCAGCAACAAAATAATACAAACGTTTAATTCATTAATCCATTAATTCATCAAAGGAGATTTTGAACCAAAACATATCAAATTCATCATATTCTTCATTCATTGGGGGGGGGGGGGTTAGCTGCAGGCTCAAACATGAAAGATGGGTTAAGATAAAATATCCTGAAGATCCCTTAGTATATCAGTTAATAAAATTAATAATTCTAAATAATTGTATATAATTGTTTAGAGAACATCTCTTAGTTGACATACATTATTTTATGTTGTTCTTACATATGAAAGAATGTGCTCTAATTTTAACCATATATTTTGAGTTTCTATCCCACCCCCATAAAGAAATAATCTCTGAAACGGCTAATTTATTAGATTTCAGAATCTACTTCATAATTAAGAACTTGCCAGGATCCTGAATTTCATAATTATTTCAGTTCCTACAGCCATCCACTGTGCATTACAGGCAATCCTTGATTTATGACCACAATTCTGGAGACCTCACCTACAAAAAGATATAGACAAAATTGAACGGGTCCAAAGACGGGCTACAAGAATGGTGGAAGGTCTTAAGCATAAAACGTATCAGGAAAGACTTCATGAACTCAATCTGTATAGTCTGGAGGACAGAAGGAAAAGGGGGGACATGATCGAAACATTTAAATATGTTAAAGGGTTAAATAAGGTTCAGGAGGGAAGTGTTTTTAATAGGAAAGTGAACACAAGAACAAGAGGACACAATCTGAAGTTAGTTGGGGGAAAGATCAAAAGCAACGTGAGAAAATAATATTTTACTGAAATAGTAGTAGATACTTGGAACAAACTTCCAGCAGACGTGGTTGGTAAATCCACAGTAACTGAATTTAAACATGCCTGGGATAAACATATATCCATTGTAAGATAAAATACAGGAAATAGTATAAGGGCAGACTAGATGGACCATGAGGTCTTTTTCTGCCGTCATTCTTCTATGTTTCTATGTTTCTAATTGAGCCAAAAATGTCTGCTACTAAGTGAGACAATTGTTAAGTGAGTTTTACCCCGTCTTACAAACTTTCTTGCCACCGTTGTTAAGTGAACCATTGCAGTGGTTAAATTAGTAGCGTGCTTATTAGTGAATTTAGCTTCCCCACTGACTTCGCTTGTCAGAAAGTTGGTCTTGGGACATTACAATCATCATAAATATGAGTCGGTTGCCAAGCTTCATATGAGCTGTGGTGGTGCAATGGTTAGAATGCAGTACTGCAGGCTAATTTTGCCCACTGCCAGGAGTTCAGTCCTGACTGGCTCAAGGCTGACTCAGTTTTCCATCCTTCCGAGAGTGACCACAACTTCTTCTTCAAAAGCTAGAAAAAAGCGGGATAGACAGCTACACAACCAGATGGATTAACAACTGGCTAACCAACCGTACCCAGTAAGTAGTCCTCAATAGCTTTAAGTCCACATGGAGAGAAGAGTAAGCAGTAGGGTACCACAAGGTTCTGTCCTGGGACAAGTACTCTTTTAATATCTACATAAATGACCTAGGTGGGGCAATAGCAGGAAACTAACCAAGTTTGCAGATGATACCAAGTTGGTGGGAGTAGCAAACAACCCAGAGGATAGACTCAGAATCCTGATGGACCTTGACAGACATGAACACTGGGCCCAAACCAAGAAAATGAAAGAATCAAAAATACACATACAAACTGATCAAAACCACAGTCAACAGCCGCGACTGTGAGAGGGATCTCTGAGTTTTGGTAGACAGCCAACTAAATATGAGCTAGCAGTGTGCAGCAGCAACCAAAAAAGACCAATGCAGTCCTGAGCTGCATAAATAGAAGGATATAATCAAGGATCAGAGAGGTACTAGTACCACTCTATAAAGCCTTGGTCAGACCACACTTAGAGTATTGCATGCGGTTTTGGTCACCACGCTACAAAAAAGACGCTGAAACTCTAAAGAAAGTGCAGAAGAGAGCAACCAAGATGATAAAGGGTCTGTAAAATAAAACATATGAAGAGCAGTTACAGGAACTGAACTTGCCCAGTCTGGCAAAGAGAAGGACCAGGGGTGACATGATAACAGTGTTCCAATACTTGAAGGGATGCCACAGAAAGGAGGTGGTCAGGCTGTTTTCCAAGGCACCGGAAAGCCAAACAAGGAATAATTGATGGAAACTGACCAAGGAGAGATTCAGCCTGGAATTGAGGAAAAACTTTCTGATGGTGAGGGTGATGACCCATTGGAACAGCTTGCCAGCAGAGGTTGTGAGAGCTAAACACTTGCGACCTTCAAGGGGAGATTGGACTGCCATTTGTCTGAAATAGTGCTCCTGCTTGAGTGGGAGGTTGGACTAGATGATCTGCAAGGTCTCATCCAACATAGATAGATAGATAGATAGATAGATAGATAGATAGATAGATAGATAGATAGATAGATAGATAGACAGACAGACAGACAGACAGACAGACAGACAGACAGACGGACGGACGGACAGACAGACAGACAGACAGACAGACAGACAGACAGACAGACAGACCCAGATTGTTGGGGAAAATATGCTGACATTTGTAAATCACTCAAGAGAGTGCTAAAAAACATTATGGAGCATTATATAAATTTAAGCGCTATTGCTATCTGCAATATGATGATATGTCCATGGGGATGCTGCAATGATTGTTATGGGTGAAAAACATTCATAGGTCACTTTTTTTCAGTGCCCTTGTAACTTTGAACAGTCATTAAACAAACTGTTGTATGTCAAGGAATACTGCACTTAGTCAGTTTACTAAATTTCTTAACAGTTTACTAAAGTACTTAACTTTCAACAACAATATAAACAAAACAATTATAGAAAAGCTTTGCTGGGTATGGGAGGGGCACAACCCACAAAAGGTAGCAAAAAAACAACAACCCATAGCCCCCAAAGCGGACTCACAAAATGCCCTGGAAACAGCTAGGTATCTGGCATATGCCTAAGAATAAATTAATATCAAAATGGGAAGGAAAACACATCAATGCAATGGGAATGGATGAAGAGAAAGATCTTCAACAGGCCCCTAAGAGGTAAAACAGAAGGTGTCTCATAAACTTCACAGTTTAAAAAAAGCCCTTTCAAAGTACTTAATTTTCATATTTGGCATGCTCAACAGATGTAGGATACACCACCACCACAACCCCACACACACACAGTGGCCACAGAGTCCCACCAGGTCTGTAATAGTGAGTGATGTATCTTTAGTACCTTGTTACAATGCAACAAATAATTCAATATCAAGTGAAGTGACAGTGCAAAGCTAATCTCTTCATTTTCTCCCTTCCACTCCCATGGTTTTATAAAAAGCTAGAATAGCAAAATGCAGGCTCAAAGATACAAGCAACTGTCCAAGGCAGTGGAATAGCCCACTGAATTTAATCAAGGATTGGAAGTATGAAAACTCACAGATTAAACGAATAGAGAGTGGAAATGACTAAAAATAACTTAGGAAGTGTTGCGACAAAGACAGTGAAGAGAAACAATTATATTAACTGAGAACCACATTACACATCAGTTGGGTGCATTTGGCATGCAGAATATTATAGGGCAGATAACTGGTTTATGAACGCATGCCAATGTGAGATTCATGACAGAATGCTGTTGTGTTCATTTCTCAAAATAATCAGAAAAGATAGTTACAACAACCTAAATAATGCATGTAAACACCAGTGTTTATTTTTTTTTAAATAAATAAATCCAAGGATTTGCTTCATTGAATGTTAACATTCATGAATAACAATGATTCCTTCTAACGATTCCGCACTACTGTCAAAATGAAAAACTAGAAAATACTCATTTTTAAAACCCCAGCTGTAACAAATTCTTGATGCTGTTATCAGCAAGCTCTGTGACTGCCTTCTCTAGAACTTTGGGCTTGGGAAACTGAATCACTCTCTTCTGCTGGAGGTTCAGGAACTTAACCTTTTATGGTTTGAATGACCCTCAGCAGCTGCTCTTTTAACTACCTATATATATGGTTTGTTAATACAGTGGTACCTCTACTTCAGAACTTAATTTGTTCCTTGACCAGGTTCTTAAGTAGAAAAGTTTGTAAGTAGAAGCAATTTTCCCCATAGGAATCAATGTAAAAGCAAATAATGTGAGCAAACCAATTAGGAAAGAAATAAAAGCTCGGAATTTGGGTGGGAGGAGGAGGAGGAGGAAGAGGAGGAGGACAGTTGCTGCCAAAGGAAGAAGGTGAGGTGAGCTCCCCCTTTTGCCTTTCCACACCCAGACGCTCCGGGAGGCAACCTCGTGCCAGAGGTATGGGAGGCAGTGCGAGGGAGTCACCACAGCGAAGTGGTTTATTCCCTCTCCAAGTGCCCAGAGAAAGGAAAACGCTCTGTTCACTCTGGGCTGCCAAAGCCTCCTTAAGTGCCACCGAAAGATTCCTCTGGCAGCCCAGAAAAGCCGGAGATGGCTGGGATTAAAGGGGAAATGGCAGGAAATTGGCCAGGCCTTTGTACCACTCTCAAATTTCCTGGGAAATTTTTCTGGGCTTGGGTTCTTAAGTAGAAAATGGTTCTTAAGAAGAGGGGGGGGGAAATCTTGAACACCCGGTTCTTATCTAGAGACGTTCTTAAGTAGAGGCGTTCTTAAGTACAGGTACCACTGTATAAAGCAGTGATGGCGAACCTATGGCATGCGTGCCACAGGTGGCATGTAGAGCCATATTTGAGGGCACGTAAGGCATTGCGCAATGTCTGCTTCACCGTGCATGTTCATGCTGGCCAGCTGATTTTTGACCTCCTGAACCCTGAGGACAGTGAAAAGGAGGCTTGGAGTCTTTCGTGAACCCTGGGGAGAGCAAAAAACAGCCCAACAGGTCTACCGGAAGTCCAGAGGCGTGCACGGGGAGGGCAGCATGCACCGGGCGGGTGTTGCATGCACAGGGAGGGCAGCACGAGGGTTGTTATGCGCATGCACAGGGGTGCACGCATGTACAGGGGGAGGGCTTTGCAGTATAGGAGTGGGCACACACATGCATGCCCCTGAAGACTATCTTGAGGCTTCAAAATGTCCAGAATATGGCAGTGTGAACAGTAATAAGCATGGCTTGTTATGTCCATGTAACATCTCTATTCATAAACTGTACTGTTTGCCAGTTTGCTTCTGGGTGTGATTTAAGGTGCCAGTTGTTCCCTACCTCTCTCTTATAGTGATTTGCACCTATAGGGTTGGCATACTCTGGTTCCTTTAATTAAACATTGTCATCTCTCAAGATCCTGAAATGTGCCTTCTTCGTAGCAATATTTGCCTCCTGGAACAATGTTCTTCCTAAGAGCCACATGCTCCCATTTAATTCCATTTGCTAGAAGAACTGTGAAAATCTCAATTTTCACTCATGCCTTTTGTCAAGGGAGATTGAGATCCTCTACTTCATTCCATCTGTCATATGTGCTTGCCGTCTGTTATCTTTAATTTCTTTAATTGTTGTGAGCTGCACAGAAATGTTGAGATTGAGGCAGCATACATTTCATAAATTATTATTTTTCAATAATCTACTTCTAGAAATTCATATGGCTCTCTCTTTGATGTGAAAATCTGGTTGTCTAGCCCAGTGTTTCCCAACCTTGGCAACTTGAAGATATTTGGACTTCAACTCCCAGAATTCCCCAGCCAGCGAATGCTGGCTGGGGAATTCTGGGAGTTGAAGTCCAGATATCTTCAAGTTGCCACGGTTGGGAAACACTGGTCTAGCCAAGTCTTGAGCTAGGGCAACTGTGGAACCCCCTTTTTCCCTTTAGCTTGTTTTATTTTTATTTGTTTTGGTGTTGTTTGTATAAGAGCTGTGCTGGCGCAGTGGGTAGAATGCAGTTCTGCAAGCTAATTCTTCTGATTGCCGACTGCCAGCAATTTGGTAGTTCTATTTTCACCATCTCAAGCTTAACTCAGCCTTCCATCCTTCCAAGGTTGATAAAATGAGGAGCCGGATTGTTGAGAACAATATGCTGACTCTGTAAACTGCTTAGAGAGGGCTTATATACTGTAAAGCATAGTGTAAATCTAAGAGCTATTGTTATTGCTTTCGGCAATGTAAGCTAGGACATCCTATGTTAAAATGCATTCCAGGTTTCTCTTTCATCCTGAGGTGACAGACCACTGATAAGGAGATCATATAGAATCATAGATTCATAGGGTTAGAAGCAAGGGTGGGCGACTGCCCGGACTGGGGGAAACACAATGGGGTAGTGAAAATGGAGCTCCATTCCAGAGCACCCAATTTGCACTGAAAGATCTTAAAAGAAAATGGAGGACGTCCTGCATAAGCCACGCCCACAGTGTGGTAGTAAAATTTTTGATAGCCCTTTAGTGGTTAGAAGAGTCTTGAATGTCTTCCATTCCAACCCCATGCCCAAGGCAGCAATCCTTATACTATCCTGGACAAAGATTTATCCAGTCTTTTCTTGAAAACCTCCAGGAGGCAAGTTATATCATTGTTAAATTCTTCTCGCACTCAGGAAATTTTACCTCAGTTCCAATTTGGATTTCCCTCTAATGAACTTCCACCCATTGCTGCTTCTTCTGCTTTCAGGTATTATGGAGAATAAATCAATCCCCTCTTCAAATACAGGGAGATGAATTTACTATGTGGCCAATATTGGTTGCTTAAAGTCAATTTCATTTTAAGCATTGTTTTCATGAGAAGCATATGTACATTTCAGCTGAAGCTGGTGGGCTGCTACTAGACAAATAAATTAGGCAGAATAATTTATTCATGTTCTCAAATTCCCAGCAGAGGTGGTCCCTCCTGGTTTGGACCAGTCCTATGGAACCAGTGGTAACCAGGGGTAGGCAGCAGGCAGGATGGGGTGGAACACAGTTCCACCAGCGGAAATGAAGATGCATGCGCAGCTCCAGCTGATTGGCGGCTGTCACGTCCTGATTACTGGTCTCGGCTCTTCTTTTCCCCTCTGCTGTTGCTGCTGTGTCTGCGCTCCTTGTTTTTTCCTCTTTCCTCATTCCTGGCCTTGGACAAGCTTCCCTCTCCTGCCCGGCTCCCCTCCAGCCTCATGTAGCCAACTCCCGTCTGAGGTGCAAGCAGAAGGCGTGGGTGGAAGTGGCGCTGGCAGCATTTATGCTTCTGGCAGCACCTGTTCGCCTAGCTACCCAGCCTGAGGCGGTGGGGGCAATCCAGGAAGGAAGGCATGGGAAACGCAAAACAAATTGTCAATCCAGCAAGCGACATTGGTAAGGTTGTAAGTCGAGGACTTAACAGTTCACTTGAACAATGATGATCATTCAAGCCACTCCACATGGTCACATGGCCGGCAAGCCACTCCTACCCAGTCACATGACCATTAACCCACACCCACAAAATAAGCCACACCTACAGTGTGGCAGTAAAAATTTTGGCTGCCCATTACTTCCCCAAACCATTTCTCTCGGTGGTGCCATAGGCGGCGCCACCTTGTTTTTTGTTTCTGTTCATATGCAGAAGCTGTTTATATAGCACTGCGCATGCGTGTGCGGGATGCACATGTGTGTGCTCACCTGGCACATCAAGGAGCAAACCAGCAGCAAAGAAAACCCAAACCCACCTCTGATTTCCAGTAATACTATACAAGGAGTAGAGTTGTTTGTATAAACTCTTAAGAAACTATACCCTTACATAGAAAAAATAAAATTTTCAGGGCAACTCTAGCAAAAGGATTAGATTTATTTTACTTTTTTTCATCCCATTACACCCTCTTTTATTAATTTATTCCATTTAAATAAGCTTTCAATCTTTTAAGCATCACAATATTTTTATTAACACGTTCAGACAGCTACATTAATGTATTCAGATTTTTGTAGTGTCTTAAACGTTCTTTTGTGGACTAGGAAATAAGTGGCCATTACTTGCATGCCAAATGTACTAGAAAGAAAAAATTCAGTAATTTTTTTACGTGCATTAAAAAAATGAAAGGTAATTTGTGGATAGTGAAATAGTGAGCTTATCATGTTTTCTATCTGCTGAATTCTCTCTTCTAATTGTTTTGGTTGCTGTAGCCTTGTATTTTCTCAATGAATATAATTTCAAAACCTATTTTTCCTTTTGACAACATCCCCCTTCCACAAACCATTTTTAGTAACATATGTTTCTTTTTTTCTTTTTCTTTTTTCTTTGATGTTGCTTACATCTCTTCTTTACAATGCTTCAGGTAATGCTTTCATTTCATAGTAAAAAAAAACCCTGGCATATTTATTTCAGTTTTATTTTGAGCCTTTCAATGACCTTTCAGTGCATATCTCTGTCTGTCCCTCTCTGTACATATATATTTGCATTTGGCCTTGCTACTATTCATTATTTAGTTAGAAAAATAGAATTAATCACAAGAGCATAATTTTAACAAGAACTGAAACGCCGGTCATATGCCTTGGAAATAAATAGGATAAGAAGCAGTGCTATTCATTTATGTTTTGACAAAAATAATTTAATCTTTGCATTCTTCCTAACATCTTATATTTGATATTTATGGCAATTCTTTAAAGTTATACACATTTTAATTTAGCTGAGTATCAGCACAATTGTTCCAAGTACTTTTCTGCTAAAAAGTATAGTGATTCTGTAAAATTTATTGTAGTGTCTTTAATAGGATTTTATACGTTTTATTTGCTGCCGTAAAATACTCTGCCACTATTCTTTATTATGTAGTTTGTTTTTATCACTCAAAAGAAAAAAAAGAAAAAAGAAAAAAGAAAAACAACAGTTGAACAATTTGTTAGCAGAAGCAGCATTTCACTATATAAAAAAATATATTAAGATGATTTGGCAAAGCTACGACAAAAAGCACACTGTATTCTCTAAAAATGAAAACATGGGAATAATTTTTTGTGGGGGGGATATAGCCAATATGACTTCATCTGTATATCTGAGGTATTAATGTATATGCTGATAAAAGTAAGAACAAAATAAAACTTTCATAAAAGCTCTTTTTAGTATTTGTTGTTGTTGTTAATAGCTGCCCTGAGTCTGCGGAGGCACACAAATCTAATAAATAATAATAATAATAATAATAATTATTATTATTATTATTATTATTATTATTATTAGTTGCAAAGTCATGTTCAACACATTGCGACCCCATGAACAACGTTCACCGAGGCCCTCCTGTCCTCTACCATCCGCTGGAGTCGCTTTATTTATTTTATTTTATTTATTTATTTGTCAAACATGTATAGGATAGTAGTAATTTGTATAAATATCACATAAGTAAAAAGTAATGATAAGAAGGGCAATGAGATAGTAAGACAGGAATGGTAGGCCCAGTGGTGCGCTTATGCACACACAGAGGTGGGCAGCAGGCAGGATGGGGTGGAACACAGTTCCACCAGCGGAAATGAAGCTTTGTGCCCAGCACCAGCTGCCTATTCCCCCTCCCATCCTCCTCCTCCTCCTCAGAAAGCGGTAGGGACAACAGCACTGGCAGGAGTTGCAGGAGGACCATTTCCTCCCCCCTCTTTTCTCAACAGCTGATTGGCACCCATTCGCCTAGCTACTCAGCCTGAGGCGGGGGAGCGACCCAGGAAGGAGAGTGTGGGAAACACAAAGCAAATTGTCACCACAGAGAGAGACACTGATGAGGTTGTTAAGTCGAGGACTTAACAGTTCACCTGAATGATGATCACATGACCATCAAGCCACGCCCACAAAATAAGCCACAGTGTGGCAGTAAAAATTTTGGCTGCCCATTACTGTGCACGCCCTTTACAGATTTCTTAGAAAGAGGGAGAGGTTGACTGTAGACAGTCTAAGTTTAAAGTTTTTCGGGAAGAAACCCAGAGTACTTCTTATTCTACATGCGGCTTTACAAAGAGAAATCGCCATTTAACAGTGTCTGGTCAGACAACATAACAGAATGCATCACTTTAATCTGACATTTAAAAGCTACTAGAGAATATTTCTCTGACAAGCCTCATTTAAAAGGTAAACAGTCTACATACTGTACACTATTGCTGAAAGGTTATCCATGAACCCATGTTTGCAAGCAATCATATGTTTATTCCTTAGAGTAGTGTCTGAGAATCAAATGATGTAACAGACTTCTACATTTAATTATTGGCACAATTTACAATGCTAACTTTTCAGCCTTTGTACACTAGGAGAAACAAGAGAGATGAAACACTGTGGGAAACAGAAATCCCACTAAGACTTGTGAGAGTAGTGAAGTGCAGTTGGATGCAATTTAGGCACTCCTGAGCAAATAGTTTGTTTCAATAGATTCCTAAGTAAACAAAAGCTGACAAAGCCTCTATATGGCACCAAATTAAACGCAACATCCTTCGGCAAATGTGAAAGCACAGTTACTATTTGTGTGTGGTTGTTTACAGATTCATAATAAGAAAACAGGGAATATGGCAGAGGCAGAAGTTTGAAAAGTCTTTTTGGCGAGGACTTAGTAACACCTCCTTTGGCAGTAATAACAGCTTCCAAATATCTCCTGCAGCTGGAGTGAATTCTCCTATTCTTGCTTTTGCAAGATTGTTTTCCCTCACTTGAGCTTGCAGAACACTTCCAGCTTAGAAGTATTCTTCTATGGACTGTTTCTTGTAGGGACTGCATGTTTGAAATCTCCCTGTGTATTATCAGTAATATCCAAGACTATAGCACTGTCAAGGCCATTTCAAAACATTTGTCTTTTGTTGCACTAAGTCTTTCACAGTCATTTAGAGATACGATGCCTGTGACTGTCCTGTGAAAATATCCAATGTCACTGTCTTCACTTCTTTTGGCTATTGGGTCAATTGACAACTACCTTATAGTTCCTAATTTTCCCTATGTTTATTATGGACAACTCTCAATTCTCCCTTGGGAGAGAAAAGGGTATTATAGAAGCCTGATGCTGGGCAAGCTATAAAGCGTATTTATAGCGATAAGGAAAGACAGACTGAGAACTTTCATCAGACGATTCCTTGAATACAGCCCATCTGTCTGGAACCCACACCGCATTTTAGACATAAACACTCTAGAAAATGTCCAGAGATATTTTATTAGAAGAGCCCTCCTCCACTCCTCCAGTCGCAGCAGTATATACCACATAAATTTATTTTTATTTATTTATTTATTAGATTTGTATGCCACCCTTCTATGCAGACTCGGAGACTTACAATCCTAAGTTTAGAAAGTTAGAACTACGTCACCTTAAACATTTATTTATTTATTTATTACTTAGATTTGTATGCCGCCCCTCTCCGAAGACTCGGGGCGGCTCACAACACGTGGCATGACCTAATGTAGCCCATAAAATTATCTGAAACAATGTCCTTCCTGTCAGTGATTACTTCAGCTTCAAACACAACAACACATGAGCACACAACAGATACAAACTTTGAGTAAACCACTCTAAACCCGACTAAAGGAAATACGTCTTTAGCAACCAAGTAGTTGATGCATGGAATTCACGCACACCCAAAAAACCCTTTCCCTTAGACCATCCCCTTTTGACCTCATCTGATTCCTAAGAGATCAGTAATGGGCATGCATAAGTGCACCAGCATGCCCTCTGTTCCCTATCCTAATGTTTCTCTCTTATTAATATCATGTATCTAAACATTGTTATACCTTTGTATACTACCAATACTTGACACAACAAACAAAGAAATAAATAAACACACTGTCTTAACTATTTTCATTGCACCACCTTCCTTGGATTAAGGCCAAGCTTCTTAAGGGAGAAATTTGAAAAAAATGGGATTGGAATCACAAATATAATGACTACATACCGTGTTTCCCCGATAGTAAGACCCCCCCGATTGTAAGACATATGGGGGGTTTCAGGGGGGTCGGCTTATATAAGCCATACCCCGAAAGTAAGACATATGTCTTTCTTTCGGGGAAACACGGTATAAACGGTATTGCGGGGGGGGGGGCGATGACATTGCTTCCAAGCTCCCCGCGCGCCCCTCGCCTTCGCTCGCCGCGGCGCCACCGCCTCTTCCCCTGCCGAGGCTCAGCTGCAAGCGGCCAGCGAGGCCGATCGGCTCCGAGGCGAGCGGCCGGAGCTGCGCCCTCCTTCGCCCGCCTCCTTTCCGCTCACCTCGGAGCCGCTTGCAGCTGAGCCTCGGCAGGGGAAGAGGCGGTGGCGCCGCGGCGAGCGAAGGTGAGGGGCGCGCAGGGAGCTGCGCCCTCCTTCACCAGCCTCCTTTCCGGCAGCTCCCTGCGCGCCCCTCGCTTCGCTCGCCGCGGCGCCACCGCCTCTTCCCCTGCCGAGGCTCAGCTGCAAGCGGCCAGCGAGGCCGCTGGGCTCCGAGGCGAGCGGCCGGAGCTGCGCCCTCCTTCGCCCTCCTCCTTTCCGCTCGCCTCGGAGCCGCTTGCAGCTGAGCCTCGGCAGGGGAAGAGGCGGTGGCGCCGCGGCGAGCGAAGGCGAGGGGCGCGCAGGGAACTGCCGGAAAGGAGGCGGGCGAAGGAGGGCACAGCGGCGGCCGCTCACCCTTTTTGACTGCCCATCCACCCCTTGACCTGCCTTTAGCCAGCCAGCCGAGCGTCCGTGTCGCCGCGGAGTTGGCCTCCCCTGCCGAGAAACATTGCCGGGAGCGGCGAGGGGATGCTCCCCGCAACCCGCCGAACGTCGAGGTCGGCGCCCGCCTCCTTTCTGGCAGCTCCCCGCGCCCGAAGACGAGCCGGCCCCGGTGCCCGGGACAATGTAAGACATACCCCCAAAGTAAGACACAGTGGGGCTTTTGGGGGTAAAAAGATAGTAAGACACTGCCTTACTATCGGGGAAACACGGTAGTACAGTTTAGTTGCAAGGTTAATTTATAGTAACATCCAACTTAACCACTGAAGTTTCTTCAGCTTTTTCTGTAGTTGAAATGGCAACTGCTAAAGAAGGAGAAGATCATTCATTCATTCATTCATTCATTCATTCAATTTCTATGCCGCCCTTCTCCTCAGACTCATGGCGGCTCACATCAAGGAAAAAAATACAACATCTAGAAATCTAAAACTAAAAACATCTTAAAACCTCAATTTCTTGAAAAGCAGTCGTTCACATTCATCCAATCGTGCATATAAGTTCATTCGTCGGCTGGGGCTACATGTTAAATTTAGTGGCCCCAAGCCTGTCGGCAGAGGTGGGTCTTTAAAGCCTTATGGAAGGCGGGGACTGTGGGGGCAGTATGAATCTCTGGAGGGAGTTGGTTCCATAGGGCCATGGCTGCCACAGGGAAGGCTCTTTCCCTGGGCCCCGCCAGGCAACATTGTCTAGCTGATATGCTAATGTTACTTTTATTATAAGGCAACAGAAACAAAATATTGCAAACCTGAATACATTTTCCTTTTACCTTTTTGAGAACTAGGGAGAGTCATGTCTGTTCTTCCGGTTCTCCAAAGTTATCCCTTCTGCCCGTTAAACTCAAGTGTTTATGGGACAGCTTGGGGAATTTATTTATTTATTTATTTATTTATTTATTAATCAGATTTGTATGCCGCCCCTCTTCGCAGACTCGGGGTGGCTCACAGCAATAATAATACAATGTAAACAAATCTAATATTTAAGTTAATTTAAAACCCCAATTTAGAAACCAATCATACATACTAACATACCATGCATAAATTTTATAAGCCTAAGGGGAGGGAAAGTCTCAATTCCCCCATGCCTGATGACAGAGGTGGGTTTTAAGGAGCTTACGAAAGGCAAGGAGGGTGGGGGCAATTGGTTCCAAAGGGCCGGGGCCACCACAGAGAAGGCTCTTCCCCTGGGTCCCGGTTACTGGGACCGGTTTTAACTTTTCTTTTTAAAAAAAATGGATAGTGTAAGCTTCCAAAACTCATCTGGATAACGGATGGGTCCTACTTACATTCCCTACCAGTTTGCATCACATTGGAAGTGCATGTTTCACACATGCACCCTTGCTTTGCTTGCGCGTATGCTCCAGTCACATCAGACAAATAACCCTCTACGCATGCAGAGAAGCCTCTGTGCATGAGCAGAGAGTTTTTTCCAACCCGCTTTCAGAAAGCAGTGAAAAGAAGTCTGGTTCGGGGGCGTTGATAGCTGGCCATCACTGCTGATTTGGCGAACGAGGTCATATTCCCACGACCAGTATGGGTGAACCGGTCTGAACTGGCAGAAACCCACCACTCTTCTGGTTTCTTTTGATGTTCATGCAGACAATAGTACTGTAGACCAGTGTTTCCCAACCTTGGCAACTTGAAGATATCTGGACTTCAACTCCTAGAATTCCCCAGCCAGCGAATGCTGGCTGGGGGATTCTGGGAGTTGAAGTCCAGATATCTTCAAGTTGTCAAGGTTGGGAAACACTGCTGTAGACAATAGTACTGTACTTTTACTCTGTTCCTTCCACACTGTTTTTTCTTTTGTTTTTGTTTACAATTTCTCCCATTCAGAAGGATGAACTCCATTTTTCCACTCCGTGGAAAACATTAAAAAAAAATATCTTGAAAGGCTGTGGGCAAGGAGTAGCTCAGGAGCTGCAAGGTAACAATTTGTGTAGATAGAAATATAGGACAACCTCAAAAACTGAAAAAACCCTACAACCTAAAAGTCAAGCAATTTATTTTGTGTGATGAGCCCCAGCTGAGATGGAATGAAATCAATTAAACTATCCAAGGATCACAGGAATTATAACCGTTCTGAATGTCTGTTTGTCTTTATGCGTCTCTGTCTCTATGTCTGCCTATCTGATTTATATGCTGTTAATTTGATTCCAACTCATAGAGGTTTACAGCTATTAAATTATCCACAAAAGATCTTAGCATAAAATGATAAAATATCTACCAGTAAGTACGGATATTTATGATAAACAATAAATTAAAGTGAATAAATTAAACCTCAATAAATCAATGCTTTCCCTAAATATCACAATCCTATAACAGTTATACAATCGCTCGCATAATCTAATAAACATCAAAATGATATTCAAGCATGGAGGTTGTAATGCAAACAAAGAAGAATGTATATACCCAATATAATCCTTATAGAAAGATGAGGACTAGTTGATTAAAAGTTAAGAAAAATAAATCAAAATTGGAACTTTTGCAGGAGAACTTGCCCTTTGTCTTTGCCTCCCAGTGAACCAAGGATGCAAAAAACCAACTCTTGTATGTATGAACCACACCATTTCAAATGGGAGAACATAAATGGAAAACTGGAAGACTGTGAAGGAAATGAATGACTTTATGCCTGCCAAGCTTGCATCTACGTAGCCCAACAAACATAGAGGGATTCTGCTTTTTGAGCTGTTTGCTATAAGGAAGTCAACACACTCAAAGAACTGAAAGGTTAGGTACAGCTACAACCACCAACTATGCCTGGTTTTTGAAGAGACAATACTCACTCTCAGGTTCAGCATTCTTTATATCCTTCTTGCAGTGTAAGGTTTTCACTGAAGTGGGCTATTAATCTCCTGAAATGGACTATACTGAGCCCCAACTGCCATATTAAAAGTATTTATGGGATATGTGCAGTGAAGAGCTGCAAAAATGTTTACACTGTGGGCGTGGCTTATTTTGTGGGCATGGCTTGCTGGCCATGTGATCAGGTGGGTGTGGCTTGATAATCATGTGACCAGCGGTGGCTTAAAGGTCATGCGACTGGTTTAAAGGTTGTCAACTTGACGTTACTCACGTCAAGCGTTAGGGTTAGGGTGCCTTACCTCTCCGCACCTCACAGAGATACAATTTCCTTATCTATTTACTATTACTGAACATCCAAAATATACTATTTAATTCTATGAGTATATGTGTACATGCATATTACACACAGGAACACAAAAATATACATTATCTGCTATATAAACTGTATGCGTATGTACACACACACACACACACACACACATACATACACAAAGTTCTTCTAAAATTATACACATTCAACTTCATTCACTGCGATAGGAAAAACATGCCCAGAAGGGAAAAAAGAAAAACAAAATCGAAATTTTTGTACTGGTTCTGCGTAACTGACCGTACCCATAGGAGCCCATCACTGGCTATGTAGTCCAAAGTACATGGAATACTGTACAGCAGGTTTAATTAAGAGAAATTTAAGGGCAGAAACAAATACAATCAATATCACAGAATCCTGTGATTTTTCTTTTTAAGGCACAGTTAAAGGTTACATGCAGATCAAAGCACAAAATTCAAACAGCTAATATTGCTTAGCAAAAAAAAGGGCTACTTTGAAAAGATGATTTTCAACACAGCAATGGTGAGAGTGCTGCACTTTTTTCTATAACTGCTGTTTTTGTTTTTCCTAGCCAAATTCCTCTCTGTTCAGTGAAGTTTGTCAATGCTCAAATTTATCTGGAGAGTCATGGGTGGGAAATATTAATGTAGAAAAAAGCATTAACTCCAGAATGGATTAAAAATCCAACTCAAAAATTCTTTCTTTTCACACTACTATCTCCTGAAGACATCCAAGTTTTATGATTACATCAGGTTTAAATTAAAAAAAATACAAACTTCAAAGAATAAAATTTAGAAAGAAAGCCAATTTTTTGTGGCACTGTAAATAACATTTTCCCCATAAGTTACAGTATCAGAAGTAAACATGTATCCAAAGTTTTTATTTGTACTTTTACATGTATTTGTACTTGTACATGTATTTTTCTATTACAAAAGATACCTCTTTTAGCAAAAAGATCACTACATAAAATGTGGCATTCGGAGATTTGCCAACACAACTGTCATAACTTCAGGATTAAAATGTTGCATTTCAATTAAATGTGTAGGCAAAGAAAGGACAAGAAAATTATCGTTTATGATAATTATGCACAAATGTTCTTTCATTTTTTGGTCTTGTATTTTAAAAGCAAAACACTATAGATGTGTGGACTGCTGGGAGATTGAACTGACACATCTTAAAAATGCTAAATTAAAAAAAATCACTGGTAAACATAACCGATTTGCTGTTATAGAATTGCAATGCAATTTTATGTTCAGAGTAAAGGTAGTCCTTGACTTACAACAGTTCATTCAGTGACCATTTAAAGTAACAACAGAGATGAAAAAAGTGACTTAAGACAATTTTTTCACACGACTGTTGAAGCATCCCCATGGTCACATGATCAGAATTCAGATGCTTGGCACGTGGCTCATATTTATGATGGCTTTACTATCCTGGGATGATGCGATCCACCTTTTGCGACCTTCTTACAAGTAAAGTCAATGGGGAAGCCAGATTCACTTAACAACCACGTCATTCACTTAACAAATACTATGGTTCACTTAATAACTGTGACCACAATAGTTGTAAAATAGGGCCCTCGTCATTAGGACATAGAGCCTCTTCATCCACTGTTAGCCGTGATGCAACAGGTTATCAGGGACTGAGACAAGGTAAGACCAACATCCAGTCAGAGCCCTCCCGGACAGACAGCCAACTTTGGTATGTCCCTTTCTTGGATGCTATATTACCTGTATCTTACCTGATACATTCCTTCTCAGGGAGGTAGATATAGCATCCAGCCCAGCCCCACCCTGTTGCCTTTTTAAACACTGGCTGTCTCTCTTGAACTTCAGGAGGAATGTGGATTAATTGACTATGGCACATGGGATTCTGTCGCTTCGCTTCTTTGTCAAAAGCTGCCAAGGAGTGGCAATAGAGACGTGACCTGAACAGCCTTGCAAGACTCGGTCCAGAATACCTCCGGAACTGCCTTCTACCGCACGAATCCCAGCGACCGATAAGGTCCCACAAAGTTGGCCTTCTCCGGGTCCCATTGACCAAACAATGTCATTTGGCGGGCCCCAGGGGAAGAGCCTTTTTTGTGGTGGCACCGGCCCTCTGGAATCAACTCCCCCGGAGATTAGAACGGCCCCCACCCTCCTTGTCTTTCGCAAGTTACTCAAGACCCACCTATATCGCCAGGCATGGGGGAATTAAGACATCTCCCCCAGGCTTTCTTAAATTTTATGTTTGGTATGTATGTGTTGTATGGTTTTTAAATTGTTGGGTTTTTTTAATGTAATTTTATTATTAGATTTGTTCCATTGTTATACTGTTTTTATTGTTGTTGTGAGCCGCCCCGAGTCTTTGGAGAGGGCGGCATACAAATCTAATAAATTGAATTGAACTAAATTGAATCAGCAAGGAGATGGGCTGAGTCCTGGATGCTAGATCCACCTCCCTGAAAAGGAACGTATCAGGTAAGACCAATGTCCCATCTATTTTATTAGCTGTAATATTCTGTTAATCTTGGTTCTAATAGACTTTACAGAGTCTATTACAAAGAATGATCATAAAAAGGCACTGCTACTGATAAGTAGTAATGCAGGGGAAGGGAGCCTCGAGCATTTAGCTATATAGTTTTAAACATAGCACTGTGGGACTGCAGTTTGGCCAGGAACTGTGGTACGGCATTACATGATGCTGACCCAGTCATTTCACTGCCACCAGGATGCTATTGCTCCCTATTTTCTAAAATGCTATGGAATTTTCTACTTAACTGTGCTTGAGTCGTCAGTGGCTGCATTATTTTTTCAGGAAACCTGAATAACAGCAGGATATGACATTCCGGAGTAGACTATCAAAACAGAAATCTTCAATTACTTATTCTCAGCACTTCCCAACTGGAGGGCCCTGCTATAAGTAATGCTCAAACTTTAAAACATTGTGCAGGGAGATTTTGGAGGAAAGGCTATTTATTTATTTATTTATTTATTTATTTAAGCCAGTGGGAAGGAAGGGGTATAAAGGAAAAAGTTAAAAATAAAAACAACTGCTTCAAATACTTCTCATAGTTCATAGAAAGTGCAAACAGAAATACTATATCAATATTCTGCAGTTTGCACCTTCAAAAGCAGGCTCAACCTGTAACAAAATGTGTGAGGCACAGTTGTCTTGTACAAATTGGGAGGATGAAAGAAATAATGAAATATATGTGCACTGCAATGTCACACTGCAATTCCCAGCACTTTGTACTTCTGTTTCATTGTAGGATGCAAGTACCAAAGTGACATGACCTGCATCACAATTTCATCCTGCACATTCTGTCATTCTCCCATCCCTCTGGACATTTATGATGTGAGGCAAGAAACAGAAGTAGCTATGGTATTTTTTAAAGCATAAAGTTTCAATGGTGTGATAAACTAAGAATATTTTTCAAGTGAAAAAACTACCCCCTGCTAGGATTTGTGGAATTAGCTGTGCTATTAGTAGCCTACAAAAGCCTACAAAACTTTTGCCAGACCCATCCTTGAATACAGTTCATCTGTCTGGAACCCATACCACATCTCGGACAGCAACATCCTTGAAAATGTCCAAAGATACTTCACCAGAAGAGCCCTTCACTCCTCCACTCGAAACAGA
Source organism: Erythrolamprus reginae (assembly GCF_031021105.1). Lineage (NCBI taxonomy): Eukaryota > Metazoa > Chordata > Lepidosauria > Squamata > Dipsadidae > Erythrolamprus > Erythrolamprus reginae. The sequence goes on along the minus strand of NC_091950.1, from coordinate 328,533,059 downwards.
ATACCCTACGAAAGCAGACTAGGTCTAGAAAGGTTAGAACTACGTCGCCTAAAACACGATCTAAGTATTGCCCACAAGATCATATGCTGCAATATTCTACCTGTCAATGACTATTTCAGCTTCAATCGCAACAACACAAGAGCACGCAACAGATTCAAACTTAATATTAACTGCTCCAAACTTGACTGTAAAAAATATGACTTCAGCAACTGAGTTGTCAAAGCGTGGAACTCATTACCTGACTCAGTAGTGTCAACCCCTAACCCCAAACATTTTTCCCTTAGACTATCCACGATTGACCTCTCCAGGTTCCTTAGAGGTCAGTAAGGGGCGTGCATAAGTGCACCAGTGTGCCTTCCGTCCCCTGTCCAATTGTCTCTCCTTATCTCATTTATCTTTTCTTCCTTTCAAATATGTTCACCTATACTTTTATATCTTATCTTCTATTCTTTTCTTTACTTATATTATTACATATCTTTCTCTTCAATGTGTATTATGTATTGGACAAAATAAATAAATAAATAATAAATAAATAAATAAAATAGTAAGAGTGAGGCAACTCCTTTCTTCTCTGCTAAAGTCATCTTTGTAACCCAGTCTGTTTTATACCTCCTGATCTTGTCTCCTCCTTTTTAGATGTGGAGGATGCAAACCCACCATTGGTAGTGAAATGGAAATCTGTTGTAAACTCTTTTTCTACATAACATAATCACGTCTGTTAAAGATGGTAGTTTGATCTACATTGACTTTAGATTTTAAAATCGAAACCATTTTTTGTTGTATCAAGTCTGACTGAGCCAAAGAGTTGATGTGATGAAACTCTTCCATGGAGGTTAAGTAGTCTCCTTACAACAGCAATATAGCCACTCATAGTTCTTGATGACTAGATGATGTTGGCACTTGATAAAAGACAATCTTAGTAAAAGGAGATGGCAATTCCACCACCACCCTCTGTTTCTAGATCAGTTTGAAAGCAACGGCGTGTCATTCATGATCTAAGGATTGCTGCTAACATATACATACAGATATATGAAATAAAAGCAGACACAGGGGTCCTGTTTCAGAGGCTACGGAAAACAGCACCACGACACAAAGCAAAAATTACATGTTCTGCTGAGATACAGTAAAACTATTCCTCCTATCTTCCTCTGTATTATAAGCCTCGTGGTTGCTGCTGAGTAAGGCTTCATATTTGTTAGAACATTACGATGGATAATTTCTAGTTTACCAGCACATCTCAGTCAACCATTGTATTCACATCAGAACTAGATCAGCTTCCAAAAATATAGCTTGATGTCTAATTGTTGAACATCAGCAAACTTCAAAAAATAGTTAACTGGCCAATAGGACATAGGCCAGATAAAGCAAGGAGATATAGATATGAGAATAAAAAATGGGGGCTGAGAAATTAATATCAACAATCAATATTTTTACCTATGTCTATATATCAAAAGGATACAGAACTTTCTAGAGCCAGTAAAAGCAATGCTGTACATTATAATCAGGGGTGGGTAACAGGCAGGACAGGGTGGAATGCAGTTATACCGGTGGAAATGAAAATGCGTGTGCAACTCCAGCTGATTGGCGCCTGTCACTTCCTGGATTACTGGGCTCGGCTCGGCTCTCCTTTTTTTCCCCTGCTGCTGCTGCTGCATCTGAGCGCCTTGCTTTTTTCCTCTTTCCTCCTTCCTTGCCTCAGGTGGGCTTCCCTCTCTCCTGCCTGGCTCCCCTCCAGCCTCACGTGGCCAACTTCCGCCTGAGGTGCAAACACAAGGTGTGGGTGGAAGTGGCACTGGCAGCATTTATGCTTCTAGCAGCACCCGTTCGCCTAGCTACCCAGCCTGAGGCAGAAGGGTGACCCAGGAAGGAGAGTGCAGGAAACACGAAGCAAATTGTCACTCCAGCGAGCAACACTGGTAAGGTTGTAAGTCGAGGACTTAACAGATCGTTCAAGCCATTCCCACCTGATCACATGGCCGGCAAGCCACTCCTACCCAGTCACATGACTATTAAGCCACACCCACAAAATAAGCCACACCCACAGTGTGGCAGTAAAAATTTTGGCTGCCCATTACTGATTGTAGTGGAACTGAGGTGGAAAATAGGACACAGATGATCCCTCTTCTATTCTTCATCAAAAATGAAACAATTTGGTGGATAGGGATCAGGTATCCAACATTGTTAGAAAGCTGCCCTTCAGCTGCTCTTTTTAGCTCAACTTCCTACCTTTCAGCAGCAGTTGTTTTCCAGAGATCAAGCGAAAGTGGGAAGACTCTGGAGCCTGGAGAGGGTGAAAAATGGGTCTACTTGGCCCACTGGAAGTCAGGAAACAGGCCATTTCTAGCCTCCAGAGGGCCTCCGGGGGAGGTTGGGAAGCCATTTTCACCCTCCCCAAGAATAATGAATTAAATAATGGGTGTGGGCACTCCCGTGTGTACAACAGCACACACACATGCACTTTTGACACCTAAAGAAAAAATGGTTCGCCATCACTGATCTAGTTCAACATTGTCTAGGCTAGTCCATTTTCTAAACAAAACTGTTAGGCTTTGAAGAAAAGCCACTTCCAATCTTAGTTATGCATTGCAGTTTGGATTACTTACTAAGTTCACATTCTACCATTGAGCTATGGGTTTCCACCTCTTCTTTATTTATGCAAGGTCATAACACACTGAATAAAGCAGTGTTTGGTCAGGCAACCTGTCAATCAGAGAGTCAGGTGTTCTATAAAACAGCCAGGGAATAACATTTCTACCAACTGGTATCATTCTGTTCCTCCATAACTTATTAGCAGTCACCTTCTAAAAGACCACAATTCCACATAAATAACTCACCAAGAAAAAAATACATCACTCTGCTCATACTAAGTGAGCATTAAATTTATAATATACTATATTTCCATATACATTCCAAGCAATTTCATTACTTCAAATTGTAGTTAATGGATGACTATAAATTATGCTGAGAAGCCTCAATAAGTAGCATTTCAGAAAAGCTTTGTCATTAAGAAAAAAACAGCAGGAAACATTTTATTTGGGTTTTTTCCCCCCACTGGGAAAATCACTGAGGCAACAGCTTTACAACAGCAAATTTATAAGTAGGTTGTATAGGTTATAGTTTATGTTGAGGAAAAATAAATATGGAGTACTGTACATAGACACATGCAATCACAAACACACAGAAGACTGCACTTTTTATTTCTCTCTGTATCTGCAGAGCCTAAAACCTTCTCATTTCTGACCCTGACAGTTCACAAGATAGAAGAGATTTGGAAAAACCAGAGAGAACTTTTACTGAATGAAAAGATAGCATATGTAAACATTTTCAGTTCATTTTTAATCTGATCCTGATACTACTCTGTTTTCCCCCCTGTGGGATGGCTGCGATTTGGTCCAAGAAACTGCTGACAATCAAGTAGTTCAGATGATTATTGGATAGATTACTGGTGTAAAGATAGAGACTGAAAATAAGTGGAATTTATGCTTCTCTGAAAGTGGCATATTTATAACTGTTGTGATTCAGCCTGAGGCTGCTCAGGGACCAGCTGTGTCTCTGCTGGCTCCATGCCCGGAAGAGGATGACAGCGCAGAGGAGGGGGCTGAACAGTCGGACGGGGGAGAGGAAAATCAGGAATGGGATGGAGAACAGCATGAGAGCCCCGGGGGGGGGGGGCTCTCCCCAGCCAGTAGCTTGGAGTCATTAGGTGATGACGCACAAGCTGTCATTGACATGAGACAGCGACGTTCAGAGCAACGAAAGGAGCAGTTAAAGAGATATTTTCACCATTGAAGTAGAAACAGCTGGGTTTGGGTGTGGTACTCATCAGCAGGGTTTAAAGGGCAGGCAAACCCTTTAAGCCATGTGGAGTGTTATCAGCTTGGCGTGGCGTTATCCTGTCTTGTTTCTCGGCGTCTCTGTTCCTGGCTTGTGGCCCAGCAGCTTTGGAAGATCCGTGGGAGGTATAGGTCTGCTATCTACAGCTTTGGTTTGGCAGCAAGAATTCTGTATTGCTGCATGGACTTTTGGCCTTCGTGAATATATCTGAAGATACAGCATTTTCCTCTGTAAGGACATTTTCTGTTACCTGTGTTTTTCTTGGATTTTATAAAACTGCCTTTGCCTTATACCAGTGTGTCTGGCTTCTCTTTTTGGGTTGGTATTGGCTTCTGGAGTGACCCAGACAGAACAATAACAAAACCTTCTATAAACATATTTTCCAACTAATTAATGAGTAAAATAAAATGCTTAGTTCAATATTTGGTCTTTTCTTCTGAATGGGCAAAATCAAACAAACATATAAATTATGGATTTTTAGACTATAGTAAATTTTTTAATATATGCTCTCTAGGAAATTATATCCTAATATTCTGTATCTGACCTCTCAAGGGCTTGGTTAATAAGCTTATTCATAATAGACCTCATCATCTTTTGAAAATCATTCTGGGCTTTTTCAGAGTGCAAAGAGAGTGTCTTTTTAAAGCAGCCATGTTTCTTTTTCAGGCTGATTTAATCAGTCAATTCATTAAATTAAATGAGTAAGAAACATCTACTTTAATAAATCAGCTAATTAAATAGGTCTTGTACTCCCATGAATTCTAATACATTTATTTTGAATGACCTTTGAAGCAAGTATAGCCCTGATGAATAATATCCATATTCCAAAGAAACCTGCCAGCTGACAGAAATAAGCTTTTCCTTGCTAAATAGTTTGCATACGAAATTCAAATGATATCCAGGAAAAAAAACCTGTTTATGTCATTGCTTTAAATAATCTTAATATTCTTTTTTTTCCTACACCACAGATCAGCCCTCTAATTAACATAAGTGGAAGAGCTGCAACAGGCAGCAAATTCTGGAACAAAATAACTGTCAATTCTTTAAAAAAATTGCCTCAAATAGCAAACACCTTGTACTATATTTGATTGCATCATACAATTATCTACTCTTGCTTCCAGTTTCTTATATATAAGTGCCAATAGTAGCAACCTTTAACCTGGTCTTGGAATTGGCTTCTCTTGAACTGATATTGGACTTTGAAACCTCAGGGGCATTGATGCCAGGACATCACTCTTGATAAAGTCAATTTTCATTACACAAATTTAAAAAGCCAGGCATGAAGAAAATTCAGCAACCATAGCGGGTAAGATGCAAACCATAAATGCAGAAAGCAGTTCAAACTTTGTATCTCAATGTGATGCAACTGATTGGATACTGTTGTGGTTAGCTCTGGCCCTGCTCCTGCCCCAAGGACTGTGGATGTGGGGGAGACATCCACATGCTGCAGGCCTGTTTTGCCCCCCTCCCCCGTGGAATCTGCTGATGAAGGCTTCTCTAACCAAGAAGACATGAGTGACACGGAGGAGGAGAGTGTGGCAGACAGCTCAGAAGGAGATCAATTACCTAGCTCCTCCTTGGATTCAGAACAAGAGTTAATGATACAGCCACGCATGCGGAGAGCGATGCATAGGCAACAACAACTGAGAGATTATTATCAAAGAAAATGAGGCCACCTGTGGTTGGGTGGGTCTGTGGTAATTAGTGAGGCTGCTATAAATAGCAGCCTGTGGGTTTGGCCATTGTGGAGGATTATCTGATTGTTGTGTTTCGTGACTGCTTTACTGAGTTTGACTTTTTGGGTGCTGATTTTTCCCCGCTTTGAAACTAAACCAGAGCAAAGTGTGTTTCACTTTGTGAAAGAAGAAGGACTGTGAATTGCCTCACAGCTGCAAGCTAAGTATCACAGAACTGATAAGGGACTTGTACAAATTACCAGTTTGTTTGGACACGAGTGCTCTTTGCTATACCAAAAGAGGGCTTAGGTTAAGTGACTTTTCATTATAAAGAACATTGTTTTGAATTTTAAAACGTGTGTGTGCATTTTTGGGAGGATTCTACCAGAGAGCCCGACAGAACAGATACTTTCCACTTTTGGATGGGAGGAATGCATGAAATTGTAGGAATGACTTTGGAAAACAGGAGGAAAGCCAGCAGACTGGACAACCGGCATATAAAATATATCTCAGTCCAAAGGAAAGAGGAGGGGGAAAATACTTTCAACTTTGCAAGGTTTTGTAAATGTAACCTTACAATAAAGAAATGGTTAGTACTCACAGTTATGCTGCCTGTCTAGGTATATTTCTAAGGGCTGCCATCATTTTTTTCAAGAATGAAAGTAAATAAGAGTGGTTGCTCAAACTGACTGGGCTTGTGGCTTCTCACTTTACTTCATTTAGCTCTTATTGAAACTGCATAAACGTGAATATTATCAATGGTTTGCCTTGTGTCGCTATACTGTATATCTTTCATGGTGTTTCATATCATACAGCTGGACTGCATGCACTAGATGATTTAGCTTCAGTTGATCAATGTCAGTTACAGAATAAAATATGGCTAATTATTCCACTACATATTAGCATCATCACTGATTCATTTTAATTATTGTTTGTTTTATTCAGTAATTAATATTTTTAATTAAGGTTTCTGGCTTGGCATTGTATGGAAAACAATACAGATACATTTGTTCTGGAGAGTTTACAATGATGTCATAAATACAAATAAAAGAGTGAGAATCTACCACCATGTTGATGGTATGTCTACATTCTATGTATTTTGAAATTATGTTAAGAAATTATGCATTCTTGCATATTTCCTGGATTGTACCGTAGCACTATAAACCGTTGCAATGAAGTCTTTAAAATGAACAGAATATGAAGTGAAAATTAATATATACAGGTTATAAATTAATGGCCAATGTAAGGTACTACTGTACTGTACATCTAAACAAAGTCTGGGGAAAAAACAGGATGGGGGGGTAGGTTTTTTTTCTTAATTCAAGGCAGAGGTGATAGCTAGCAACAGTGCAAGAAACATTCACTCCCAGCATGAACTAAAGGATAAAGTCTCAGCCTCACCTAATGCTCCAGCATTGTGTAGTATTGTGGTAGACAGCTAACCTCAGGAGATGGCTGTGACCTGCACAGTAGCTATCTTGTTTCTAAAAATAAGGGGGACAACAAAAATATTGCTTAACAGTTTTTACCCTGCAGGAGATGTTCACAGAGAAAAAGAGGAACAAATGGACCTTATTAACTAACTTTAAGGACCAACATAAAAGAAATAGAGAAAAAAATATTAATTTGGGAGAAAAAGGAAAGTGAGGTGATATTTTCCTGCTGAGAAATCAGTTTTTAAAAAAATGCATATATTTAAAGAAAATTTATGGTAAATGTTTCTGGGTTTGTTTTTAGTTGACTTGGTTTAAAAAGGAATGTGTGCTAGAACCACGAAGGTGAACTGAATTTTGGAATGAAAAATTTGTAGGGAGTGAATTTTGAGGGAAACACGGCAGGAGAAGGTAAGTTTGGTGGATCTGGGACAGAGATTAATTTGCTAATAAAGGAAATAGTGAATAGCATGCACTTAAGACATAGGAAGTTAATTGTGTGTCATGTTGCCTGAAATCATCTAACACAAAATTATTTTTTTCAATAGTGTGTTGCAACATGCCTATGGGAGACACGTTGATAAAATTATAAATTTAGAAATTATAAATCAGGTATGAAGATCTTCAATCACTGCCTGTTATTTAAACATGCACTAGTGTTGAGCATCGAGTTAACATACTGTAGCTGTTAAAAGACCTGTCTTCTATTAATACCTAATTCATTTTTCAAAGGTTAATCTGAGGCAGTGAATTCTACAAACTCACTATGCATACAATGAAAGGTGCTGCACTGCTTTCTAAAACGAGTGTAATTTTCTTATCTCCTTGCAGATGTGGGGATTCTGTAGTGAATATAGCAAAATAAAGCCACTTAGAGTCTATGTGCTATGATGCCCAGTGATGGACTGAAGCTCAGATACCACATCGGCTCTGGATTTAGTTGGTGGCCTTTTTCCACATCATATTCCTCTAGCTTTCGCCCTGAAACTGAGTAATCGCGGTTCACCAAAAAGCTACTGTGGCCTAACTCAAGTGAAGCAAGAAGCTTTGTTAGCTGAAGATAAGGAAAAAATCTGATTTGATAGCTGAGGAGACTGTCAAACTTTAGTACCTATATTTTTTGAGGTGATGGTAATTACAAGATGTCTGTCATATAAGATAAGAGGTGTAGTAAAAGGAATACGAGAAAGAAATATAAGCTTTAAAATATATCCTTTATTTTGCAATTTGAAACAGCTATGTTCATCATAAATATTACATTATATTGTATTAATTATTCAACATGGATATGCAACTTATAAAAAATATAACATACTTGCACACATGCACTCTCTCATACCTCATCTAAGATTTCTGACTGTGAGGGGAAGTCTGAAAGCTATTTCCACAGCAGGAAACAAAACACTGCATAATATCATGTGATTCCAATACAGGAATTATTGAAAAGCATCCAGTGTTTTTATGCACCCCTTCCCCTCACACACATACACTTCTTCCTTTACTATTCAGTTGAATTACGTCTTTTTATTCTGTATCTACCACCTTGCCTTCATTTTAAAAGCTGGGAAGTGACTGCTGTTCTCCTTTTATACACCACCAATTACAGATAAGTATTAGTTGGATCACTTTGCCTGTACTCTTTAAGAACAAAGTAAGACAAGATCTGTAATGTTTCCGGTGGCTGTAATTATTTCAGTCAAGGAATGCCAATGTCGTGGCATCATGGAACGGGAAAAAGATTTAGCAATGCCCGAACAAGAATACTATGCTTTCAAAAATCTTCCTCTGGCTGCTGTTGAAAGGTAACATCAGATAACATTTAGCAATAACCTTATTCCAAACCACAGCAAATATTGCAGTGTGTGTTTATTTTTCTACCAGTCTCTACTGGGCATAAAAACAGCTTGCAGTACAAATGAAAATGACAAGTGTTTTGAAACAGTTGCCATAGCCCCCAAAAAAGTATAGGCAAGAACTGGGGGGGGGGGGGGGGGAGATTGGTAGCTCCTTCCTAGAGTCGGTTAAAAGGAATACAGTCTGTTGATCATCTGCAGAATTCAGAACTGAGAGTGATTAATTAGGCCTCATTCTGTCCTGAATAGATTTACTCAGCTATTTTCAACTCGCCACACTGTTTGCAATTACCCCACATCGCACCTCCATTGGCTGGCCTGAGCTACCTCATGCATGAACAGCAATTTGATTGAGCGCTCTTTTTTTAGTATTTCATTCGTCATTGTAATTAGCCATAATCATAGACTTCCTGGGTGCATGAGAATGTGCAAACGACCAATTCACAAACCCCATCCGATTTGAATATGAATCTTCTCACTAAGCAGCAATTTAAGAAAGGGAAACAAAAAAGCGATTTCTCCAGGGAATTTTGCAAAGCAACTCTGCTTTACAAAGCCGCCCCCACCCCTTTATATAAAAAAGTTCTCATTTCAAGCACTTGGATTCTGTTTGCTAAAAACAAGGGTTGCTTAATGAGGACAATGGCTTATTATTTCTTTAAGTGGCACAACAGGACCCGAGTCTTACAAGCCTAGTTCTTTCAGCCTCTGCCAAGGACACAGGAAACAAAGGAGCCAACAGGGAATGGAGGCCAAGAGAACTCTCTGCTTCGGCTTCAATTTGGGAACGCTTGTCCCAGGAGCTGGATTGGGTCGCTGTGTATTGTAGAAAAGGGGCATTCTTCCTGTGAATAACTCATGCATCCAATACTTCAAAGCAAGAGCGAAGGGAGGAGGGGTACATTCCTGCTGCCTTCAGAAGCGCATTCATAGTGAGCCATCTAATGGTGGCAAAGTTTCTTCCCCGCTCCCTTTGTATCTCTGATGAAAATCCTGCTAGGCAAAGCTTAAAATAAAGCGCTGGAAGAAATCCAGGTATAGCTCGGGTCAAAGCACAACAACAACATGAAAAAATGACGTGGAAGAACATGGTTGTCACTCCATCTCAGACTGTAAATATCAGAATAGTAAATCTCAATGACATATTAAATGTAAGGAGAGAGAACTATAAACTATAAGATATATATTATATTATATTATCTAAATATAATATAACAAAACAGTGATTGTTAAGATGCCTAGCTGATCTTTAGAAATAAGTGTATATGAACTAAATACAGACTATAGCTCTCTTTTAAAAAGAAAAAAAATATTAGTCTTCTAGTCCAACCTCCTACTCAAACAGGAGATCCTATACCACTGATAATTAACCTTTTTTTCCTTGGGTGCTGAAACAGTGTCCACACACCCTATCACACATGCGCGAGTGCCCACATCCATAATTCAATGCATAGGGAGGGTGAAAACAGCTTCCCCTGCCTGCTGGAAGCCCTCTGGAGGCCAGAAATGGCCTGCTTCCCAATTTCAGGTGGACCCAGTAGGCTCGTGTTTGTGCCTCCCCAGGCTCCAAAGGCTTCCCTGGAGCCAGGGAAGGATAAAAATGCCTTCCCCATCCCCCTGGAGGCTCTCTGGAAGCCAAAAATGCTCTCCCAGAGCCTGTGTGTGAGCCAAAAATCAGCTGGCCAGCACACACATGCACAATGGAGCTGAGCTAGGGAAACAGCTTGTGTGCCAGTAAATATGGCTCTGCAAGCCACCTGTGGCACCCATGCCATAGGTTTGCCATCACTGTCCTATACCATTCCAGACATATGGCTGTCTAATCTCTTCTACAAAGTCTCTAGTGATGGAGCACCCACAACTTCTGCAGGCAAATCATTCTACTGATTAATTGTCCTCATGGTCAGGAAATTTTTCATTAGTTTTCTGGTTCTCTTGGTAGGAGTAGTAACTTTCATCTGCCTAGAGACTGAGATTGTATCAAATTTGCCTGGGCACTCCCCTTTGCTCCCCTGGGTTGTTCAGTTTTTTACAACTCAGTCAGCAAGGAGACATTCTTTTCAACAACTCCAAGCAGATTGAAGCTTTTTCTCTTTTTATCTACTCTTCAGGTTTGACAGAGGTTTTTTTCTCAGCAGGATTTTCCTGCAGAATGCTAAGCATTCCTCCTAGACCTAGACCATCAGGTGCACTGAGTAATGAGCCAGCCTGCTCGTTCGCAGTGGTGACTCCAAGGGTGTTTCTTAATCCTTTCGGTCCTTCCTTTCTGGAGGCTATCCCTTCTGGGAACCCCAATGTTGAGGGCATTTGCCTCCTCTCTCCTTGGCGACCATGGGCTTTTGTGCTGGTCCCTCCCAGTCCACTGGGATGACCACCATTATCCTCATTCCTATTGGCTTTACATTCCAGGGCCTCTCCCTCATTTGGGATCCCCTGATGTTTGGGCTGGCCTTTATTTCCCTTGTCGAAACGCAGACAGGCAAGCAGGTCTCTCCTGGTTCACTGGGCTGCCTGCCGCCACCCAGAGAGCCTCCCTCAAGGCAGAGCGGCACAACTGCAAGGGTTCAGAGATAGTTCTGGAGCTGCTTCCATAAATGACTGGGTCGAAGGCAGCCTGGAAGGACGTTCTTTTCTTGCTGGCTATCATTCAGGGCAGTGTAGTGCATCCCATTTCATCGCTGCGTAGAATGGCTGCCATTTTGTCATCGCTGGGAGAGACTGCCATTTTATCACTGCATGGTATGGCTGCCATTTTGATGCCGCTTGGTGCGGGTGCTACTTTTCAGCAGTTTTGAGGCTTAGGATCTCAGATGCTTAAGGCAGACTGGCTTCCTTTTTCCCCTTTCTGGCATTTGAGACATTATTCTTCTGCCTCTACCAACTTGCCAGCTCTGGGTGGCTCTCACCCCACAGAGTCACTGGTGTTGGCTGCCATGATTCTCCTTATTTAACTGCCATTTTGTTTTTCAGGCCATCTCACTGGAGCACATTTCCCGTTGCTGTGGGGTTCCCTGTCAGCAGCACCCCGTGGATTTTGTCCTTTGTGGCTTCTGGTGGCCTCTGCTTCGACTGACCAATGCTGGTATCTGGCCTCACTCTGTCTGGTGGCAGTGGCTACGGTGGATCAACAAGAGGCTGATGAGCTAAGGGGGATAAGGTCTAAGGCCCCCAAAAGTTCTAGATCTGGCCCAAAACGAGACATCAGCAGGACCAAGACTCCCAAACTGTCATCTGCCTTAGAGATGTTCACACAATGTATTGGAGATACCTAAACCTCAAATAGATATTTCCAGGATTTGGAAACCTAACTAATCAGGAAGTTGCTAATGTCAGATTTGCATAAATTTAAATTAACCTCTTTCTTTAATTTTGGTATGTGTTTTCCTCTATTGCCAACATTAGCCCAAATAGGTAATTTTTGTCATTTTCTTCACCAAATGACAAAAAAGAAAATTTTTGTCATTTTCTTCACAATTATAGATATTTATAAGTAAACCAATTAAAGTGATTATGCCAAGATACAACTTTATTGAGATCCTACATTCTTTAATTCCTAAATATGTATAATACATTACAACTTACATTTTTAGAAATCCAATTGCTTAAAAGTACCATTAAATTAGTTAATTTGAATGTTTAAATTGAATTATAAATTTGGATTTTAAATATTTATGGCAATGTGAAGTGATATGTCTGTAGTTCTTATGTGGTTTTTTAAATATTAGTTTAGATACATAAATTTATCTTCAACTGCATAATAACTCTATGCTAACAAAATGTAATTTCAATCCTACATGTCTTTGTATTTTCTAATAACTAATGAAATATTTTACAATGTGCTGTAAGTCATACACAACTCATATGTTGTAAAATATGCACCTATGAACTGCAATATTCTCAAAAATAAAAGTGATTAATAGAAGGATTTAGTTTTATGAAAATGGAATAATTTATTTCCTTTCAGTACTGTTAAGTTAGAATATCTGAGGTAAGTTATTATTTTCAAACAATTCACATTTGATGGTATACCCCCCCCCCCCCAGTCTTCGGAGAGGGGCGGCATACAAGTCTAATATATTATTATTATTATTATTATTATTATTATTATTATTATCATCTTTGTGTTTTATGTAATTTTTCTTTTCCCTGTAAATACTATACAAGGGATTCATTGAATCATAATAGAAAAATTGTAAATATAACGATGCTATAATCATAATATAGTTTTACTGCATCTGGGAGTAATGAATGGACATCTTATAAATGGATTAGAATTCTGTAATTGCTTCTAAGCCTGTTTTCCCTTAGTGAATTGCATCTGAATTACTTGAAGAGCACTGGTTAGTATTTTTGTGAAAATCTTATATATAACTGGTAAATGACTTATTGATCTAAAGTTCTGAAAGTCACGTTTGTTCTTTTCCTTGAATGAAAGTGTGATGATGACACGGTTCAATTTTTGAACTTTTGGAGTCTCTCTCTTTCTCTCTTTCTCACCCCTGTCCCGCTCGCTATGATTAATATATTTTTAAAAAAGACCACTACCATTCTTTCCATAATCAATGCATCACAATTAGTCATTACACAGTATGTCATAGAAGTGAGTACACCCCCTCATATTTTGTAAATATTTAAGTATATTTTTTCATGTGTCAACACTGAAGAAATGACACTTGGCTACAATGTAAAGTAGTGAGTATACAACTTGTGTAACAGTGTAAATGTGCTGTCCTCTCAAAACAACGCAACACACAGCCACAGTGAATATTTGGCATATTCGGGTTTCTTCCTGTGTAAGTTTCAGAGATTTCTGGTGATGTTTCGACAAGGTCGCACTCGGCAGACTACCAGCCCTCATTAACAAACGTATCCCAGCCATACAAACTGAAACCAGACCCAGAATAACACAGGACACCACCACCAATCACCTCCACCAGACCCAAACCCACACCCACCCTACAGAGCAAATACAGCCAACACCCAGAAGCCGAACTACAGCAGTGCTCCCAACTGTTGCAGCCCCCTCTGACATGCATACAAAGCAAGCTGACAAGCATCATAAACACATGAACAGACCACAAACTCGCAGCCAAACCAAAATTGTTACACCCCAGACACACATTACAAAACACCTAGTAGTCTGCAAGCTCCAGCTACTCAGGATATCACCCCAATTCACAAATATCAACTAATCAGCATACATCAATTACATCAATGACTCCAGGTGGTTACCCCACTGACTCACCAGGAAGATTCAACACAGCTTGCAGCTGCTGAGCCAACACTCTACATCCACCCACCAGTATTTATAGAGGGAAGGCAGCTCAGCTTTCGCTGTGCTCGCCCCAGCACAAAGACAAAAGCACCAGCCAGATGACGATAAGTGGTACCTCGTCAAACGGTCGCCAGAAATCTCTGAAACTTAGACAGGAAGAAACCCAAATATGCCAAGACCTTCATACCTGTACCTGTGAAAATCTACGAAAACATATGTATATAGGTCTGTCTGTCTGTCTGTCTGTCTGTCTGTCTGTCTGTCTGTATGTATGTATGTATGTATGTATGTATGTTTGTTTGTTTTAATTTATATGCCGCCCACTCCAAAGACTCACAAAGAGTGGACTTTGTACCACTAATGAATCACATGACTCCAGGGATGGAAAAATGTCATTTCTTCAGTGTTGTCATATCAAAAGATATACAGTGGTACCTCTACTTAAGAACTTAATTTGTTCTGTGACCAGGTTCTTAAGTAGAACAGTTTGTAAGTAGAAGCAATTTTTCCCATAGGAATCAATGTAAAAGCAAATAATGCTTGCAAACCATTAGGAAAGAAATAAAAGCTTGGAATTTGGGTGGGAGGAGGAGGAAGAAGAAGAAGAGGACAGTCGCTACCCAGAGCAAAGGGAGCATTTCTGTTCTCTTGGCACTGGCAGAGGTTTATTCCCTCTCCAAGAGCCCAGAGAAAGGAAAATGCTTTCTTCACTCTGGACTGCCCTTAAGTGCCACCAAAAGGCTCCTCTAGCAGCCCAGAAAAGCCCAAGATGGCTGGGATTAAAGGAGGAATGGCAGGAAACTGGCCGGGCCTTCGTGCCACTCTCAAATTTCCTGGGAAATTTTTCCAGGCTCGGGTTCTTAAGTAGAAAATGGTTCTTAAGAAGAGGCAAAACAATCTGAACACCTAGTTCTTATCTAGAGGAGGGGTCTAGGGTTTGACTTCTGTCCTCCTACCAACACCAACTATGACTGACCAGAGAGTAGGAGGATAACCATCGAATCATGGTGCCTCCCAGTCCCAACTCTTATAAAGAGAAAAAGATAGCTGCAAACAATATAATCAAAAGAGAGCAAAGAAAACACTGTTAAGATTAAAAGAGGCAAAGAAAATGCAGATTAATTTTGATGGATGTAAAATTCTTTTAGAAATATGTAAAAAAAAGGTTAAACATCCCCTCCTGTAGAGGGAATGAAATTTAAAAGAAAACTGATGAAACTACATAAGCAGCAACTTATGTAGCAGCTTGGGAATGCTAGATTTTTGTATAGGAATGAGAAATATTTGTTGGTTGTTGAGAAATTTTCATAAATGTTTACTAAGTGGTACTTGGAGAGATGGCTACCATCTTAGAACAAACCAATTCTTGATGCATTTTTCTTGAACTGGCTCATCACATGGATTGGTTACCATATTTTTGGAGTATAAGACGCACTGGAATATAAGACACACCTAAGTTTTTGGGCTGGGAAATAGGGAAAAGAATCTGCTTACCAGGTATTCATCCGGCTAGTGTCATTAGTCTGGTCAGCTTCAGCACATTCTTTTATCTCCTGGTTAAGGGCTTTAATATATATATATATTCTGAGAGAGCAACAATGAAAGAGTAAGCCAGTAAGAGCTGGGAACATCATTAGCACTTGATTAGGGCTGGAAAGAAACATTCGGAGTAACTTAGACCAATGGGGGAAAAACCTGCAAAGATTTAGGGCTTGGAAAACATTATTCGCAGAGAATAACAATGAAAGAGTTTGGGTACATTCATAGCACCTGGTTAGGGCTGGAAAGAAATATCTGGAGCAAGTAAAGCGATGAAAAAAATGCCCTACAAAAAAAGAGTTTGGAATACATTCTTGGCAGAGAGTAACAATGAAAGAGCTTGCAAGCCGGTAAGAGCTGAGAATATCGTTAATACCTGGTTAGGGCTGGAAAGAAACTTACTCAGAGCAAGTTAGAGTTATGAAAAAAAGCTTGCAAAGACTTAGGGCTTGGAAAACATTCTTTGCAGAGAGAAACAATGAAAGAACCTGCAACATAAGAGCTGGGAAGATTGTTAGCAGTTAGTTAGTGCTGGGGGGCGTATAAGACGCACCCAAATTATCAGCCTCTTTTAGGGAGGAAAAAGGTGTGTCTTATACACTGAAAAATATGGTACATTTTAACACATGGCTTATTTGTATGCAATTTTTTATTAACTGCAATTTCCATGCATTATGAAATCTACCCTAATGGATTGATGAACTGGATGGGTTTTCTTTCTGTGTGTATCGATTATATCTTTTTTTAATTTAATGCCAAGGTATATGACAGCATATTCCCATTTCTATTGTCTACATCTCAGCATAAGCTTTTCGTGGTATAGCCATTAAACTCAATATATATAAAAAAAGATTTAAAAACTATAATTCATAGAAAATTACACCAGTTGGCGATTCTATAGTTAATTGTTTATTGGTGGTTCTATATTCTCTATAATGCCGATAGGTTATCCTATACCCATGGCGGTGAACCTATGGCGCACATGCCAGAAGTGGCACAGAGCCCTCTCTATGGGCATGTGCACCATTGCCAGATGCTATTCTAGTTTCTGTTGCGTACATGCATGCCAGCCAACTGGTCTTTGAAGCATTGGGAAACAGCCCCAAAATGGCCCAGAAAACGACCTGAAAACACCCCCAAAATGGCCACAAACCAGGTATGTGCCGGCCAGCTGGTCTTCAGGTCACACTCAGCACACACACACATGTTTGCGCATTTCAATTTAGGCACTTGGTGCCAAAAGGTTCTCCATCACTGTGCTATGCTATTAGCTGGGGCCGGGAAGAATTATTATAATGAAAATATGTTAATGTAATCTTTGATTTTAAAAATATCAGGAAATACATCTAGAGGAATGTATACTCTAATATCCAATCATACCATCTACCATTTTATATTTTTATCTATAGCCCCTTTCAAAACACTTAAGAAAGGTGTACTGTGTAAATAATGATTGTAAAAATTACATACTGAAACAGGGTTGGCTCATGAGTCTTTAATTACAGCATTTAATTTGAATATGTACTTAATTAAAATAGAACTTGTTAATTTATTAGCCTTGGGTTATAACTGTGATACCAATTTTCAAGCATTTTAAATGTTCTCTAGCATATAATTTATTTCATTACTCAAAAGCCATTTTGGTGATTATGTCTTAAACTTACCAGCAAAGTCAAATCAGAAGGGAACCCCTCATTCCCCCTACCCTCAAGATACCAGATGGATTACAATTTAAGGAACATGTCAACATTTATAAAGATGACCATGCCTTGTTTTTCTCAAACAAATGTTCAAAGGTGTTTCAATGTACAATTTACACAGTTAGGAGGGAATCTAATATTGTAGTCTGCACAGCAATATTTACTGATTTATGTATGCAATTTATCTACCATCTTGATCCTAGAGAATGTGAGCCAAGAAAAAAATAAATGAAAACAAGAGCAAGTTAGAATATTTGCAATACAGAAAATAAATAATAATATTAAGTTGATTGTTCTATACTAATCAATTCACAAAGCATGTCTAGAAACAGTCAATATTTTACAAGATTTACAAGAAGGATATGAAAATAGAAGCTATTCTCACCTTGGAGACAGCTATTTCAGAGAGTGGCAGCCCCTCCTGTGATACCTCCTCATATAAGTTATAACAGGCATTGTCTGGCTGCCTGAATATGTTCAGTTATCTGGGAAATATGTCATTAAGTATCCAGGTCCCAAGCCTCAGGGGACATTATCACCACCCCTTCAATGAACCACTGGATCTCATACAAGGAAGGGCATAATATCACAGTATTATGGCTGCCCAGAATGTACACAAGGGGCTGCATCCTATAAAGCAGGACATAAAAGACATTACATGAATACAGGTGAGAGATGATAAGGGCATTAATAACAGCTCTGGATGTATACTATTTTACTGTATCCTGATTCAAAAGCTAGAATTGGGAAAGAAACTTCCGACCATTATTTCCACTTGTTTTTCCAGAAGGATCTGTGAATGCGGAAGGATCTCCTGAGTGCAAGCTGTTTTCTCCGAAAGAGTGTAATCACATTAAACATCAAAGTTCAAATTATTCTAACATCCTGAATCTAATTGGATTGTGTCTGGGCCTATTCTGTCTATCCTGATTGCTTTTGGGTACCAAATCAGAACCTTCCTTGCATCTTCCATTTTGAGCCTGGGTAAAGGTAGATTATCAGGTAATATAGATTATCAGGTAATAGAACTGGGGTGGTGCAGTAGGTAGAGTGCTGTACTGCAGGCCACTGAAGATGACTGTAGATCTGTAGGTCAGCGGTTCAAATCTCATCACCGGCTCTAGGTTGACTCAGCCTTCCATCCTTCCGAGGTGGGTAAAATGAGGACCCAGATTGTGGGGGCAATAGGCTAACTCTGTTAAAAAGTGCTATTGCTAACATGTTGTAAGCCGCCCTGAGTCTAAGGAGAAGGGCGGCATAAAATTCGAATAAATAAATAAATAAATAAATAAATCATTTGCATATTCATGATAACTTACTATGAAATGGGTAATTATTAGTACATAGTAATATATAATATACTGTAACGTAATGTAATACAAAATACAAAATATAAATATAAAATAATGTATAATAGTATAGTGTAGTGTAGTACAGTATAGTATAATAGAATAGAATAGAATAGAATTTCATATTCTAGAAAATAAACATGTTCCTGAAATTCCAAAATTATCAAAATCCCCCCTAACTCTTTAAGAAATAATAACAAAATAGCCTGACTATGATCAATAGACCATGATCAATGAGACCAATTTGGGGAAAGGATAGAATATTAGGAAAGGAGAGATGGCTGACTGGCTCCCTCCACAGGAATAATGCAATAATTTTTTTAGTTTTCACTTTTCCTGGATGATGTCAGAATCTCATATATCATTATAATATGTTACTATTCTTCTAGTGTGCCTTCAAACGATCTCAAAGCTCAGGCAGTTATGCAGCTAAACTGAAAGAGTGTAAGCATCTAAAAAACTCATCATAAATTTCTTCCGTCTCCCTAGAGCTGCATAAAAGTAAGAGAAACCAACTAAACTGAGGAAAATTTAAAAGTGAATTTTGTAAACAGAAAATTAGTTCCACTAGTAGTGCTAATTAAATGAGACATTGAGGAAATATAAATATGGGATCAATGTTACAGAGATTTGCTTGAATGAAAACAATGAGACCAAATATACATTCACACAATCACAATCCCACTTTGTTACTGAAATTATACATGCCCTCTGAAACCCATTTCTGAGGATCAAGAAATCCTCTACAACTGGATTTCCCAAGCTTTTTGCCATCAAATCTACCTTTAGTGTAATCTTAAATTACACCCCTCCCCTACACTGATAATAATGAACAATGGGAGCGATACAATGAAACTTTGGGAAAGGTGGATTTATTGAACAGGAAGACAAACGTAGTTCAAATTATGCTTTACCTATATTTAAGCTTTTACCTATATTTAAGCTTTTTTCCACTTATATTGTTAGTATAATCTATCACTGATGACACTAATGTAAGGGGAATGGCTCCCTAAAACAGTAAACTGAGACTAGAAATAAAATATTCATTTTTCACAATTATGTACAGATCTCTAAAATGCTAGCCAATAGAAGTAAATTCAGAATGATTAATGAAGCTGTTTAAAGTAGCAAAACAATAAAATTATGAAGCACTTCCAAGGTCTATCTTCTAGTCATAGAGGCACATACTCACAAAAGATGTCACTTACTACAAGTGAAGACAGTTTCCTTCAAATATGGATTGAAAACAGACATTAAATGCATTTTTATTTTATTTTTTTTGCTTTTTCTGGTTCCTCCCACCCTCAGAGCTTTACATCTCTATATGAGGTTTAACAATGTATATGTGGGCCTAAACACTAGGAAAAGGAATTCTCAATAAAAATGGCCACATCATTGACTGTTGTATATTTAAAATATCACTGTTTTAGTTACGCCATTAACTCAGCATACAGAGACATGGAATGTTTTCAAGTAGAATGTAAAAAAATTCTTTGAAGTTAATCTTTTGAGATATTAAACACATAGTATTTATCTTTAAATCATTCCCTGAGGCAAAACCGTCACATATTTCATAGGAACAAAATTCTGCTACAGATTGAATCAGGCAAAAATCATATCAAAAGATTAATCACTTTAGCATGCCACAGCATCACACAGTCAAATAATGAATACATTTTAACATCAAGACTTGTAAAGTACTTGTTCACCAAATCTATGGGAACTACTGTATATCTAGTAAAGAATGACTGAGCTAGCTGAAAAGACTTCAGCTTGAGTTTCCTCTTGATACTTCTGGTATGGTGGGATTTCAATTTGCTGTCCCTGGGGTGAGACTCAGAAGCAGTTCAGGAGTTCATAGCATTCATGGCGATCATGGGTTTTTCTCAGGTTATTCATGCCCCAACTTGGGCTACACATCAGACATGGTTTTCTTGCTGGAGCAGTGGCAATGTGAGCTGAGGAGAGAGCTCCTCTGTCATGGTCAGATAACACTATTGTGACTTTGAATGGTTTTTTATGCCCCATTCTGCAAGGAAGCAGGACCCATTTGATTGATCCATTCCTGGAGATAGATGAAACAATAGGATATCAAGGGGAGCTGGGGATAATA
Source organism: Erythrolamprus reginae (assembly GCF_031021105.1). Lineage (NCBI taxonomy): Eukaryota > Metazoa > Chordata > Lepidosauria > Squamata > Dipsadidae > Erythrolamprus > Erythrolamprus reginae. Next base: position 328,512,287 of record NC_091950.1, on the reverse strand, counting down.
TCTGATAATCTGCTGCATGGTGCTGTGAAGGCCCCGGACACTGTGTGGAAGAGGAAGGCAGCTTGAGCCTTGGAAAATGCCCATGTGATCTCTCTTGGCTAATCACTCTTGGTATTCCCCATGGTTCATAGAAGAGTTGAAGGGATTAAAGTGATTAAAAGATGTCTAGAGTGCTGCTGGAGAAAAATGGGGGGTGATTCCAACTGAACACAAGGTAGAATCGCTACTAAGGCCTACTTCAATTCAATGAAGTGGGCAGTACATCTCTCCTCTTATTGCATCTGCAGTACATCTCTCCTCTTATTGCATCTGCATCTGCAGTGGCCTTGTTTAAGTGGCCTTGTTTAAGATCACTGGGACCTTTCTCAGGAAGGAAAGCCTACCTTCATGACTATGCAGAAAAAAAATCTGTGCATCTGGTGGATGAAATTGCCTAGACGTGTTCACAGTTGAGAGATTAGTCCTATGGAAATGCTTGGGGGTGAAGTTGGTACAGAATGCAATCATGTGAGCAATGTTGGTTGCCCCATAGATGGCACTATAACATTTTTGTTGCATATCGTATTCTGGTGTGCCTCCAGGTGCAATTCAAAATGTTGGTTATGACCTTTAAAGCTGTAAGGGCATGGGACCAGGTTACCTGTGGAACCAAGTGTGGGCTGCTGCCCGGACAGGGGGAATGCAGTGGGGTAGTGAAAATGGAGTTTCACCCTAGAGCACCCAATTTGCACTGAAAGATGTTGAAAGAAAATGTAGGGCATCCTGTATAAGCCACGCCCACAGTATGGTAGTAAAATTTTTGGTAACCCTTCACTGTGTGAAACCATCCCATCCCTATTAAATTGGCCCATCCCATCTGGTCAGGGAAAAAAAATATATTAGCAACCCTATCAATTAAGGAATTTTGATTGGTTGTCTCTACTGTCGCCCTTTTGAAAAAGTTTGAAGTGCCTCTAGTAACATACATGGGGTTCCCAGAGGAACAAGCAACCTTTGTTTGTTTAGTGGCTTGCTTAGTTTTTTTAGTGGCTTGAAAGACTTCTCCCTACCTTTTAAACTTTTAATTTATTCTATCTTATGGTTTTTTTTCTGGCTCCTTTTGTTGACAGTTCTAGTTATACGTCACCTGGAGTCACTTTGAGAGTGAGATGGGCAATGCCTAAATTGGATAAACAGATTAACTACTCTTTCCAATCTTGTATTTACTAAATTGTTCATTTCTTATATCTAGCAGATATTCATTAATACATAATATCAATTTACTTCCCAAATCATAAACTATATGTGTATCTAGTAACAGAAGAATCAATTAAATCTCCCCAAAAGTTGATGATGGAAGATTATTGGAAACAGAAGCAAATTTTGAGCTTTTATGTGAAGCCAGTGAAGCTGATAGAAAGATGGAGAAATTTCATCAGTATGAGGAAAAGCCAAAGATATATATTTAAAATTGTGCGTTTCAACAACAAATCAAATAAGCTAAAGTCAAAACTTAGTGTATGCCAGAAATGTTAAGTTTCTTATGAAAGGCATATTTTTACAAGTACACAAAGGAAAGAGAAAATGTAGATAATTTCCTGATTGAATTAAAATGATTAGCATAGACATGTGAATCTGGATCATAAGAGCTCTTTTTTCAAGCACTGCCTTATTCTAGAATTAGGTTAGGAAACATATGATCAAGATTATTAAGAGACTCTATTTTAACTTTGCAAAAAGCTATATGTATTGGCCAGTCAATAGACTACGGTAGCAATATATACTGAAAGAAATAAGAACTGTTCAAAAACAAACGACATTAAAACTTATTTAAATGGATTGTAAATTAAACTACAAATGCCACAGTCAACACATGAAGCTAGGAAATCTTGTGAAAAAGTGATATTTACCAATGCATTTAGTTTTGTTCAAGACAAAATATGAAAAACTTAATTATTTCCTTAAAACAATTATAGCTAAAGATTAAAAAAATTAGAAACATGCTTCTACGCTAATGGTGGGAAGAGAAAAAAAATAAGTCAAGAAAAAGGGAAAAAATATTAAATCCAGGATTAAAATTTTCAGCAATTATTTTAAAATTATTTGACAAAAAACTGGATCTTTGTAAACTGTAAATAGTAAACAACTTTACTATTCCATCCAACATGGAGACAGATTTATCACATTACATTTTCAGACTGAATTTGGGGAAATAAAAATTACTTTAGCTTGTGTCCCAAACAATACCAAAATAAAATTTTACCCAAGATATTTTTTATCATTTCTTGAAACTGTCAAGGGAAGCATTCTAATGTTTGGATCCTTGACTATTTTCCCCCTAACATGGAAAATCTGTTTTGCCTAAAAGGATTTCTGTTTATTGGCCTAGTCTACTTGAAATACTGACATCAGCATATGCAGACCAAAGCTCAGTAACTTTAAAATTAAAAAGGGGAACCTCCTTAACAAACATCAACTATTACAAGCTCAGTAACTTTAAAATTAAAAAGGGGAACCTCCAGACTGAAGATTTAACAAACATCAACTATTACAAGAGGAACTGAAATGCTAATAGAAATTATTTAATTTAATTAATAGAAATTCAATCTTCCAAACACACTTAAGTTTCTTTCTTTCTCCATAATATGACAGTTTTAGCAAAGCATTGATGACATGATTGTCATCTCCTTCCCTCCCTCCCCCAAGTTTTTATACCATTACAGTGATCCCCCGTTTATTGCGTCCCCAACCATTGCGAACAGGGTACTTCGCTATTTTTCAACCCGGAAGTCAAAAATACCATCTACGCATGCGTGCCGGGCACGCATGCGTAGATGGCAGCGGCTTCCCTGGGTCTTCCCCCTCTTGCTGGCGTCAGCGAGGAGTTTCCCCACCGCCCACGCAAACTCCTCGCTGCCGCTCGCCCGCCCTTCGCCTGCCCACGCCGTTCGCTCCCCCCTCTTGCTGTCGGGAGGGCGAGAAGCCCTCCCCAGCACCCGCTCGCCCGCCCTTCGCCCTGGCGGAGAAATTCCAGCCCCCACCTGGTCCCGCCCGATCCTCCTCCCTGAGGCAGCTCGCCCTCCCATGGCCGCTTCCTCCACCCTCTATTGCAAGCCCTCGCCACCGCAGCCAACGCGCGCTGCGATCTTCAAGCCCGGCTCCTTTCGGCCCAGCATCCCGGGCCAAGCAGCTGCCTTCCGTGACTGAGCCTGGCTGGCCCGGAAGATCGTAGCGCGCGTTGGCTGCACCGGCGGCGACATTGCTGCCGGCTTGGCTTCGCTCGCCGCTGCAGCCAACGCGCGCTACGATCTTCCGGGCCAGCCAGGCTCAGTCACGGAAGGCAGCTGCTTGGCCCGGGATGCTGGGCCGAAAGGAGCCGGGCTTGAAGATCGCAGCGCGCGTTGGCTGCGGTGGCGAGGGCTTGCAATAGAGGGTGGAGGAAGCGGCCATGGGAGGGCGAGCTGCCTCAGGGAGGAGGATCGGGCGGGACCAGGTGGGGGCCAGATCGTAGCGCGCCGGACGGGGGTCTCCCGGGCTGCCCGATGCGACGGCCGCCCAGAGCGCTTGGCCAAGGGGGCTCCGCTCCTTCCTCTGCCAAACAGCTTCCCCCTTTGCATCCCGGGCCAAGCGGGGTCGCCCGGTAGTTTCCGCGCAATTAGCTCCAGCCGATTAGGCTAACGAGGGGGACGCGCACAGACACGCACCGCGCAGGCAGGTAGCGAAGGAAGGAAGCGAGCGAGCCGGGGGCAGCCCAGCCGGAGCTCCACTTCAGGTGCCGGCGGAAAAGCCCGGCAGCCAAGCCAGCGTCTTGCGATCGCCGCCTGCCCGCTTCGCCCGGCTCCTGCGGGTCACTTCGGGGGCTCTTCCTCCCTCGGGGCGCAAATAAAAAACCCCCAGCCCTGGAAGTTCGCCGCGTCTGTCAACGCTTCTCTTCCCCTTCCAAGCGCCCGATCGCAGCCTGGCAAAGCCGGTGCAGACGGGGATAAAAAACACCCCCCCTAAAAAAGCCCGGGGCGCCACGTGCAACCACCTGCCTGCGTTCGCGGGGGGAAGATCCCCGCTCGCCGCCAAGGATGCCGAGGCCGCCCGGGAGAGGTCAAAGCAAGCCGGGCCCGGCGGGCGCCCTGGAGCCGCCGGCAAACAAAGGAATAAAAAAGGAGGAAGCCGAGCGCGGGGAAGAAGCGAAAGCGCCAATTTGCACAACTCGCAAAAGCGCGTGGAAAGATCACAAACACACACACACAAAAGCCGCGCGGGATCTGCACGCGGGGCTGGGAGGGAAAAAAGCGCCTCTTTGCAAAGCAGCAGCCGCCCGATCCGGGGCGCGGGACCCCAGGCTCAGTGACGGAAGGCAGCCGCTTGGGCCGAGAGGAGCCGGCCTTGATCCGCCAACGCGCGCTACGATCTTCCGGGCCAGCCAGGCTCAGCGGATCAAGGCCGGCTCCTCTCGGCCCAAGCGGCTGCCTTGATCCGCTGAGCCTGGCTCGCCCGGAAGATCGTAGCGCGCGTTGGAGACAGGCTTTGAGTTTTGGCTGCGGGGCGAGGGAGTTAGGAGAGTCCTACTTCTCCCCCCGCAGCCAAAACTCAAAGCCTGTCTCCTGCTGCCCGGTTTAGCCAGGACACGAGCGGCGAAATGACTTGGAGGAATGTGAAGCTGAAACCGGCCGGTTTCATCTTCACATTCCTCCAAGTCATTTCGCCGCTCGTGTCCTGGCTAAACCGGGCAGCAGGAGACAGGCGGTGGGCTGGGAGCCGCAGGCGAAAGGAGCTTGGGCATTGTTCTCCGGACCCCGCCCGCAGCCTGGAGAGGGAAAGGGCCGCCGCGGGGCTGAGCGGGCGGGGTCCGGAGAACAATGCCTGGCGCCGCGCTCCGATGCCCGAGCTCCTTTCGCCTGCGGCTCCCAGCAGCACTTTGAATCCAGCAGCTTCTGCTGGATACGGGCGGTGGGTGGGACGAGCAACGCGGAAGCCAGGGGCTGTGGCAGCTCGCCCCCCCATCGCCCGTATCCAGCAGAAGCGGCGGGATTCAAAGGGATTCAAGGCTAACTTCTGCGCTTGGCTTGAGGACTCAGCTCGGAAGCTGCACGGGTGTTTTAAAAGGTCTCCGCCGGCATGGGGGGCTTCCTACCACCTCCCGAACCCCCAACTCGGGTTTGGGGGGGTGCTAAGAAGCCCCCCATGCCGGCGGAGACCTTTTAAAACACCCGTGCAGCTTCCGAGCTGAGTCCTCAATCTTCGGCTCCTCGCTAGCGCTGCGGAAGTAAAAATACCATCTGCACATGCGCAGATGGTGTTTGTACTTCCGCAGTGCTACTTCGCGAAAACCCGCTCGTTGCGGGGGTTCCTGGAACGGAACCCTCGCAACGAGCGGGGGATCACTGTACTTAGAAGTAAAATATTTTATGAATTAATACCTCTTATCCAAACTGAATTTGTATGAAAGAGGTACATGAGAGATAATATCAGTATTCAATATTTTGAATGTTGTCAGATCCACTAAGTAGATGACAGCAGAAAATCAACACCACAGGAAGACTAGACTAGGCTTTACTAAAATAAACTATATACTGTATAATAACAATCTTGCAAGCCTGATTCTGCCTTATTTTACCTCCTACTTATCCTAGTGAAACAAGAGGGCACCTCACTCCCAACAAAATACTATTTTGCTTCATAAGACTTAAGAGTTAAAAGAATATTTCTTTGCTGTATAACAGTTCAAGGTTGTCTCCTTTAGTCTCTTCAATTATAAACTATATAAATAGGAACAATAACTGAAAGTTTCTTACAGTTTGGAATAGTTTTAAGATTCTGAAAAGGATGAACTATGGTTCTACCTTCTCTCCTTCATTTTTATTGACATAAAATACAGTAACAACTCAAGAATATAATCTGAAATTGTGTACTGTAATGTGGTACTCAGCCAAGAATCTTTAGAATCTGCAAGGAAACACATTCAGTAGTATAGTGTCAGGATAACAGATCAATAAGGACAAAATTCAAACATTGGCATGGAACTTGACTGAGGAAGAAAAGCAATATTTAGGAGTTTAAATGCTTCGGAATTTCTCTTGACAATAACCAATAAAGGCTTAATTTTAACAATCAATATGTATTCACAGCTTTGAGGAAACATAATGGCAGACTTTGCACCAGAAAAACAGTTAAAACTGTTTTGGTAAGGAAGAATTATACCTCTTAAAAGAACATCAAGGCTTAGTTTATTTGCTTTCAAATGATTCCAATAAAAATTGACAAGACATTAAATGACTGTAATTTATAAATTTTATGCAGTTTAATAAAAAGACTGATTATATTTAAGATAAGTTTAGATAATTAGTAAGTAAATATGTACATGTAATATACATATTTTTTATTCTGTAAGACCAAAGTGGGTGGAAATGTCTGTGCGTCTTATGAAATCTTATGGAGTCTTATTGCGCCAGCGCAGCCTGTAACAGCTGACAGCTAACAGCCTGTATTTTGGGAGGACGATTCAACTACCGATCAGCTGCTCAATAGTGAATGCTCCAGCATTTCCCAGCAGAGGCAACAGACATGGAGGAGGCAGCAAAGGTAGTCAGCCAACATGCTGATTACTGGGGCTATGGGAGGCCATGATCCAGTAGTCGCTCAGTTGACTGATGGTGGGTGCAATGGAGCAACATATTTTTTTTCTTGTTTTCCTCCTGTAAACCTAGGTGTGTCTTATGGTCAGGCGTGTCTTATGAAGCGAGAAATACAGTAATTCAAGATTCAAAAGAATAGGGCAGCATGGCTCCAAACTTTAAACTGCATTAATTAAGGTAATTGTTTAATAATGATTAGGGGCTAGATTGGATCACCTTATGGTTGTGTTATCTTCACTAAGAAAAAAGGATTCTTATGTAGGCTGTACAAATATCTTTGGATTTATATAAACAGAAATAAATACCTTATAAAAATATGCAATAATAATCAATCATAAGGATTGGGAACAGGAAAAATATCTGTCAAGGCTTATCATTTCTTGCTTGATTCTTCATGATAGGTAGTCCTTGTTTACAACAGTGATACAGTGACCATTCAAAGTTACAATGCTACTGAAAAAAGTGAGTTATGATACTTTTTTAGAGTTATGACGTTTGCATCATCTCCATGGTCACATGATCAAAATTGGCAATTAATTCATATTTATGATTGTTACAGTGCCCTGGGATTATGTCATCATCTTTTGCAACCTTCTAACAAGCAAAATCAATGAGAAAGTAAGATTCACCTAACAACTGGACTACTAACTTATCAATTGCAATGATTCACTTAACAACTGAGACAAGAAATGTTGTTAAATGGGGCAAAACTCACTTAACAAATGTCTCACTTAAGAGCAGAAATTTTTGGCTCAACTATGATGGTAAGTCATGGACCATCTGTATTTTCATGAAGAAGAAAATATAATGGAAGTTAACTCAATGGAAAGATAACAATCATATAGACTGCAAGATGGTAAGTCAAAGTTAAAATGTTTTAAAACATTCTCTTCGAGCTGGTCAGAACACCTGATGGGTTTAAAAATTTTCATAAGCCGTATAGCTTTAAAGTCACTATATAAACAAAGAACACTTAAATAATGGCTAATTTGAAAAAAAAAGACTTATTTGAATGATTTGGAAATTTTCTAAATTTCTTGCAGAAATAATACTTTTGATATATGGTATAACTGGCTGAGTTGGTTAACTTAGCTCTGGAATTATCTTCATGACTCAGCATGTTGTCCAAACAGGGGCTAAATATTCTCTACACTGAAGAATTTTTTGGTGACTTACTTCTGCTTATCATTTTTTTAATATGTATGAATATGAGTTTATTTGAATTGGGAACAAGCTAGAAGATGATCTCTCACTCCCTCTCTTTTTCTCTCCCTGAAAGATAGGACCCAAAACAGGGTTTAGAGCAGTTCTCAACCTTCAGGGGTCGAACGTCCCTTTCATAGGGGTCGCCTAAGACCATCGGAAAACACATATTTCCGATGGACTTAGGAATAGAAATACCGCTCCTCTATCCATCTCTAGGTGGGTCTACCCATATGCAAATAGACTACTACTACTACTACTACTACTACTACTACTACTATTATTATTATTATTATTATTATTATTAATTAGATTTGTATGCCGCCCCTCTCTGTAGACTCGGGGCGGCTCACAACAGTGATAGAAACAATACATGGTAACAAATCTAATATTTAAAATCTAAAATAACAGTTTTACATTAAAAAGTCTAAAAAGAATAAATAAATAAATAAATAAATAAATAAATAAATAAATAAATAAATAAATAAATAAATAAATAAATAAATATTTGTACCATGGGAACTTCTGAGCATACACAGAAGCCAAATTTCTGGCACTGCGCATGTGTCTCCATCTTATTTTCAGCTTTCCACATTTTTTTTTTAATTCAGCACTGAACTCACACAGCACACACACACCCATGAGGCACAGCCACACAGTGTAGGAGGAAGTGAACCAGTAGCAAGGTAAATTAGAACTCATCCCTGAGTTTTCTAATAATTTTATTATTTTATGGTTAGGGGATACCATAACATGAAAAACTGTATTAAAAGGTCGCGGCATTAAGAAGGTTGAGAACCATTGGTTTAAAGGCTCAGGGGATTTATTTTCATGATAATAGTGTGTCATCAAAAGAACCACAGTATTCCAAGACCACAAATGAAAACATCAAATGACACATTGATTTTCTTGATAGTCACATCGTCAATTTGTTTTGGTCTGCTGCCTGCCAAGCTGCTTTGTCTGTAACTGTTTACTTCAGTTTTGTTTTTTAAAGGAGGAGGGGGAAATGAGAGAAGAATTATCACCAAATAGGACCAAGATTGAATCCTTCGTTACACTTCTAACTGGGGCAAGGCTTTGGATTCACCCCAAGAGAAAAACAAACATAATGTTCCATAGCGTGAAGAGGAAATTTAACTCCTAGAAAGAAAAAAAGAAAATTCTTTTTAAGCTGATGATTCTGTGTAGCCTTTAAAGACAAAAGTGATGCAAACTCAGGTATTTCTGGATGGCAACCTTTGCGCCCGGGAGAGAAAAGGCTTTTGGATCTGAAACATGCTGTGATAACAAGATGTCTCCCCAATGCCGCTACTTACCTGCTATGCCCGCTCTGCTCTTGGAGAAAAGGTAATTGTTTCATCTGAATAAGGAGGGGCATTTGCTTTCCTTCTGGCTGCCAATCTACCATGTCCTTAAGCTTACAACACGGTGTGTTTCCCCTTAGGTCCATAATAATATGAATTGTCTTTATCCAAGTGCCTAACAAATCATTGTCACAGAGCAGCATACGACCTTTCTTTTCAATCTATGCAGTTTTCAGGAGTTATAAATCAGTTGACTTTCAAGCTTGATGAGATGGCATATGCCCTGGTTTGAAGAACAGATGGAGGCTTAGGGGGAAATTGTTTCTGCAGGCTTGCTACAAGAAGCAGAGCTCCATAAAAGCAAACCGTTCACACTAATTTCTCCCATAAATTACATAAGAAGAAAGCACCAGCCCATTCAGCAGAAAAATATATATATTCATTTAGTTTTCAGAGGTCATCTTCAAATTTAAATCAAAGTTATTTCTAGAACTTAAGGAGATTTTTGGTCTAGAGCTTCAAGAATTAACAATTGCATGAAACAAAACATTGCTTTTGATTTGTTAAAATAAAAGGAGTGTTAGAATTATTTAACAATACATGCCGTCTAGAATTCTAGGAAAACTATATAATGTTACCACATGCCTATTTCCCCCAGACATGTCCTTGTTTAATTGCAGTCACTCTTTGGACAGAAAGGAAACACATCCTGTTTGGATTTGAATTGTGACACTGGCACACATAGCACTCTGGAGAAATGATTCAGTGTTTCTCAGCTTTGGGAAAGTGACTTTTTCATTGGTGAGTGAAAGGAGAAAGGGAGTGGCCAACGAATACATAAAAACAGGTGCTATTAGTTTTGAAGTAATAAAAGATGTCTATGATATATGAGAGTATTTAAGAAATCCTAACTTTAGAGATTGCTTTGATCTCTTACTAATTCTAATCTCAGTAGAATAGACTCTTTTAATTTTAACATGCTTTAGGCACATTTAGTTATATCTCAGTATTGGGGTATAACTAAATATGTACCCCAATACTGAGATATTGGATTTACAATTATGAGAAAATAACATTTAAGATTTAATTAAATCATTTAATTATGAATGAAGTATAGTTAGCAGAATTTGGAACTTGTTTTATCACCATTGCATCCAATACAGCCAAATAAGTTGTAAATTCGTTGTCATGCTAAAGACTAGAATACCCATATTCACAATGGTTGAGAAAACTAGATGCGTGATATAAGACATAGACTGGGAAATTTATTACCAAGCAGCAGCGTTAAAATGGTGGAAGAAGTGGGTCTTATTGAGAAATGTAAGATTGTTAACTTTGAAAGGAAATGATTTGCAATTAGGATGGGATGCATACTTATGGTAAATACATTCATATTTTCAGAGACATTATGTATGAAATACGGTAGCTTATTAAAAGTGTGGGAGAAAGTAAAAGAAAAGCACCAAAGAGAAATATCAATGCAGCTTTCAATTAAGGAAGCATTGACATATCCAAAATTGACAAATATGCAAAATATTGTTTGATACAAGGACATTTTAACAGACAAAGGAGAACCAAAACAAAAACAAGACTTAGAAAAGCAAGGAATTGAGTTAGAATGAAATACATATCTGTAAATTCAAATGAGACATAGAAAGAAGACATTTAAAGAATATGGCTTTAATTTTGGAAATCAGAACTGGATGAGATACTGATAGGAACAGTTGAAAAAATGATTAAAGAACTATATAATTATTTGCTACAGGTAAAATGGAAGAAGAAGTGGTGAAAGAAATGATGATAGCATGGGCAAAAAATTTTGGATATACAATTGAATTAGAAAAATGGCAACAACTATGGGAAAGAAATTACAAATTAACCATGGAAACAGCATATAAGGAAAATTTGTATAAATTGTTTTATAGATGGCAAATGTCAGCAGAGAAAATGTTTAAGGGCAAATCAGCAAAATGCTGGAAATGTCATCAAACTCCAGGATCTTATTATCATATGTGATAGACGTGCACAGAAGAAAGAATTTTTTGGACTAAAATACAATTGTGGTTAGAAAAAATGTTAAAATATAGAATCGAGACCAAAGATATTTCTATTAGAAAATGTTAAAAAATATATTAGAAAAATAAAGTAAAGACTCTTATTTGATAGTAACAACAGCGATAATAGCATTTGCACAAAATTGAAAAACAGTAAATAGAAGGAGAGATAATAAAAAATAAAATTACCGTATATACTCGAGTATAAGCCGAGTTTTTCAGCCCAAAAAATGGGCTGAAAAACACAGCCTCGGCTTATACTCGGGTCATTGACAAAGTCACCACACGAGGGCGCCATTGCTTGAGCCAGAGCGAGGAGGCACCAGCTTTTGTCCTATCTCGCACGCCGTAGTTCCTCTGCCTAGCTCAAGCAGAGGCAGCCATTTGCTCCAACCGAGAGGGGAAAAAAGCAATGGTGAGTAACCATTCCTTGCTCTCTCTGCATTGCCCTTAGTCGGATTAAAAAGGCCCCCTGCTGTCAGATTCTCCTCCCCCTCCTTTGAAAGGATTTAAACTGTTTAAAAAATGGTATTTTGTGGTAGTTGCTGTCCTTGCTTGGATAGGATCTAATAATGTGTTATGAGGCAGAGCTAGACAGGAATTCTTTTTCTATCTGTCTATCTTTCTATCTATCTATTTTTCTATCTATCTATTTTTCTATCTATCTATCTATCTATCTATCTATCTATCTATCTATCTATCTATCTATCTATCTATCTGTATCTATTTCTATCTATCTATCTATCTATTTTTCTATCTGTCTGTCTGTCTATCTATCTTTCTATCTATATCTATCTGTATCTATCTATCTATCTATCTATCTATCATCTATCTATCTATCTGTATCTATTTCTATCTATCTATTTTTCTATCGTTCTATCTATCTATTTTTCTATCTATCTATTTTTCTTTCTATCTATCTATCTATCTATCTATCTATCTATCTATCTATCTATCTATCTGTATCTATTTCTATCTATCTATCTATCTATCTATTTTTCTGTCTGTCTGTCTATCTACCTTTCTATCTATATCTATCTATCTATCTATCTATCTATCTATCTATCTATCTATCTATTTGGTTTTCTATGCTGATAACCTCACAGCAGCTAATGCTGAAGCTCTTTTTTGGATACACTTATTTATTTGTTTGTTTGTTTGTTTATTTATTTAATTGGATTTGTATGCAATCCCTCTCCAAGGACTCAGGGTGGCTCACAGCATATATAAAAACAGAACAATAATGTAAATCCAATTAATGATGAGAAGGAATCCAGTTTTGAAGGATTTTAACTCTTAGGTTTTAGCTTTGTTCCTGATCGAGCTACTTTTTTTACTTTTTAATTTATTGTTAATATTGTTAATTTGTTTACCCTCTTTTAAATTTACAGAGCTAGTTTACTGGTTTTCTTTAAAATAAATATTCTAAAACATGTCTCAATTAATGTAATTTTATTGTTTTCCATTTTTATAAGTTACCAGTAGCCACTGCATTTTCTAACCTCGGCTTATACTCGGGTCAATACGTTTTCCCAGTTTTTGTGGCAAAAATTGGTGCCTCGGCTTATACTCGGGTCGGCTTATACTCGAGTATATACGGTAGATTGCGCAGAAATGAATAGACTAACATTTAGATTAAAAGATAAAGAGGAATCATTGTATTACAAGACATGGGGAAGATTTTATGAATTGTTGGGGGGAAATATGAATGAATGAAGGGGAAATAAGAATGGAAGAGAAAACCAGATGACACACTTGAAATAGAACAAGGGATATAAGAGATAAATATACATTAAAAACAGCATACATTAATAAGTGAAAAATGTGAAAAAGACATAGAAAAGAGGTGTTAAATAAATACTCAATGGAGACTGCTGGAAGGCCATCCTGAGATTTATTAGAATAAAAGAAAATAGAATAGGAGAGAAAGAGAAGGATGAAGAAGAAAGGAAAAGGAGGGGAGGGGAAGAAGGGAAGAAAAAGGATAGAAGAGAAGGTAAGAGGAGGAAGGAGAAGAGTGGTAGGAGAGAGGAAAGGGATGTAGAGAGATGGAAGGGAGGGAAAGGAAAGTAAGAAGAGTAGACAGAGGAGAAGAGAATTACGGGAATTTAAAAAGGGAAGTAAGGGACGGCAAAAGCAGCCTCAATGGTATAAAATATAATTGTACAAAAAAATGTATAAAAAGAATATGCATGCAAAATTAAAGTTTATCAATATTTTCATATATAATCTCTAATCTTGAAACTGCTCACTATAATCAAGACTTTCATTAATGAGATGTCAATCAGAGGTTCAACAATTTTAAATGGAAAACAATTTCTTGGAAATGGTGATAAACTTGAATTCACATTATTCCTTCTGAATGCAAGACTCAAAACTTCCACCCTGAAAGTTAAGCAACTTCCCCAGAAAAGGCATAGAAGGGCTTGTGATGAATTCAGAGTTGAAGTGCTCTCTCTGAACATCACAAGCTTAAACTAGCTGGAAAAGTCAATGTGATCCATGGAGAACGTCTTTTGTTTCAAGTGGAATGTCTTAAATAGGTATTACAGCAAATTACAGTATGTCAAGTATTTGATAGCTAAGGGGATGCTAACTGCTCCCCAAATACTTTTCAGAAGTTCATAATCATTGAAGGAAACTCAGAGCTGTTAAGCAGTGCATAGTCCTTTGCCTCATCTCACAACTGAGATTAAAGCAGGATCCATGAGATAATTCGGAGAAGATAGCACTGACTTTCATTCAGTTCATAAGTCATGTCAACATTGTGAGCTGCTCCGAGTCCTCGGAGAGGGGCAGCATACAAATCTAATAAATTATTATTGTTGTTGTTGTATTATTATTATTATTATTATTATTATTATTATTATTATTATTATTATTATTATTATTATTATAGCAAGCAAAACTACTGTGGGACTTCCAACTGACCGAATTCTGAAGCATAACACACCAGACATCCTGATTGTGGAGAAAAAGAAAGTATGGATCATCGACATCGCAATCCCAGGGGACAGCAGAATTGAGGAGAAGCAGCTAGAGAAATTAGTGAAATATGAAGATCTAAAAATCGAGCCGCAACGACTCTGGCATAAGCCTGTGAAAGTGGTCCCAGTGGTACTTGGCACACTGGGCGCAGTGCCAAAGGATCTCAGCGGACATTTGAAAACCATCGGAATTGACAAAATCTCCATCTGTCAACTGCAAAAGGCCGATTTACTGGGATCGGCAAACATAATTCGCCGCTACATCACGCAGTCCTAGGTGCTTGGGAAGCGTCCGACTGGTGATGAAATACGAAATCCAGCATAGTGATCTCGTTTGCTGAGTTGTATTATTATTATTATTATTATTATTATTATTATTATTATTATTATTATTATTATTATTGTGGCTTGTATATTTAAGCATGTGTGGCAGTTCATATCAGGTTATAAGTCAGTGATGGCTAACCTTTATTTCCCCCAGGTGCCAAAACTGCACGTATGCATGTCCACACCCATAATGCAATGCTCCCCCCGTGCACTCCTCCCCCTGCAGATGTGCACTCAATCCCACTGCACATGTGACACACCCCCTTCCTGTTTTTGCTTCACATTCCAAAACAGTGCTGGGACGTGGGGGAAAGCCTCCTGTCCCCAAACAGTGCTTGGAGGGGGGAAAGCCTCCCATCATCAAATGGCACGGGGGGGGGATATCTGGAGGTCTGGGGAGGCACGGACAGCAGAAAGTGAGGGGAAAGGCAGCACGCACGCACACACATCTTCCACAAGCAGGGCAGAACTGAAAATCAACTGGCCATTGGGAGTCACATGTTTGCGTGATGGAGCTGAGCTAAGGGAATCCCTCTGAGCTCACATGTCCGCAGAAAGGGCTTGGTGTGCCACCTGAGGCACGCGTGCCATAGCTTCGCCATCATCGTTATAAGTGGTAGATGCCTTTGACTGTTTAACCAAAGTTAGACATAAATGGAAGAGATCTTTGATTCTGTAAGATATTATACTTTGTAAGTGATGAAGAGACATTCACAAATTCTTGGTTGGAGAGAAACAAAAATAATAAGCATAAACAACTCCCTTTCTTTTTCTTTTTGAAAGTTGAAATGTGGTACATACTGGCTTATCAATCATGCTGTTGCCTTTCAGAAAAGGAGTAAGACATATTAAATGAACTTCAGATAAGAAAAACAATTTCAGCTAATCTAGTTTGCACCAGCATTTACTCTATCATAGCATTTTTTATATCCTTTCCAACTATCTTTTGTTCCACTCACATCTACAGTTTCACATAGTACCTTTTGTTCTTTACTGAAATTTAGTAAGTCTAATTAATCAACATAGAAAAAGTAATAACTGAAATCTTAGAGGTTCTATACTCCCCAAATCAGATAAACTATCATTCTTCTTTGGAGGCCTGTTTTGTTTTTTAACTCCTTGTAACAGTTGGAATTCAAATTCTAGCAAAGACTGTTATTAAAGGATAAAGAGATTTAGGGCATATTCAAAGCAACATCCTTTATACTTGAGGAGAAACAAATTATCCAGCTGCTAAATCAATATACATGTTGGTATTTTAATAAATGTGATATTTTACCTAAGGAAGTAGGACAGCCGTTTCATTAAAATTCTGAATCATAAATATGAAAACAATATGAAGAAAAAAAAGTAATGTTTCAAACAGCTGAAACTACCATATTTTTCAGAGTATAAGATGCACTAGAGTATAAGACACACCTTAATTTTGGGGGGAGGAAAACGAGGAAAAACAAATCTTCCTTTGCCTCCTAATGATATATACTGTTTGCTGTGTATTTCTGCGCATGTGTGTATGACCCATAGAAATAGCAAAGAATTGGAGAATTGTACATTATGGCAGTATATTAATGCCAGAAAATTTTCTTAAATGTAGTCACACTAACTCAAGGGTAGGCAAAGTTGGCTCTTCTATGACTTGTGGACTTCAACTCCCAGAATTCCTGAGCTAGCCTGAGCTAGCCTGATTGGCTCAGGAATTCTGGGAGTTGAAGTCCACAAGTCATAGAAGAGCCAACTTTGCCTACCCCTGCACTAACTCCTCCCAATTATCTAAATAGATCTATTCTAAACTTGATTAACTCAGGGTTTAACTCAGCTGCCTTATCATAATATTAAACAGGACACTGCTACATTTCACACTATACTTGTATAGTTCCTGTTAAAATTGATGTGGCTTTCTGGAAGTATAGTTATTCCCCTGCTATTTAAAAGAAAATACAATAGCACTGGGCCTCTTCAGATCAAGCATTTATTTTAAAAAGCTTGTTCATTTTGTTAAATTGTCTAAAACAATAATAAAGTAGTCTTTAAAAAATAAGTCTAATAATTTGAAAATTCTATAGGCATTTATAGTTATTGATTTACCTCCTTGCAGCAAACAACAAACAGCCAGTTTCAGAACAGTCTGATTAGCACAAGAAAATAAAATTTTGCTTTTGCTTCTCCCTCCCAGCAATTTGCCTCCCTGCAGCTTTAGTTTCATTTCATTTTAGCATATGGACTTGCTTGCAGCTTCAATCAATCAACTGAGGGTTGGAAGGCAGATAATCAGTAGCTTTTTCTAATCAGGTTGTGTGGCTGCTTGCTGCAAGAAGGTAAATTGCTGGGAGGCAGAGACCAAAGGGTGGGGTTGGCTGGGTGGGGTTACATTGGACGTATAAAACATACTACCCCAGTTTTCACCCTCTTTTGGGGGGTAAAAGGGTGAGTCTAATACTCTGAAAAATACAGTATTTAAAAAGAAAATTATATGATCTTTGAGCAGAAGAAATGATGTTAATACTGTGAATGGCAAATAATTTTGAAAATCTGCTATGATCATAATTACCAATCATAGGTACTGAGGTAATTAACCATAGACAGCTAGGTAGGAATACAATAAGAACTTGCTTTTCTGTGGTTATTACAGCAACATTTCAGTTTTGCTAGAAATATTTCTTATTTGGATGGATAATTCTACCTTTATTTCATATATTACAATACTACTAAATTAGGGAAATAAATTCTCACATGAAAATGAAATAGTATCTGGTTTCTGTGTATATTCTGTACTATTCCTTCCTATCATGGAAACATTCCTCACTGATCTCTAAGCCATTTGACACTTTATTTTGTAATGTTAGGTATCTCATTTAGTTGCTCAGAAAGAAAATGTAGAAATAGTTGCTTAACCACATTTTCATTGATTATTCATACATGCAAGATACGTGCAAGATAAACCACAGGTTAACCACAGGGGTGGGTTCAAATTGTTTTTACCACCACTCTGTGGTCATGGCTTATTTTGTGAGCATGGCTTGATGGTCCTGTGACATGGGCATTCCTTCGTGGTCATGTGACTGGGGGGGAGTAGTTTGGCAGTCACGTGATTAGGTGGGAGTGGCTTTGAGTTTATGTGACAGACTGGGAGGTTGCTGGGTGTGCATGTGACTAGGTGGACATGACTAACTTGATGTCACTCATGTCAAGGGTTAGGATTAGGGTGCCTGGCCTCTGTTCACCTTAAAGGCCTCAATGAAATACAATTTCCCTGTCTATTTACTACTACTGAACACTCAAAATATACTATTTAATTCTATGTAAAGTATATATATATTTATTTATTTATTTCTTAGATTTGTATGCCGCCCCTCTCCGTAGACTCGGGGCGGCTAACAGCATGTAACAAATCTAATGTTTAAAATAATTTTAAAAAACCTTATTAAAACCAAACATACTGTATATGCCATATATGTACATACATATTACACACAGGCACACAAAAAGATACATTATCTAACATACAGTATATACTGTATGTTAGTATATACTGTATGTGTATGTACACACACACACTCACACACACAGAGCTCTTCTAAAACTACACATTCTCCTCACTTATTGCATTTGGAAAAACACACCCAGAGTCCACTTTCTGCTACACATTTAACCATAACTCCTGTACATTAGAACATTACACATGCCTTCAGATGTTTTTCCCTAGTTTGCACATGACTGTTAGAGCAAGGAAATGTAATGGATTGAGTAAAACGTGGTGAAACTCACTTAACAATGCTCTTGCTTAGCAACCAACATTTTGGGCTCAATTGTGATCATAATTGTGCCTTAGTCTGCATGGCAACCTTAGTAAACTCCTTCTCCTTTCTGGCAATTTTCCTGTTAGAGGCACCAAAATAATCCAGACAATTTAAATTTTCCTGCTACAGCACGGGGTAGGACTAGATGACCTCTGAAATATCTTCCAGCCCTAAACTGCTGTGCTGTTTCAAAGTGTCTTCTGAAGCCACATCTAGTGGCAGGGTTTATAATAATAATAACAGAGTTGGGAGGGACCTTGGAGGTCTTCTAGTTCAACCCTCTGCTCAGGCAGGAAACTCTACATCACTTCAGACAAATGACTATCCAATATCTTCTTAAAAACTTCCAGTGTTGGAGCATTCATAACTTCTGGAGGCAAGCTGTTTCACTAATTGTTCTTACTCTCAGGAAATTTCTCCTTAATTCTAGGTTGCTTCTTTCTTTCATTAGTTTCCACCCATTGCTTCTTACCCTACCCTCAGGTGCTTTGAAAATAGTTTGCCTCCCTCTTCTTTGCGGCAACCCCTGAGATAACATTCAAAAAAACATTTTAAAAAAGCCAAAAACAAGATGGAAACCGCACATACAGAGCCAGAAATTCAGCTTCTGCACATGCTCAGGGTTTTTTTTTTTAACCGAAGCAAATTTAAAAAAAACATAGTGGTCCACCAACCAATTGGGTTTGGGGACATCATCAGGGGTTGCCACTGGTTCTATAGAACCAGTCTGAACAGGTGGGAACCCACCCCTGGAGCAACACACTATTATCTAATAAAATATATATTCTGTTTTACAATATTGTTCTTTTAAATGTAAAATTACGATTTTCAGAAATAATTTAAAAAATTAAGTTTATTTAGTTGGCCAGCAAATCCATGGGCAAGAGGATATAATAATTTCCATTCCAGATTACAAATTATTTCAACACCCTCTTAGCTTTACCAGAACTGCAATGTATCATAGCCTCTGTCTCTATCTTATACATGTACAAGTCCTAATTATTTTTCTTTACCACCCCAATATGTGATATTAAGTTTGTTTCTGTGCATTGTTCAATTATTTGCCTTCTGTTAAAATATGAGACCAAGGAACTGGAGTTTTCTTTTATATTAGAGACAGCCAAATAGTGGCAATAAAGAGAGCACTAATATTATAGAAAGATATAAGAATATAAGAACATATCTTAAATCAAGGTGGCTGTGTTCCAGACTTCATTTAATTCCAGAATAACAGAGGTGGAAGAGCCTTCTAGTCCAACCCCTGCTCAGGCAGGAAACAGTATACCATTTCAGGCAAACAATTGTCCAACCTTTTCTTAAAACCTTCCAATTGTCCAATCTCTTCCCTTCGGAGCTAAACTCCAATCCCACCCAAAGTTAGTCTGGCCTGGCCTTCGGGACATCAAATTGTGATCTTCTAGTTTGTTTGACTTTGGAAGCTACACGCAAAGTCTCACCATCATCCTTCTTCAAAGAGGGGGAATGAAGGCAGGAGGCCGAAGATGTACAATTTGTCAGACTCAGTCCTCATTGGTTGAAGGGATGGTGTCATCTTTAGCCCCACCCTACGAGAAGAGGCGTATCAGGTAAGGCCAACGCCCCTTTTCTCATATATGCATTTTGTATGAATATCAAACTAAGAGTGAGGTGCAATATAGCAATATATTTCATCTCTCAGATACAGTGCCGATTACCAATGGAATTAACCAAGGTTCATCCTTTCATCATTATTATTCTATTATTATCTCAGTGCAATTGTGGGGATTTAAATAAGGAACACTATGCTTTGAAACTGACAAACAATGCCTATGTATACTAATTTACAGTATGCAGATAACATCATAATGCTATCAAAGATAGATTAAAAAACAAGAGAGCACTATCCCACTTTTCCAAGGAGCTGTTACTGTAATTAATGAGAAAACTAATCTCACACAGTTTGCAAGGAGTTATTTTAAAAAACTG
Source organism: Erythrolamprus reginae (assembly GCF_031021105.1). Taxonomy (NCBI): domain Eukaryota; kingdom Metazoa; phylum Chordata; class Lepidosauria; order Squamata; family Dipsadidae; genus Erythrolamprus; species Erythrolamprus reginae. The sequence goes on along the minus strand of NC_091950.1, from coordinate 328,492,039 downwards.
ACCTGGATGAGAAGCCCATGGAAAAGGTAGCTTGATTCGTATTTGGAATAATAATAATAATAATAATAATAATAATAATAATAATAATAATAATAATAATAATAATATAAAAAACGAGCTGCAACGACTCTGGCGTAAGCCAGTGAAAGTGGTCCCAGTGGTACTTGGCATGCTGGGCGCAGTGCCAAAGGATCTCAGCGGACATTTGAAAACCATCGGAATTGACAAAGTCTCCATCTGTCAATTGCAAAAGGCCGCTTTACTGGGATCGGCAAACATAATTCGCCACTACATCACGCAGTCCTAAGTGCTTGGGAAGCACCCGACTGGTGATGAAATACGAAATCCAGCATAGTGATCTCGTTTGCTGTGTTGTACTGATAATAATAATAATAATAATAATAATAATAATAATAATAATAATATTACTATTATTATTATTATTATTATTATTATTATTATTATTATTATTATGAATTAGATTTGTATGCCACCCCTCTCCGAAGCTCTCATGGCACAAGGGTTAAAATGCAGCATTGCAGGCTAACTCACTGCTCACTCCAGGAGTTTGATTCTGACTGGCTCAAGGATGACTCAGCCTTCCATCTTTCTGAGGCCAGCTTATTGGGAGCAATATGCTGATTCTGTACTGCTTAGGGAGGGCTGTAATGAACTACAAAGCCGTATATAAGTCTAAGTGCTATTGCTATTGCTATGATGTAATATGCCAGGAATGTTTGTTTTCATTATTGTGTACAGTGGTACCTCAAGATACGAACCCCTCGTCTTACGAACAACCCGTGATACGAACCCGGGGTTCAGAAAATTTTGGCCTCTTCTTACGAACGTTTTTCGTCTTACGAACGCCAAACCCGAACTTCCGGGTTCGGCATTCCGGAGGCTGCTGGGAAGCCCCGCAGCCCGGCTGTCACCTTTTAAAACAGCCGGGGGGCTTCCCAGCAGCCTCCCGAAGCTGAACCCGGAAGTTCGGGTTTGGCGTTCGGGAGGCTGCTGGGAAGCCACCCGGCTGTTTTAAAAGGTGACAGCCGGGCTGCGGGGCTTCTCGGCGGCGGCGGCAGCAGGTTGGTAAGACGGAAAACGTTCAGGAGGCCGCTTTGGGTTTTTGGCTGGGAGGGAAGGCAGGAGGTCCGGCGCTGGGGAAGGGAGTCAGGAAGGTCCTCCTGCTCCCCCCTCAGTGAAAAACACAAAGACGGTCTGCTGCCGCATGACAGGCAGGGCGGAGCAGCATGGAGCAGACCGCCTTTGTATTTTTGGCTTGGGGGGGGGAAGCAGGAGGCGCAGGATCGGGCGGGCGGCGGGCGAGGCGTGACCGAACGGGCCCGGCTCAGGCTAGGACGGGGCGGGCAGCGGCTGGGCGCGGCGGCGAGGGTGCGTCCGACTGCTTGGCTTCCCTCGCCGCCGCAGGCAACGTGCGTTGCGAACTTTCGGGCCGGCCAGGCTCAGTGGATCAAGCCGTGCCTCCTGGGCTTTCCGTCACTGAGCCGGCGAGGCTCAGTGATGGGAGGCGCGGCTTGATCCACTCAGCGGCCCGGAAAATTGCAGCTCGTGTTGCCTGCGGCGGCGAGTGAGGCCAAACCGAGAGCAGCATCACCGCGGCTCCTGGCTCGGTTTTCCCCGCAGCCGCAGGCAACACGGGCTGTGATTTTCCGGGCCGGCGAGGCTGTGACAGGAGGCGCGGCTTGATCAGGGAGGCGCGGCTTGATCCGCTGAGCGGCCCGGAAAATCGCAGCCCGTGTTGCCTGCGGCGGGGAGGGAGGCCAAGCCGAGAGCAGCATCACCGCGGCTCCTGGCTTGGTTTCCCTCGCAGCCGCAGGCAACACGGGCTGTGATTTTCCGGGCCGGCGAGGCTGTGACAGGAGGCGCGGCTTGATCCGCTGAGTGGCCCGGAAAATTGCAGCCCGTGTTGCCTGCGGCGGGGAGGGAGGCCAAGCCGAGAGCAGCATCACCGCGGCTCCTGGCTCGGTTTCCCTCGCAGCCGCAGGCAACACGGGCTCCGATTTTCCGGGCCGGCGAGGCTGTGACGGGAGGCGCGGCTTGATCCGCTGAGCGGCCCGGAAAATCGCAGCCCGTGTTGCCTGCGGCGGGGAGGCCAAGCCGAGAGCAGCATCACTGCGGCTCCTGGCTCGGTTTCCCTCGCAGCCGCAGGCAACACGGGCTGCGATTTTCCGGGCCGGCGAGGCTGTGACAGGAGGCGCGGCTTGATCCGGAAGGCGCGGCTTGATCTGCTGAGCAGCCCGGAAAATCGCAGCCCATGTTGCCTGCGGCGGGGAGGGAGGCCAAGCCGAGAGCAGCATCACCGCAGCTCCTGGCTCGGTTTCCCTCGATGCCGCAGGCAACACGGGCTGCGATTTTCCGGGGCGGCGAGGCTCAGTGATGGGAGGCGCGGCTTGATCCACTCAGTGGATCAAGCCGCGCCTCCCGGGCCTTCCGTCACTGAGCCTGGCCGGCCTGGAAAATCGCAGCCCGTTTTGCCTGCGGCGGCGAGGGAGGCCAAGCCGAGAGCAGCATCACCGCGGCTCCTGGCTCGATTTACCTCGCAGCCGCAGGCAACACGGGCTGCGATTTTCCGGGCTGGCGAGGCTCAGTGACAGGAGGCGCGGCTTGATCCGCTGAGCCTGGCCGGCCCGGAAAATCACAGCCCGTGTTGCCTGCGGCGGCGAGGGAGGCCAAGCCGAGAGCAGCATCACCGCGGCTCCTGGCTCGGTTTCCCTCGACGCCGCAGGCAACACGGGTTGCGATTTTCCGGGCCGGCGAGGCTCAGTGACGGAAGGCCCGGGAGGTGCGGCTTGATCCAGGAGGCGCGGCTTGATCTGCTAAGCCTAGCCACCTTCCCCAAGGAGCCTCCCAACCGCAGAGGAGGCAGGGAGAACTTTGCACCACTTCGGAGCCCAGCGCAGCGCATCGTTGGGAAAACCTTCAAGGAGATAGTGGCAGCAGGAAAGAAACGGGCTCCGAAGCGGCGCAAAGTTATCCTGCCTCTCCACCTCCTACCCCTGCGGCCGCCTTCCCAAAGGAGCCTTCTGGCTGCCCAGGGGGCGGGGTTAGCTTTGTGCCGGGGGAGCGGGGGCTGCCACCCGAGCGCTCTTGCCCAGCGGGAGGCGAAGCACTGGGGTGGGGGGGGGGCTGTCGGGACACCTCCTACCCCAGCACTTTGAATCCCGCCAGCCAAGAGGACTCGGGCAGAAGCTTCTGCCAGACACAGGCGATGAGGGGGAAGCTTCTGCCCGAGTGCTCTTGGCCGGCGGGATTCAAAGTGCTGGGATGGGGGTGTCACGACAGTCCCCATCCCAGCACTTTGAATCCAGCAGCTTCTGATGAAGACGGGCGGTGGGCGGGGCGAGCTGCCACAGCCCCTGGCTTCCGCGCCGCCCGTCTTCATCAGAAGCTGCTGGATTCAAAGTGCTGGGATGGGGACTGTCGGGACACCCCCATCCCAGCACTTTGAATCCTGCCGCTTCTGATGAAGACGGGCGGTGGGCGGGGCGAGCTGCCACAGCCCCTGGCTTCCGTGCCGCCCGTCTTCATCAGAAGCTGCTGGATTCAAAGTGCTGGGATGGGGACTGTCGGGAAACCCCCATCCCAGCACTTTGAATCCAGCAGCTTCTGATGAAGACGGGCGGTGGGCGGGGCGAGCTGCCACAGCCCCTGGCTTCCGTGCCGCCCGTCTTCATCAGAAGCTGCTGGATTCAAAGTGCTGGGATGGGGACTGTCGGGACACCCCCATCCCAGCACTTTGAATCCTGCCGCTTCTGATGAAGACGGGCGGTGGGCGGGGCAAGCTGCCACAGCCCCTGGCTTCCGTGCCGCCCGTCTTCATCAGAAGCTGCTGGATTCAAAGTGCTGGGATGGGGACTGTCGGGACACCCCCATCCCAGCACTTTGAATCCTGCCGCTTCTGCTGGATACGGGCGGTGGGCGGGGCGAGCTGCCACAGCCCCTGGCTTCCGCGCCGCCCGTCTTCATCAGAAGCTGCTGGATTCAAAGTGCTGGGATGGGGACTGTCGGGACACCCCCATCCCAGCACTTTGAATCCTGCCGCTTCTGCTGGATACGGGCGGTGGGCGGGGCGAGCTGCCACAGCCCCTGGCTTCCGCGCCGCCCGTCTTCATCAGAAGCGGCGGGATTCAAAGTGCTGGGGTGGGGGCCTGTCGGGACAAGCCGCGCACAAAGGCCGAGGCAAGGCTGAGCAGGCTGCGAGCGCTCTGCCAGGCGGCCAAGAAGCATTCAGGGCGAAGTGACTTCGCCCTGAATGCTTCTTGGCCGCCTGGCAGAGCGCTCGCAGCCAGCGGGCGGCGGCGGGGGGGGGGGAAACCTCGCGGGGAAGCCGGGCAAGAGCGATCTTCTGCCGGCCATGGGCGAGCGGCGGGAAGTCGCCAATGGCCGGCAGAAGATCGCTCTTGCTGACCTGATGCCTCGCGGTGAAGCCGGGCAAGAGCGATCTTCTGCCGGCCATGGGCGACTCCCCGCCGCTCGCCCATGGCGGGCAGAAGATCGCTCTTGCCCGGCTTCCCCGCGAGGCAGCAGGTCAGCATCCTGGGCGGGCGAGCGGCGGGGAAGCCGGCGGCTGTGGCAGCTGCTGCCCCCCCACCTCCCCGGCTGTTTTAAAAGGTGACAGCCGGGCGGCAGCGGTTTTTTGGGGTTTTTTTTTTTGTTGTTGCACGGATTAATAGACTTTACATTGTTTCCTATGGGAAACAATGTTTCGTCTTACGAACCTTTCGTCTTACGAACCTCCTCCTTGCACCAATTAAGTTCGTATCATGAGGTATTACTGTATATGTATCCTCGGTTGCGTGTTGACTGAGTAATTTTATGAATTGATTGAATAAGGTAAACTGCCTGTCCTATTCAGAGGATCTCTACAACATTTTTTTCCTTTTTCTAGAGACACAGAGCACAATTCAGCTGCTCTACGACCATCTAAAATCAAACTGTTGCTCTACTCCTGTACAGGGTTCAATTAAATCTAAGTATCATTAATGCTAAACCAGAAAGAGTGCAAACTAATGAAAGTTTATGAAAACCGTTTAAGATGTGTTTTTGTTGTAGTCCTGTGATAGAGTTGCTAAAGGCTGAAATAAGACCATGGGTAAGTCTTTTTCAATACTGGCTAAACATTCAATCTCTTATCTTGCTAGGCAAGCTGTTTCTCCAGAAATGACAAATTGGAAGCAGACTTCAGAAATTGGCAGAATTTGTCCAAATTTCAGTGTTGCCGAAACTTGGACAAAACCTGATTGCTATGTACACTATTACTTACTTAAAGAATCCTTAAGACAGAATTGCAAACTGAATATAGCAAAATGCCAGCTGATGTAAAACTCAAGGCAAATTAAAATTTGTTTCAACCAGCTGTATAAATGGATCAGCATATAGTTAATATATTCCATAGGGCCTTTAACATTACTGCACTTTGACATCTTGCAATCAGAGCATTGGAGGGCAAGTTTTAAGAAAACCCTTTATGCAGAAAATATTTGCCCTCTATGTCTGGGAGCAATGAATCATTGACCCTTGTTTTACTCTTTTGTGGTTTCTATAGAGATCCTGGTAATGAGTTACTAATACCCCTCATTAGGCCAGCCCCATACAAACAGATAGATTTTATGTGAAATGCCTTTGGGGAGGCAAAAGCAACTACAGTGGCACCTCTACCTAAGAACGCCTCTACTTAAGAACTTTTCTAGATAAGAACCGGGTGTTCAAGATTTTTTTGCCTCTTCTTAAGAACCATTTTCTACTTAAGAACCCGAGCCCGGAAAAATTTCCCAGGAAATTTGAGAGTGGCATGAAGGCCCGGCCAGTTTCCTGCCATTCCCCCTTTAATCCCGGACATCTTGGGTTTTTCTGGGCTGCCAGAGGAACCTTTTGGTGGCACTTAAGGAGGCTTTGGCAGTCCAGAGTGAACGAAGCAATTTCCTTTCTCTGAGCACTTGGAGAGGGAATAAACCACTTCGCTGTGGTGACTCCCTCGCGCTGCCTCCCATAGGCCTGGCGCAAGGTTGCCTCATGGAGCATCTGGGCGCAGAAAGGCAAAAGGGGGCTTTTCGCCCCGGCCGGATCAACTCGGCTTCAGCCAAACCGAGGAGTCACCACAGTGAAGGAAAGGTGCCGGCTACAAAGTGAGCGAGTGAGAGGAGAGGGGAGCCCTTCAGCATGGGAAGGAAGAGGAAGCAGGTAGCAGCAGTAGCTGCAGTCACCTTTCAGTCAAAGGAAGGGGAGGTTCCCCCCTGTTGCCCGCCTGGGTTTCTCTCTCTGGCACAGTGTATGGGAGGCAGCCTTGCACCAGATGTATGGGAAGCGCGTGCTCCTCCTCACCGCCTCAGAGTCCTTTTTTTTTAAGCCTTAAAGTATTGGATTGTTTTTATTACCCTCAACTCACCTTCTTCCTTTGGCAGCGACTGTCCTCCTCCTCTTCTTCCTCCTCCTCCTCCCACCCAAATTCCGAGCTTTTATTTCTCTCCTAATGGGTTTACACACATTATTTGCTTTTGCATTGATTCCTATGGGAAAAATTGCTTCTACTTACAAACTTTTCTACTTAAGAACCTGGCCACAGAACGAATTAAGTTCTTAAGTAGAGGTACCACTGTATTAACAAACCATATATATAGTTAGCTAAAAGGGCAGCTGCTGAGAGTCATTCAAACCATAAGAGTTAAAGTTCCTGAACCTCCAGCAGAAGAGAGTGATTCAGTAAACTTTCACCAAATTTGCATTTGTAGCTCTTAGAACTAACATCCAAATATTTTATAGCTGTTATTTCATTTTATTATTTTTTACAATTGTCATATACTTGATGAAGTGCAGTAAAGCTGTTTGTTTTGTTCATTTATTCGTTCATTCATTCATTCATCTGTTTAATCATTCATTCACCTTCTATTATAGAAAAGATAGTTATATCCCATTTAGCCTATTTACCTATTACCAATGGCATATATACTACAAGATGAGAAATATAAATTATTATTGTCTTGAATTAAAAATGAGAAAGATGGTAAAATGATCATTTGTATAATTACTAGTAAACTCAAATTATAGTTTGATAGCTGCACATTTTATAGTTCTAATTAATTGGGGAAAAGTTAGTTATTACTTATGACATTTGGCATTTCTGATTCTGCACAGCCTCTGTGCAATCATCACTGAAAAATGATATTGTATTCTGAATTATGTTTCAAAAAAATTGTGTTACATAAATATATGAATGGCAGTTTTGTCATCAAAGTAGTAACAAATCCTGTACATGAGTAAAAATATATATACAGTGGTACCTCAAGATACGAACCCCTCGTGTTACGAACAACTCGTGATACGAACCCGGGGTTCAGAAAAATTTTGCCTCTTCTTACGAACTTTTTTCGAGTTACGAACCGGCGTTCGGAGACTGCTGGGAAGCCGCACGCCTGTTTTAAAAGGTAACAGCCGGGCGGCGGGGCTTCCCAGAAGCCTCCCGAACGCCGGTTCGTAACTCGAACAAAGTTCGTAAGAAGAGGCAAAATTTTGCTGAACCCCGGGTTCGGTTTGGGAGGTTGCTGGGAAGCCCCCCAGGCCGGCTGCGACCTTTTAAAACACCCGCGCCACTTCGCAGCTGTCTCCCGAAGCCGAACGCAGAAGTTCGGCTTTAGCGTTCGGCTTCAGGAGACAGCTGCGAAGCGGCGCGGATGTTTTAAAAGGTCGCAGCCGGCCTGGGGGGCTTGCCAGCACCCCCCGAACCCCGAACTTTTGCCGAACTTCCGGGTTCGGGGTTGGGGGGGTGCTGGCAAGCCCCCCAGGCCGGCTGCGACCTTTTAAAACACCCGTGCCGCTTCGCAGCTGTCTCCCGAAGCTGAACGCGGAAGTTCGGCTTTAGCGTTCGGCTTCAGGAGACAGCTGGGAAGCGGCGCGGGTGTTTTAAAAGGTCGCAGCCGGCCTGGGGGGCTTGCCAGCACCCCCCCGAACCCCGAACTTTTGCCAAACTTCCGGGTTCGGGGTTCGGGGGGGTGCTGGCAAGCCCCCCAGGCTGGCTGCGACCTTTTAAAAGAGCCGCGCCGCTTCCCATCTGTCTCCTGAAGCCAAACGCTAAAGCCGAACTTCCGCGTTCGGCTTCAGGAGGCAGCTGCGAAGTGGCGCGGGTGTTTTAAATGGTCGCAGCCGGCCTGGGGGGCTTGCCAGCACCCCCCAAACCCCGAACCCGGGTTCGGGGGGTGCTGGGAAGCCCCCCAGGCCGGCTGTCACCTTTTAAAACAGCCGCGCGGCTTCCCAGCAGTCGCCGAAAGACGTTTTTTGCGGGGGGTTTTTTGGTTGCACGGATTAATTGACTTTACATTGTTTCCTATGGGAAACAATGTTTTGTCTTACGAACCTTTCGTCTTACGAACCTCCTCCTTGCACCAATTAAGTTCGTATCATGAGGTATTACTGTATTTGCATATAGGAGAGGTTAGCTTCCCTTTCAAATGGCAGGTCCTTGTCATCATGTTCAAAGCTACCATAATTAGGAAATCTTGCCTTTTAGTTCTGGTACCAGAAGGATTGTGTGAAAGGCTATACCAGAAAAGAGTTCTGAAAAAGCCTTCTGCGTTTCTAGCTTGAATTTCCAGACAAATCATAGGATAATAATAATAATAATAATAATAATAATAATAATAATAATAATAATAATGTATTAGATTTGTATGCCGCCCCTCTCCGAAGACTCGGGGCGGCTCACAACACGATAAAAACAGTATTATACAGGCACAAATCTAATATTTAAAAAAAACCTAAAAAACCTATCATAATTAAAAACCAAACAGCACATACATACCAAACATAAATTAGGATTAGGATATCGATGTAGTAATATAATCAATAGTGGGTTCCTTCTGGTTCAGCCTAGTTCATATGTTACAGTGATTAAATTGTTTTCTGTACTCGGAGGGAAATGTCCAAAATCAAAATAAAGCATTCACAGCTTCTGGAGGCAAGCTGTTCCACAGATTAATTGTTCTAACGGTCAGGAAATTTCTCCTTAGTTCTAAGTTGCTTCTCTTCTTGTTTAGTTTCCACCCACTGCTTCTTATTCTACCCTCATGTGAACGCACTCCCTTGTAAAACAAATCTGCAAACTGACTGACGCTATGGATATATCCCAATATACAATTTTTCCTCATATATGGAATCATATTGACCCAAACCCAACTCTGCCTAAATAAAAAAAAACCTCTGTGGCTGTACTGCTTTAGTAATTCATTATGACAGTCAAGTTACAACTAAGTAGGTATTACACAAATATGTAAATCACTCTACTCATTTAATGTTACCCTTTGTTCAGGAAGTTTAAGGCAGCATGAGTTCCCCACCCCTCTGCATTTTATTCACCAAGACTGGAAAGTCAGTTTAAAAGAGAAAGTGGCAGTTTAATGGTTAAAAACCAATACAGTAATTTCAATTTGATTCTCCTGCAACATCCCAACCAATCATTTGCTCATCATGGTTTTGAATAAATAGCAGAAAAACTAAATGTTCAGACAATAATTACAGTAAGTAGTTACAAGAAACTCTAAATAGAAATACTTTTTTCTCCTTAGGAGAACAGCTGAATCATGGTGAGTGGGTGTCTAAAAGATAATACTGGAACAACCTGCTACTGCTAAGAGATATGTATTTGTCTCTTGGCTTTTAGTTATTTCTGCCTGTTTTTTATGGGATCCCACCCCATAATTTGGTCCCAGGTCTCTTAGTCAATTGATTTTTAAGGGAGACTAGTCTACCATAACCACTCCTCCCCACCACTTTTAAAAAAGGAATAAGCCACTGCTTAATCCAGAAAGTACAAAGCTTTGACCCTCCCTGCCTGACTTGATGTGTAAAACCAAAAGGACCCAAATTTTGTATTGCAGTGGAAGTTCAGCTAAATATTGATTTCCTCTTTACTTCTTTTTAGAAAGCTTCCAGTTTCCACATTCAACCCTTACAGTTAAATCCCTTTAACTGCAGTTCTTCAAAACTGATTCAACAATTGCATCTCAACTGCACAATAATCTAGATGACCATTCAATGGCTGTCAAGTGATTAAAAAGATCAAGCACAAGAACTCTCAAACTCTTTGCTGACAGCTAGGGATCATTAAGATGAACAATCATCTGGTGGAGCCACAGTTCCCAAGGTTTTTCTTAAAAGTTCATTGTGGAAGTAGAAGGAAAGAAATCCAGTGCATTAAGAGTTTTGTGCATGTCAGTTAAAGGACCGTTTTCATAAGCTGAATGATATTGGACAAGGCTGGAATTTCACCCAAGAAAACTATCAGACATGGCTCTTTGTATGTTGCACATTTACATCAGCTCAATGCAGACCTCTTCCAGTTGCATAAGAGGCTACATCATACAACTAGCAAGATATCCTGTGCTATACGAATTCCTGCTATCTTTGGGATAGGATGAAAGGATAACAAAGCAACAGTGGGATGTGGCTTTTGATTGTGCCTATGCTGTTATTAGTCATCAGCTAACCTAAAGATAAAAACATGGATGGAATTACAGGAACCTTTTAACATTCACGTGTCCTCTTGATACCATGTGGTTTTTGGAATTTGACAAAAAAAATCTTCTGCTATATAAAGTAAACGCAAGCAGCAAAATAGGGACTGGAAATAATAAAATACTTATTACACTTCTGGGCTTTTCCCTCCTCTTCCCTTCTAAATCTTTACCACTAAAATCCCCAAGTTAGTAATATTTGATCATGTCACCTTTTCAAAAATAGCTATAGTTAAACTTAAATCTGTTTTAAGTTAGCCTATAAGTCATTTTGTAATTGGTGGACTTTGGCCCATCAATTCTGCTTTGTGATTTCTTTCCTATGTCTATTAATTCAAATGAAATGTATTATTGTCTTAAGCATATAATATTGAGGAAAGTCAAAACACAAATCTCATGTAAAAATAATACCAAGATTCTTATATAAAGTCTACATTTATGTATAAATGTCAGTAATAATATTCTATATATATAAGATTAGAAAATGTCATGCTAAAAGTCATTGGCCAGTACCTCTGAGTGAAATAGATCCCTTAAATTTTGATGCAACCTTTCTTAGTACATTTGCAGGGTGCCAAATTGTTTAATAATATAAATTATAGATCATCATTATTGTCATGTCTAAGAACATTCATTTTTATTTTAATTACCTAAATTATGGTAACTTAAATCATTGTTTTTCAACATGAGCTACTCAAACATTCTACGAATGGATTATTGTTTCTTTTCCTTTTTGCTTTTCATTCTCTTCTTCTTTTTTACTATTCCCAATATACGATGTATCTTCAGGCTATCTTTGTCCGGTTTGAAGAGAAATCTTATTCCAGGCAACAAATAATATGCACAAAGAGAGAAATTCATTCTTTGATAACAAAAATAATTAAATAGAAAGAGCAGGTTAAAGATCAGCATTCATTTTTCAAATTAAATTTAAAAGCCTGCTCTAGTTACCTCAAAGATTGGCAAGTTTTACAAATAACATCACTGAGCCTTTTGGAGAGAAACACGGCTGCATTTGAATGAAGTCATTAGGCAATACATTTATTTTGAAGCCAATTAACCTTTTGTCAGAGATGTCAGAGCCATAATGGTTTCAGCAGTGGAGGTCAGTCTCTAACAGGGGCATGTATGACAGCGATTACGCTGTCTGACATATGCTGCAGCCTGGGAGTGAAGCCCTGGAATGAGAATCTGCCTTCATTAGTATTCTGCTCTGCATTTCAAAGGAGCAGGCAATCTTGACCTATCCATTTAGGTAATTAAAGCTTCCATTTGGAACTGTCCTGCAGGAAGGTGAAATTGTGTGTGTGTGTGGGGGGGAGAGATAAATGGCTGCTGCTGCTCACTGTATCCAACCACTTCCATCACTTGATGGACTGCCTGGAATAGGCTGGGTTGCCAGGTCCTCATAAAAATAGAGATGAATTGAGCAGGAGACAGTTCTCTAAGGCAAAGCAATTCTGTCAACTTCCTTTTTGCAGCATATAATTTAATTGTTCGCCAAGGTAGATGGCTGACTCAGGAGGCAGGTCTCTGACTTGTTTCCCCGTACATCTTCTATTTGCTAAGAAATTACTTCACTTTATTTACTTATAAGCCAACCGTTTGGGCAATGACATTTGTCACTTCAATAAGTGCAGCTGCCTGTCACAGCTGTGCCCTGACCTACCTTCCAGGCTATTTTGTTTCCTCTGGTATCATGCTCAAGGGCAATTGGGAAGTCACCTCGTTCATAAAACTTGCGAAAGGCTGTGGGCTTTGTTGGTCTTTCTTTAAACGCTCCTGCAGCTGGAGGACCCTTCACCTAAAATGTTAAAGAAAAACCTTTATGCAAAAATTGGATCTCATTTCAGGAAATACATTTGTGTTCAGACCAGTGATTTAATTGAGACTATGACATCAGAGTGCTTCATATTTGAGTTTAAAGCACTGTTATCACTGTTCACCGTGGTATATTTATCATATTTAATACCTGGTGGAAATTGTCATGGCCATTATACAGTAGCTAGGAAAGATAAATAAAAGCAAGACATACACAGATTTAAATATATGGCTGGAATAAATCAAAACATTAGAAATAATGATGCAATTTCCCAAATTTATTTATAATGCTAGCTGGGGAATCCTGGGTGTTGGAAGTCCCTACATTTTAAAGTAACCATATTTGAAAATAATTCATTTATATTGAGTTAATATAGCCCAAACTCTTTAAATGGTTTAAATTGCTTCTTTCTGGGTTTCTCTTCACTGAATTTGCTAGCTATTTATAAGTTTTCAATTAACTTGCTGATTATGTGTATACTCTTTTCCATACCTTTCTCAGCTTCTCCACAATCACTCACAGGGACATTATGTTAAGGAAGTGATTTTAAATGTAGACAGTTTAAGATTTGTGGATATTTCATGTTCTATAGAAAAATGGAGCCTTATTGTCACTATGATTTTCCCTGTTGTAAAGGTAATTTACTTAAAATATGTATTATTTAACAGGGAAAATCTTTTTATAAATGGCATATATTAATATATTTCAGTTTGTTAAATATAGGATCAAAAGTATTTGCTTTCAACCCAACCATGTTCAATTTTGTCTAATTCTCTCATTGAAATGTCAAATTGAATTATGTGCAGTGTGTTACAGTTCAATGGAGGTGCTAGTAAATTTATCTGGTTTGAAGAATTCACACAAATAAGGATTTGTCCTTTATTAGTAACTAATCATAAGAAAAATAAGGTCCACATAATTATAATAAAATCAGCTTAAAACATTTATTTAGTATCATATACTATTAGTTTGCTTATAAGGGGATGTTATAATAGCAAAAGATACCGCTGGAGGACAAGAACAAACATACTAAGGTATAAATTATTTTTGGATGTCATTGCTATGGCTTTAACATTATGGTTTTATTAAGGAGAAAGAAAAAGAGAAGGGATTGGGAAAATCTGCTTTCCAGGGATTATTTTGCATCTAAAAATTCTATGGAAATATAGTGACTTAGGAATGCAATATGAATCAATTCATTTTGAGATAGAAATCAAAAATAAAGAATAAGACTGGAAAATTTTCATGTTGTCACCCAATTTCATGGGTTTTTATTGCTTGTTTATATGGAAGAACAGTATAAGGTTACACATTAGGATTACATCTATTGAAGAATTGCTTCAATATTTTGATTTTGGTTTAGAATCCATTGGCAAAAACAATGTTTGTGACCGGTATGGTCTTCTTCAGTTTAGTAGTCTCCAAATATAACTGCATCCAATGGACACCAAGTTTGGGAAAGATGAGTTTAATCTCTTGTTTTACTTGAATTAATTATTGCTGAACACAATGAGAACACATGAGAAAATATTATTTTACTGAAAGAGTAGTCGATCCTTTGAACAAACTTCCAGCAGATGTGGTTGGTAAATCCACAGTAACTGAATTTAAACATGCCTGGGATAAACATATATCCATCCTAAGATAAAATACAAAAAATAGTATAAGGCCAGACTAGATAGATCCTGAGGTCTTTTTCTGCCGCCAGTCTTCTATGTTTCTATGAAGTTTGCTTCTACATGGACAATTATATTATTGTATTATAACACTAAAACAAACTGCAGTTATAGTTCAAAATTACATTGATAACGACACCAGAAAACAGCCAAAAACTACACCAGTGCCAGAGTTTGACTTTCCTTCCTTTAATGGAATAATTTCCTCTTTTTTCATTTAATTTATTTAATACCTGACAAAGTCTAGAGGCAACTTAAATCTGTTTTATCACAGTTATTATTTGGTCATTCCCCATAACCCACTTGAAAATAATTATAGCTAAAACTACAAATTTCTGTGTATTCATTTTAGAGCTCACTGAATATATCAGTACTTACCATAAAATAAACATGCCTGGAAAGGGAAAGCATCTCCACAGAAATCAAGTTAGTCATAAGTATATTTCTTGTTTCATTAGGTAGGAAGCCCGAGCCTACGCATGTTAATGCAGTAATAATCCCACCAACATATTCATGCATAAGGATATAAGCATGTACACACTGATTAAGTTAACTGGACTTCAGACGAAAGTTGCAGAAATATATGATTAACTCAATGTGGTGGGGCTTGAGATTTTTAAATACCGGTCTTCCCAGCCACATGAGAAATTGTATTTATAATGCAAAAAAGGCTTTTAGAATAAATTTGCAAGCTAGTATAGCAATACAAAGCAAAAATAATATTTATGTGCGTCTATTCTTGGTGTCTGAGAAATTGTTTGGGATTATGGCTGACACTTCCAAGCATGTTTTGAAGCATAAGCAGAACAGTTTATAGTTAAGCTGCTCACTTCGCAGAAAGTCACAGCTAAGAAAAAGGAGCGTGACTTGATTCTTTTGTGAATCATCACAATGGGAAAATATAAATTATAATGCTATTCCATTTAATGCAAATTAGATCTATTGGAAATTAGTGTCTTTTCCAGAATCTCTGAAAATCTGAAACAAATGACAGAAGTGAAATGAATGCAAAGAACAAGCAGAAAGTCATTTAATTCTTATTACTACTGTACAATTAAATCTAATGGGTTGATTTTCAAATGTTACCTCAAATAAGCACATGAGCTGCTTTGTATGGATGATTAAGCTAGCTTTAGAAACAGAAGAGAAGGGGAAGAACTGGTATGAGACATACAAGACATGCAGGGGCAACAAAGAGTTTTAGACTAATATTTTTTTGTGCAAGAGTTTCACCAAATTTGAAAGATTTAGACTTGAACTGCTCTTACATACGGTAGCTACTATAGACCTTCCTGCTTTTTCGGACCAATCCAAGACCATTAAAATTTTCTTTAATATACTGATTGGTTAGTAGTATAAGAAAGTCTGCTATGTTTTCTTTTAGACATAAATTTCATACCTAATAAATTTCTTACCTAAAACTAACAAAATAGATACATGTCTGTGTAGTGATATCATCTACATTTGTAGATAATATCCCAGAACAGAAGGGAATGGAATTCTTTATTGGCCAAGTGTGATTGGACACAAAATGAATTTGTCTTTGGTGTATATACTCTCAGTGTACATAAAAGAAAAGATGTATTTGTCAAGAATCATGAGGTACATCACTTAATAATTGTCATAGGATACAAATAAGGAATCAGGAAATAATATTAATATAAACCGTAAGGATACAAGTAACAAATTATAATCATATAGTCATAAGTGGGAGGAGATGGGTGATAGGAACGTTTAAAAGACTAATAGTAATAGTAGTGCAGCCTAATGAATAGTTTGACAGTGGTGAGGGTGTGGATGCTGTCAAAGTCCCTGATGAAGACAATGTCTTCAATGGGGCTAAGAGCAACCCAGCCATGTGGGATCACTCACGAACGCGAATCCTAGAAAGAAGACTTGGACACATTCTCTCTCTGGGTGAAGTGACACAGTATGGAGCCATGTACTCCTTTTTATTTGGGAGCATGAACAAATGGGGATAATTACACGTACATGTCAAGTGATACACAAACATCCAATAACATAACTTCAAACATGACATATTTTTGAGTTCTTCCTTTCCCACAGATATCACAAAACAATTTCCTAGAAACACTTCTTCAGAGGAGATGTTTCTCACACCTAATTTCTCTGAAGCCTTCTGCCTTATCACAACTAATCTCTTTAATCACCCTCTCCTCTTGTGTATGCTTCAGGCAATGCAAATCTCCCCCTTTGATCGTATAATGTCCTGTCTGGAGTGATGTAAACTTTGTTTATTAGTGAGATGTTTATTGAGCCCTTTTGTTTCCCTGTAGTAATTACCAGGAATACAGATTAAGCAGTTAGTGCCGTCCTATCCTGGCTTATAGAATCAGGGTAAGCAGAGTATTTTTATGCTAGAGGTCCAGATATAAATCCTATTCTAACATTTATGCCATACTGCAACATGAGAGAATTATTTATTTATCAGAGTGATAGTGTTTGGGGAAAAATGGTTCTTGCATCTAGTTGTCTTGGTGTGCACTTCTCCATAGCGTTGTTTTGAGGGTAGGAGTTGAAATAATTTATGTCCAGGATGCAAGAGGTCAGTAAATATTTTCAGAGCCCTCTTTTTGACTCCTGCAGTAAACAGGTCCTCAATGGAAGGCAGGTTGGCAGTAATTGTTTTTTTCTTGTAGTTATGATTATCCTCTGAACTCTGTGTCTGTCTTGTTGGGTTGCAGAACTGAGCCAGACAGTTATAGAGGTTTAGAAGACAGACTCAATAATGCCTCTGTAGAGCCATCAGTAGCTCCTTGGGCAGCTTGAGTTTCCTGAGTTGGCACATAAAGAACATAATTGTTGTGCTTTTTTGATGCCATTTTTGATGTTAGGTGACCATTTTAAGCCTTGAGTTATGATAGAACCTAGATATTTAAAAATCTCTACTGTTGATACTGTGTTGTCTAGTATTGTAAGAGGTAGTAGAATGGGAGAGTTTCTCCTAAAGTCTACCACCATTTCTACAGTTTTGAGTGTGTTCAGTTCCAGATTGTTCAGGTTGCACCATGAGGCTAATTGTTCAACCTCCCATTTCATCATTGTCTCAAATGACACCAATCATGGTTGTATCATCTGCAAACTTCAGTAGTTTAAAAACTGGATTGTTTAAAATGCAGTCATTGGTATATAAAGAGAAGTAAGGAGAACACAGGTATCTGATGTGATTTTGCCTAGCTTTACCTGCTGCTTTCTGTCTGTTAGGAAGATTGTGATCCACTTACAAGTGCTTTCAGGTACCGCTGGCTGATTCAGTTTAGTTAGAAGAATGTCCAGTATGATGGTATTGAATGCTGAATGAAAGTCTACAAAGAGGACCCTTCCGTACGCCTTTGGAGATCTTTGGAGGTCTTCAAGATATTGTAGGATGTAGTGCAGAGCCATATGAACAGCATCATCTGTAGATCTGTTTGCTCAATATGCAAATTGCAGCTGATCCATGATGGTTTTCAAGTGGGGCATCATTAGCCTTTCAAAGGTTTTAATAACTACAGGTGTTAGAGCATCTACACATAGGGAGTAATCCTAGTATCTTAAAAGCATTACAGCAAAAGAGGGAGATACTTTTATGAGCATTTCTGATGGAAATAAACAGCAAACCCTGTCTGATTTTTTTCAGAATAACGAGTGACTAATATTGTTTAAAAAGTAGAAAATAAAGCTAATATTAACAAAGGTAAAGCAACTCTCTTGCTGCAGCACCCTGACTTTCTCCAGCAGCTTCAGCGTATTTTCTTATTGAGTGAGTGCTTGGGGCTTCCCTCCCTTCTCAGATTAAATCCACATTGACACAGTCTTCATTCCATCATCAGTGAAGCAGCGGTATATCTATAAACCTGTTATGAGTATATCAGCAGCAGATGGCTACTGATAGCAAAATATTTTATGTGCTCAACATTTTGATGAGTGCATGGATAATTATAGATTTTGTATCAAATATTACTCTACCTAACATTTATTTTCAATGTAACTTCATTTCTATCTTTTCCCCTTGAATATTTCAAATAGTTTATGTCACCAGGAAAATGCTAAGCCCAGTGCTTGCAACAAAGAGAGCAATCAATCACATTTCAAAACTTAATACTGCCTATTGTTTCATAGCATTCTTTAAGCCCTGAAAAGACTGTTCAATCTGATGGTCTGATGTGTAAGTACTGAGCTTCTATCAAAGAACTGCCTGAGGCCAAATTTAACAAACCATTCAGACTATTCATATTTGTAGAAGTTTCTATTCATGAATCAACATTTCATTTGCCTTTGCTGGCTTTACTATTATAGTCAATTATTTTCTTTTTCTCCATCTGGAATCCTTTAATTGTGTAACAGTTAACTGTCTTTTCAAGATCAATCTCCTTTGATTAATTACACATAGAATAGAACAGCATGAAAGATTAATGTGCAGTTCATACAAAAATCAAACAAAAAGTGATGCATCTTTAGAAAGTATAATTTTATTAGTCATGTTTTTTTCAAAAAAGTTGTTTAGTAAAACTGCATTAAACCTAAAACATGAATCTAATCATTATTCACTCTGTACAATTGATTTATCCTAAAATTAATTTGTGCTAGACTGTAGGAATGTTATGATGCAAAGCATGCAAAACAAAATAAAAACAAGCAAAAACATTCATGTTATAAGAGGGGGGAAATAAGGGTGTTCTCACTGACTTGAGAAACACTAGATTTGTATCTGTCAACTCAAAACAAATCCAATGAATATAAATTTTCATGTACAGTATATAGTTGCCGGATTATAGCCTTGAGATAACCTGTTTTCTTTGATCCAATTAAAATGAAATATAATTGGTTATGTATAATTGTGATGATCCCAGAAATGGATAATACTCACCATACTTAAGTAATTAAGCAGCACACAGGTCATTCTATACCAAAAACGGTTACAGAAAATGAACTGTATGAAATTGATACCACGATTGATAATTGATTGATATTTGATGAAAATGATAGGTATTTGATAAAATTGATAGATAATTGATTGATGATTGAGGAAACTGATTCATAATTGATTGATTGATCACCAGCTTGTCCATTAATTACTTTGTTGTTTACTAATTATTAATCAGTTTGAATTAATTAATTGATAAATTATTAATTAATTAACAACCAGAGCCACATGCAGACCATTTAATACCATCTTAAAACTGTCTGATTGTATTGATTGTTACATACTTATTGGGCTGAACTTACTGTATTGGGTATCAAATACAAACTAATCAGCGTCCATGTCAGACAAAAGTTCCAAAAACCCACAAAAAATGACCCCAGCATATGCTATAAATGCAAAGTTGCCATCAACAAACATGATGCTTCCAAGAAATGCCACTTTTGCACCCAATCTGCCCATCACTCCTGCCTAAAAATAACCAAGCAGATAGCCAACTTTCTCCAAGAATCTCCTTCATTTGTATATATATGTCCATCCTGCTTACCAAAACCAGACAACCTAATTGCTATGTCTAACAGGATCTATACCTTAGAAACAACCACAAAGATCCAACAAACAACCATAGAAACCATTGAAACAAAATTAGAAGCACAACTACAGGCATGCCTGGAATCACAACTACTGGCATACCTAGAACCACATCTTTGGATGAAAAAAATCCAAGCACAGAAAAATGCAAACCCAACAAATAGTTAGCACCACCACTTCAAATACTACCTTAACATCAACTACAGGGACTTACCAACTCAATCACAATGCAATCCTATTTGGACTAGAAGAAAACAACGAGCCTGACATCAACATTGTCATCAGCAGCAGCCATCATACACAAACCAATAACCCCGAAGAAATCATTGAAAATTCCAGAGATGGCCCTGAGCACAAGAATAACGACAGTTCAATGGCCCAATTCTGCAGAGTGGTTTATAAAAATGAGTGCAGCAAATGGAAATTTATCTACACTATAAATTCCATTGCCAGAAACAATACCAACCACAGCAAACTTAGATCTATACCAGATCTATCTCTATTACAATGCATTCATTCCCATGAACTCTGTACGGAACTCAAAAGTGCACCAGCATGCCTACAATCCCTGTCCAATTGTTCCTTCTTATCAGTACCCATCTTATGTATATAAACAATGTTATAGCTATGTACCGTATTTTTTGGTGAATAAGACCCACCGGCGTATAAGACCCACCTAGATTTTAGAGGAGGAAAACAAGGGGAAAAGTATTCTGAACCAAACAACCAACCAACCAACCAAACAAACAAACAAACAAACATACAAACATACATACATACATACATACATACATACATACATACATACATACATATATATCTTACAAGTAATATTGTTGATACTGTTAATATTACATGGCTCTGAATGAAAATTGATACCATTTAATGACTGCCAAAAGAAATACTACTCTTCTTGCTTGTGAAACAAAACCAGGGACAGGTTTTAGCTGATTTAAGTTTGTAAAGCATGCACTCACACAAGCCTGTTGAACAGAACTAATCTTAGCAGCTCTTTGAAGAAAGAGTATACCATTTGGGGAAACCACAAGGAAACATCAGGAATAGGGTCTGATTCAAAGGTAACCGCTTTTTTCCATATTAGAAAGAATATAATAGATGAAGGCATAATATTTATATGTAGAATAAGGTAATAGAATATACTTCAGGAGAATATGCTCTAAAACTCATAAGAATATGTATGAAGTACTCCTCTGAAACTCACTGATGCATAGACAAATCATTTTCAAATATTGTGTGACTACTGTAGGAAAGAAATACATAGATCATAGCAGATTAAAGGAATTATAGAACTCCTTCATGTAAACATTATTATTAAAATAGGGCATTTTCATTGCCTGTTTTTCTTTTGGGATTAAGATTAGGGAACGAAACCTATTTCTTCACCGTTTTCTCCCTGTTCTCTTTCTACTCTCTCTTCTTAGACTTGTTCTCATTTCTAAATCTACCGTATATACTCGAGTATAAGCCGACCCGAGTATAAGCCGAGGCACCATTTTTTGGCACAAAAACTGGGAAAACTTATTGACCCGAGTATAAGCCGAGGTTAGAAAATGCAGTGGTTACTGGTAACTTATAAAAATGGAAACCAATAAAATTACATTAAATGAGACATCGGTAGATTAAATGTTTTAGAATATTTATTTTAAAGAGGGTAAACAATATTTATTTCAAAGTGGGTAAATAAAAGCAATCTGATATTTACAATAAATTAAATAAAATTAAATAAATTAAAAAGTAAAAAAAGTAGTTCAATCAGCAACCAAGCTAAAACCTATGAGTCAAAATCCCTCAAAACAGTATTTTAGAGACTTAATTTTTCTCTCTATAATCCAATGATAAAGTAGAGAGAAGAACAAAACAATATTTTTTCAAATTCAAATTGCACAATAATTTCACAAAATTCTTTTTCCCATCTAAGAATAAAAGATTTTCAGAGACATAAAAATTGCATAACATTCTACCAAACTACCCCAAGCCATGCAGCCAAGTTAATTACTGAGTAAATTTATGTACAGGATTGCATATTAAATCAACTCTTTATTCTGAGTTAAGCCTTACAGATTTCAATAGGATTTACTTACAGGCAACTGCACAGATGGACTGCAGTTTTAAGCATATCTATCAGCAAGTTCCCAAAAAACTGAGACTTATTCTGAGGTAAATCCACACAGAAATAACAATAGATTTAAATCCAAGAGGTAAATATTAATATTATTTAACACTAAAACTTAATGCTAAGTGAGTACAGAAATGCTAAACATCTTAAGTATTCATGAATCTCTGGAGTAGAAGAAAGCAGCATAATGTATCTTATTTTTACAATCTACTGGCAGGCTAAAATTAGTACGATTGTATATTACTTGTACCATAACAAATCTACAGAATGAATCCAACAAAGCCCTTAAAAAGTACTCAATTCCTTTTTCTTTTTCTTCTACCCTTCTTCCTTCTCTCTCTCTCTCTCTCTCTCTCTCTCTCTGTCTCGCTCTCTGTCTCTTGAGAGAGAGGGGGGAGGGAGGGGGGAACTTTATCAAAGTTCTATAGAAAGGAGACTTTGAAAAAAAGCAGAGAGAGAACTTACCTCAAAATCTAATCAGGGAATTAGTGCAGTAATTGTACAAGCTGGAAACTTTGCTGGACCCGGGGAAGGGAAGGCAGCTGCAAGACAGGAGCTCCAAGAGGGAAGTAAAAGGGGGCTCCGAGTGACGCAGCAAAGTTGCCAGCCAACTTCTCTGACCTTGTAATCCTCGTGGCCGAGGTTTTGCAGGCGCTGTTTGCCTGAGGGGGGCCGGATTTCCACGCCGCCGGCCGGGGGCTCCTTCGGGGTTGCCTCCGCCGGAGAGTGCTGTTGCTGGGGCTCCTGGTGGTCCCGAGATGGGGCGTGGCGGGCTCCGCGCTGCCCCACACTGAGCGCCGCGAAGTCCAACGTCTTGCTCTCGAAGGCGCCCTCCACGTTGCAGAACATCCCGCCATACTTCTGGCGGGGCACTTGGTCGGCGGTGCCCGGGCGCGCCAGGTAGACGGGCAGATCTTCCTCCCCCGCCGCCACGGGATCCGGTCGCTCCCGGCCTCTCCGCCCGCTGTGAGAAGACATGGCCGGGAGTCACTGGGGTAAGTCAAGCCGGCGACTCCGTCTGCGAGGCAGAGAAAGAAGGGCGGACGGGCGGGAGACTTCCTGGGCGCCGCTGGCTCGGCTCAGGCGCGGAGTGACTGATGACTGAGAGAGAGAGAAAAGGAGCGCCTGCTGGGAGGGAGGGAGAGAGAGCGCTCCTTTTCTCTCTCTCTCAGTCATCAGTCACTCCGCGCCTGAGCCGAGCCAGCGGCGCCCGGGAAGTCTCCCGCCCGTCCGCCCTTTTTTCTCTGCCTCGCAGACGGAGTCGCTGGCTTGACTTACCCCAGTGACTCCCGGCCATGTCTTCTCACAGCGGGCGGAGAGGCCGGGAGCGGCCGGATCCCGTGGCGGTGGGAGAGGAAGATCTGCCCGTCTACCTGGCGTGCCTGGGCACCGCCGACCAAGTGCCCCGCCAGAAGTATGGCGGGATGTTCTGCAACGTGGAGGGCGCCTTCGAGAGCAAGACGTTGGACTTCGCGGCGCTCAGTGTGGGGCAGCGCGGAGCCCGCCGCGCCCCATCTCGGGACCACCAGGAGCCCCAGCAACAGCACTCTCCGGCGGAGGCAACCCCGAAGGAGCCCCCGGCCGGCGGCGTGGAAATCCGGCCCCCCTCAGGCAAACAGCGCCTGCAAAACCTCGGCCACGAGGATTACAAGGTCAGAGAAGGGGCGGAGGAGGGGAGTCTCCCCCCGGCGAGGGATGGAGGAGGAGGAGGATGGGTGGCTTTGCGAGCATGGCTGAAGGGGGGGGGTGTTAAAAGACGCCGCCTTACTCCAGATGCACGGGTGTGGAGGGGGATGCTCGGACCGTTTGCTGGAGAGTTAATCCCGCCCTCCCCGGGAGTGATGTGCACTAGATGGGAGCGCGGAGAGAGACTGGCGTGCTCCGCCCCAAAAAGCATCTTTCCGTCCTCCTGAACACTACAGAGTTTGGATATTGGGTGGGGGTGGGTGGGGTGGAGAGAAGATGTGGCCCCGCACTTCTATCCGGACTGCACCGAAGGTGTGGCGGCTGGCGAAGTGGGGGTGGGTGGAGGTTGTGTGCTTTAGTGGCGGTTACAAGCAGGGCGCTCTATTTCCCGAGGTTTTTAATTCTTTCCTCTTGACGCATGAAAAAAACCCCAGTCACTTAATTATATGCGCGGGGCGTTTACTCTGAGGCGGGCGGCATTTTTTAAAAAATAAAAGTTCGAGGAATCTTGTGGTTTACAGGGGTTGAGTTTTCTCCTGGCAGTTTCCCCGATTCGCCCCTCGCGTGTGTTTTGCAGCTGCCGGGCTCCCGCGGTGCGCCCTCTTGTGGTCACCCGGCGCCCTCTTGTGGTGACCCGAGTATAAGCCGAGGTCGGGTTTTTCAGCCCATTTTTGGGGCTGAAAAACTCGGCTTATACTCGAGTATATACGGTAATTCTTTTTCCTGCCTGCCGTAATGTAGGATTTATTAAGCTTTCACAATGTCCATATTAGATCAGTAATGTCATTGAAGATTCTGAAGGGCACCACTCCATTGAGAATTGCAAATTAAAGTTTCTAGGACAAATTATTTTACAGTCACAGAATTGTTTACACATTACAAAGCAAGGGAAACATTTACATGCAATGAAAACATTACTATGAATATAACTGGAGCAAACCCATTTTCAGTATGTATGTACTTTAAATCTAAAATTTACAGTATTTTACAGATACTGCAGGAATGAGTGGGGAAAATATTTTATTCAGTTTAGATAACATTTACAAAATCTCTTGTAAAAAAGAGTTTAAAAATACTTTCTAGGCATACATTTAAAGCAGTTTAAGGGAATCTAGCCACACCAAGACATCCTGTTGTTTAAGTGAAAGCAATTAATTACCTTGCCCTTATTAGCAAAGATGTTGCTAATGATTTAGGCTGTTCAACAGAAAACTCTAACTCTAGTTATACCCTATCCCAGTCTAGCATTGAAAATATTTATTTTTTAACATATCTCTTTCATGACTTTTAAAATCACTTTCTTTGGCAGGATTCATCTTCTGCCTGCTTAAGATATGGTAGGATTAACTGTAATGGAATTGGAAATACAGTTATGCAAGAACCCATTTGCATATAAAAAGCTGGAACATCCAAATAATATTACCAATATTAGAAAAACTACTGGTCACTGGGGAAGAATTTTCCACTTGGTTTTCAGCATAGCATTCATTTCTCCACTATATGCCCCAATCAGTATCTATTCACCTTTTGCCAAAGTGATTATATCCTTACAATTTATATTAACTGGTTCCTAATATGATTTGATTGCTTATTTGTACCCAGATTATCATTAAGTGTAGTACCTTATGATTCTTGACAAATTTATCTTTTCTTTTATGTACACTGACAGCATCTGCACCAAGATAAATTCCTTGTGTTTCAAATCACACTTGGCTAATAAAATTATATTCTATTCTATTAGTTAGGAAATTATCCCCTCTCCCCCACATATATCTTTTATTTCATAGGAAACTTTCTTTGACCATTGCCTATTTAAATAATCTGGACCTTCCCCTCCCCTGTTCCCTGGGAGATAGGCTAGAAGATCCAGTCAGTATAAATTGTGATAGTTTGGCCAAGCTTTTTATGGATAGAATTGTTCACATCTTTTCCAGTTTAGAAGTCAGTTGGAAGAATCTATCAAGATGACAGCAGTTGTATCATATGGTGCTATTTGGAGGATTTTCAGCCAGAGAATCCCAAGGAAGTAGACAAACTTGTCTGCAAGCTTAACTGTGCCAGTTGTGAACCAGATTCCTGTCTTGTTCCTGTTGCTAAACAGCCAAAGAGGAGACTGGTTCTACGTCACAGGCAATCCATCTTTGAGAAAAGGAGAAGTCCTTAAAGAGACATTGGTTCACCCATATCTCAAGAAGCCATATTTGGATTCAACAATTGGAATAATTACTTTCTTTTCTAAGATCCCTTACTAGGGGAAGAGCCTTCTCTATGGTGGCTCCGACCCTCTGGAACCAGCTCCCCCCAGAGATTAGGATTGCCCCCACCCTCCTTGCCTTTCGGAAACTCCTTAAAACCCACCTCTGCCGTCAGGCATGGGGGAATTGCCCATGTAGTTTCTGTGTATGATTCGATTGTGTGCTTGTTTTTTATATATTGGGGTTTCTTTGGGATTTTTAACCTAAAACTGTAATTTGTTACTATGTATTGTTTTTTACCATTGTTGTGAGCTGCCCCGAGTCTGCGGAGAGGGGCGGCATATAAATCCAATAAATCTAATCTAATCTAGATATTGATAGTAAGTCAATCACAATAACTTTATAGACTGCCTTTGTGAGTTGGGAGTTGGAGATATTATTCTGTTTCTTATGCTGATTCTGGTCCTTATGTTGATACGTGTATTGCTCTATTCCAGTCCAGCAGGGTTGGATCACAGATTATTTTTTTGATTCAGAAGCAATGACGTCAAAGTATGAATATTTAAAGCTTTATTCCAACAGAGTAGGTGAAAATAAAATGATAAATAAGGGTTAAATAAGGTTCAGGAGAGAAGTGTTTTTAATAGGAAAGTGAACACAAGAACAAGGGGGCACAATCTGAGGTTAGTTGGGGGAAAGATTAGAAGTAACGTGAGAAAATATTATTTTACTGAAAGAGTAGTAGATGCCTGGAACAAACTTCCAGAAGACGTGGTTGGTAAATCCACAGTAACTAAATTTAAACATGCCTGGGATAAACATAGATCCATCCTATGATAAAATACAGGAAATAGTATAAGGGCAGACTAGATGGACCATGAGGTCTTTTTCGGCCGTCAATCTTCTATGTTTCTTCAACATCTTAGGAATTACAGATTTTACTCATTTTCATTTCAAGGCCATAAGCCAGTGTTGTCTGAAGACATTTCCATGGTCCTGTGGCCAACATGATCTTAGGGATCACTGTTTCCTCACCACCAAAGTGGTACCTATGTATCTACTTGCATTTGCATGCTTTTGAACTGCTAGATGGACAGGAGCCAGGTGAAGACAGGTGTTCACCCCGCCCTGCCATGCTCCGGTCTCCAACCTGGGCTGTCAGCTTCCTAGCCAACAAGCCCAGTTTCTTAACTGTTGAGCTATCACATAATTAAATGTCTGTCAGTTAGTGAGCCATAAAGAGTTTACATTGGGCTTCAAAGCCAGAAAATATTCAGCCTTCTCATGGTTAAGATTGTATCAAAATTCTATCCCATAGAGATTTTTGACCAGCCTACATATGCTTTGAACTACCATTATAAATGCCTGTTTCTAATAGTGACATCTCAATAGAGTTTGGCTAAGACAAGTCTAACTATCTTGCATTTGGAATGCTTTGTCTGATACTGCAAAAAATAAAACCAAAAAGGGGCTGGAATTGCACCGGATGTTGATGAGACCATTTCAAAATGAAGAAGTATCTGTTTTCTAATGTTTCTGATTAAAAATGAAAAAATATCACCTTAATTTGCGCATGCCCCACCAAGCTGGGTTGGTGCAGTGGTTAAAATGGAGCACTGTAGGCTACTTCAGCTAACTGCTAGCTGTAGTTCAGCAATTCAAATCTCATCACCAAGTTTGAGCTCAAGGTTGACTCAGCCTTCCATTCTTCTGAGATGGGTAAAATGAGGACCCAGATTGTTGGGGGTAATATGCTGATTCTGTAAACCACTTAAGGAGGGCTGTAAAAGTACTATGAAGCAGTATATAAGTCTAAATTCAAATTGCTATTGCTAAGCACAGATCAAAATAAAATATATCCAAATATAATAATTAAGTGATTAAGTAAATGCAAATATTTTAATTATGCGTTGTAGACTCAACCATTATTTTAGAACTTTTAAGTACCATGCACCACTATTTAATACCTCCTTATCAAAACTCCAAGCACAACACCAGGTCCAGAGAGTGGCTATGAAAAGACAGTGAGAGGTTGGATTCTGGATAATTTGTTATGGAGAACTTCAAGGTACAGTACTTTCCCCATCCTGTTAAATAAAGTAACCACTAATAGATAATCCATTAATTTGATGTCAAATATTCACAAAATGCTGATGATACCAACTATATAATATATCTTCAACTTGGCCCAATGGGAGATACAATGAAAGACATTTCTGGCGGTTATTAAGGTTGGATGGGGAAAAGTGGGTGCAGACTCAATCCCAAAATGGAATGGTGAGGGAGGAAGGGGACAATCTAGCCAGTCAGATCAGCCAGTGGGTTGATATAGGTCTCAGTCAAGCTAATGCTCTATCAAATAGTGCCATCTGTCTCCATAGTGTCATCCCCAAACCCCCAACACTTTACTCTTAGATTATCCACGGTTGACCAATCCAGATTCCTAAGAGGTCAGTAAGGGGCGAGTACAAGTGCACTAGAGTACCTTCCGTCCCCTGTCCTATTGCTCTCTTATATCTCCTACACCTTTCTTCTATTCCTATATCTCTTCTTCTATTCTTTCATTGATATGTTCTATTCCTATATGTTCTCTTCTATTCTTTCTTAGATATACAGTATTTTACTATGAGTATATCCTCTATAACCTTCATCATGTATTTTACTATGTGTATATCCACTAAAACCCTCATTGTGTATTGTACCAAATAAATAAATAAATAAATAAAAAATAAATAAATAAATAAATAAAAATGAATAAATAAATAAAAAATAAATAAATAAAAAATAAATAAATAGACAAACAAACAAACAAATAAATAAATAAATAAAATCTAGCAATTAAAACCAGAAACATTTGAATATGCTGCACATAAAAATTAGAAGAGTATAAGGAGATTCTTAAAATGTGTTAATTTCCTCTATAAACTTCAATTACATTAAAGAGAAAATGTTTGTTTCTAGTCTTCAGAGTGAAACAGCTTCTACTGTCAAACAAAGCCTTGAGATTTTCTCTCTGTCAAATGATTGCAGTTCACATCTTTCACTCAATGAACATTTAATGTGAGCATCTAATATTCTTTTTAACTACTCAATCTTAAAAATATGACATTGACACATCATAAAATTCTTCACAGAATTCAAGCTTCAATACAATGAAGGATCCCCCCCCCTAGAAATGTAGTCATATGTCTTTTCATTCACTCTTCTACTATCTGTAAGTTAGTTTTATAAGAGCTATGCAGCCTTCAAAAATGATTTGGATGAAGCATTTTGGAACTCATGAAAATGAAGTTCCTTTTTGCTGTCAATTAAAACAAGCCCACTAGTTTCAAACCTTCATCTGCTGCTTTAAAAACTCTACTCATTAAAGTTAGGGCAACCTTTGAAGTGTTAGGATATAAATACTGATATAAATGAAAAAAAAATCTTATGAAATTACAACATGAACAAAGTAATGATCAAGACCAAAGCATTTAATGTGCCTTTCTGTAAGTATATATAATACAGTGGTACCTCTTCTATAAATGCCTCTACTAACAAACTTTTCGAGATATGAACCCTGTGTTTAAGAATTTTTTGCCTCTTCTGAACTATTTTCACCTTACGAACCCAAGGTGCTGCCGCTGGGATGCCCCACCTCCGGACTTCTGTTGCCAACCAAAGCACCCGTTCTTGCGTTGCTGGGATTTCCCTGAGCCTCCCCTCTCTGGGATTCCCTTCATTTTTGCTGGCGCTGCTTTGAATCCCAATGATGGGAGGCTCAGGGAAATCCCAGCAACGCAAGAACGGGCGCTTCGCCTGGCAACGGAAGTCCAGAGGTGAGGTTTCCCAGTGAGGGGAGGCTCAGGGGAATCCCAGCGACGCAAGACTTTGGACTTCCGTTGCCAGCCGAAGCACCCGTTCTTGCGTTGCTGGGATTCCCCTGAGCCTCTCTGGGATTCAAAGCAGCGCCGGCAAAAATGAAGGGAATCCCAGTGAGGGGAGCCCAAGGCGAATCCCAGCAGCACAAGAACAGGTGCTTCGGCTGGCAACGGAAGTCCGGAGGTGGGGTTTCCCAGCGAGGGGAGGCTCAAGGAAATCCCAGCAACGCAAGAACAGGCGCTTTGGCTGGCAATAGAAGTCCGGATGCATTCCCAGTGGCGCAAGGCAAAAGGGGTGACTTTTGGGATGGGGTTGCATGCATTATTTGCTTTTACATTGATTCCTATGGGGAAAATTGCTTCTTCTTACGAACTTTTCTACTTACAAACCTGGTCACGGAACGAATTAAGTTCGTAAGAAGAGGTACCACTGTATTTACCAATATAGTACTACACAAATGATAACTGAATAGTAAATAAATTAGATACAAAAAAATTCTGCACAGGGATATCTGCAGGATTTTAGGGAAAATGATATACTCATGAGTCCTTGTGATTTAGAGTCCTAGCCTAGGCTGAAGGGGAAGGAGTAGAGGTATAAATCATGAGGATGTTTCAGAATCTTTTTCCTTGCATTGATATATTTATTGCTGGGATTCTAAGCTTTTCTGAAGCTACCAGAAAACCAGTGTTAGAATCAAATAAGCTGTTGACATCTGGAAATAATATGACTCAAACAGGCCTTCAACTTGTATGTTAAGACACCATTTTGTGACTTGTAGGCCTCTCACTGAGTGACTTAGCCCCAAAGTCCTTCTCTTCTAATCTAATGCATCTCTTCCTTTTACACAACAGTCTGACTAGTCAGCTCTTGAGCCCCATAAGTACATATTTAAATATTACATATTCAATCCTCAAGGGAGGTAAATCTATTTTACTGAATTCTCTATCCTAATAATGTGAGGGTTATTTCTAGCATAGAAAGAGAACAATTGATATTGCCCAAACAAAAGACAGATTAAAAACGAGCCCTCTTCCCTGAAAGAGAGAGCTTCCAGCTCATTGCATAGAGTAGTGTGGCTAGGGGAAAAGATGCACAAAAATCAATTGAACATTGATTTCACTATATAAAGCACGTGCTTTTGATACAGAGCATTCCTTGAATTTGCTCATCATACCTTCTTTGCTTTCTTGTAATAAAACTCCTTATCAGAAATACTTGGATTGTGGTATGCCTGTTTAATTAATTCCAGTTTAGCCTGCTGAGCAGACATCCAACAAGCTCATTAAATGATTCTTCTTTCTCATCCCTAGGATATTTAGGTATAATTTGTGTCTTTTTTTTTTTGACATGAGCATGCAACCCAAGCTGGAAGTCTCTCCTATTTATATACAGAAATGCATTTCTTCCAGATCTTGCAAATGGAAGTTATCTTGTGGGATGAGACCTAGACTCAGTTTCTGACTGGTCCAACACATGGCAACTCCAAATCTCAACCAGCAAATGCTCTGTCCTACACATCGGCAAAAAGAATCAGAACTTCAAATACAAACTTAATAAACAAATTATCACAGATAATCCCCACTCGGTCAAGGACCTCGGAATACTGATAACTAAAGATCTAAGTGCCAAACCCCACTGCAACAACATTGCTAAGAAGGTCTCAAGAGTTGTTAATCTAATCCTACGTAGCTTCTGCTCTGGAAATCTCACACTACTTACCAGAGCTTACAAAACTTTTGCCAGACCCATCCTCGAATACAGCTCATCTGTTTGGAACCCATATCGCATCTCAGACATTAACACCCTTGAAAATGTTCAAAGATACTTCACAAGAAGAGCCCTTCAATCCTCCACTCGAAACAGAATACCCTATGAAACTAGACTTACAATCCTGGGTCTTGAAAGCTTACAACTACGACGCCTTAAACATGATCTAGATTTTGACCACAAGATCATATGCTGCAATGTCCTGCCTGTCAAAGACTACTTCCGCTTCAACCACAACAACACAAGAGCACACAACAGATTCAAGCTTAATATTAAGCGCTCCAAACTTGACTGTAAAAAATATGACTTTAGTAATCGGGTTGTTGAAGCGTGGAACTCATTACTGGACTCTGTAGTATCATCCCCTAACTCCCAACATTTTACCCATATTCTTGACAGTTAGAACAATTAATCAGTGGAACGGCTTGCTTCTAGAGGCAATGCTCCAACACTGGAAGTTTTTAAGAAGATGTTGGATACACATTTATCTGAAATTGTGTAGGATCTACTGCCCAAGCGGGTGGATGGACTAGAAGAACTACAAGGTCCCATTCAACATTATTGTTGTTGTTGTTATTGAGTGAAATTCAATTATCTCATAAAGTACATTTTCTTCCTAATAAATTGCACTTCATATCTTTCCAGAAGATTATATTCATAAAAATCTTCCTAACTCAACCTGAATGAAAAGTCCTTATGCAATTGAAAATAATATTTCTTAACGTTAAATCGTATCGCCCTTAGCACTATCAATTTATGATTCTGTAACAACAAATGCTAGAAAAGAAAAGCTTCAAAGTAAACTGATCTGCTTAAAAAACCTTTGCTATTCTGAGACCATAATGACTCATTAAAATAAAGATAATACCATAAGATCATAGCTTTATTAGGACTCAGCAGAAAAATGGTTCTTTTTTAGAAAAGAAACAAAACTGGGATAGATTCAATTGCGGGAACAGAACTTAGTGATATGGTAGAAAAGACCCTATCTGAATAAGATAATTTCAGAAAGGTAAAAAGTTTTTTAATCACTTATAAAATCAGTGTATGGCTTATGTAAAATAAATTGTTTTTTTATAAACCTGTAATGAACCAACTTAAAACCAATCAACCGGTTATGAATCAAGATGAACAGGTTGCCACAAAATTCATAGACTAAAATAAGAAATTAATAATTTGGGAAAATGAGTTACAAAAGACTAATCTTGTTAAGCACTTATGGGCGTACTAGTAAATATTTATGGAAATGCTGAATTGTTTTACTTCTTTGCAATCCTATACATGCATGAAAACACTGTGACCAGTTGTGACCATTGAAGCTATTTTTATGTAAAGATCATAAAAAGAATATTGCTGTAGCAACAGTAATGATTTCAATTACGTTTTATGTCACAATTACTCTGTGTTTATTCTGTTCTATATTATTTATATTGTTAATTTGCTTTTGGGTTCTGTCCGGTATTTGGTAGTAC